>NC_080019.1:36428651-36738843 GCF_030020395.1 Manis pentadactyla
TTGTGGTTACCAAAGGTTCAAGAGTAATTCCCTTACCATCTAACAGTCTAATTTAACTCACTTTGTATGCTATTACAAATACAACCTAAAGGTTCTTTTTTTTCCTCCTTTTTCTTCCTCCTCCATTTTTTATATACTAGGTTCATATTCTGTCCTCTTTGTCTATCCCTTGATTGACTTGGGGTAGTTGATTTGATTTTGCATCTGCTTAGTAATTAATTATTCTACTTTCTTTACTGTGGTTTTATTTCCCCTGGTGACAGCTATTTAGCATTAGGAATGCTTACATCTATAGCAGTTGCTCCAAAATACACTGTAGAGGTGGTTTGTGGGAGGTAAATTCTCAGCTTTTGCTTATCTGAAAATTATTTAATCCCTCCTTCAAATTTAAATGATAATCTTGCCACTTTGAGTATTCTTGGTTCAAGGCCCTTTTGCTTCATTGCATTGAATATATTATTGCCACTCTCTTCTGGCCCGTAAGGTTTCTGTTGAGAAGTCTGATGATAGCCTGATGGGTTTTCCTTTGTATGTGATCTTTTTTCTGTCTTTAGCTGCTTTTAAAAGTCTGTCTTTATCCTTTATCTTTGCTATTTTAATTATTATATGTCTTAGTGTTTTCTTCCTTGGGTCCCTTGTGTTGGGAGATCTGTGGATCTCCATGGCCTGAGAGACTATCTCCTTCCCCAGATTGGGGAAGCATTCAGCAATTACCTCCTCAAAGACACTTTTTATCCCTTTTTCTCTCACGTCTTCTTCTGTTGCCCCTATAATGCAAATATTGTTCCGTTTGGATTGGTCACACAGTTCTCTCAGTATTATTTCATTTCTAGAGATCCTTTTTTCTCTGTGCTTCAGCTTCTTTGTAGTCCTCTTCTCTAATTTCTATTCCATTTACTGTTTCTTCTACTACATCTAATCTGCTTTTTAATCCCTCCATTGTCTGTTTCATTTCATATATGGAATTTCTTAATGATTGAATCTCCATCATAAATTCATCCCTAGATCTTGAATATTTTTCTGTACCTCCATAAAGATGTTTATGATTTTTGTTTTGAACTCTCTTTCAGGAAGATTGGTGAGTTCAGTTTCACTTGGGCCTTTATCTGGTGTTTGTGAGATTTGGGTTTCAACCATGTCCCTATGTGTCTCATATTTGTATGTGGCACCCTCTAGTGCCCAGAAGCTCTAGTCTCTGGATCTTCTCAGCCCCTGGAGTGATGTAAGGGGTCGCAGGGGAGTGGGGCTGGTGCCTGGGGGGAGGAAAGAGCTGTTTCCTGCTTCCCGGCTGCCGTGCCTGTCTCCAGTGTCACAGCCAGTGGACCGAACACACAGGTGTAGGCCTCTGTGCTTTGCATTTGTACCTGCCATAGGCAGGACCTCCCTTTGGCTGACCTGACACCAGGGCAGGAACTGCCAGTTTGTGAGCCAGTGCTGACAGGCCAGGAGGAAGACACAGCAGTCTGCATATCACAGTTGGAGGCCTCGGAGCTGTGTAGCCAACCAGGGGGATGAAGTGCCTGTAGTTCCTGAAAGCTACCAACCTGCTCTGCAGAGCAGGCCCAACAACCTTGTTCACCTATCCCTTCTACTGAGCAGCAAGCTCTGTGCAATCCCCACCCCTTCAGCAGCCCTCTCCCTGCTAGGAAACCTCTCACACTACCTGCCTTTCCTTTGTCCCAAAGCAGCCAGATGTAGATCCCTGTCCTCCACAAATGGCTGGAATCTCAGTCTCTCTCCAAGTATTCTGCCTGTCTTAGCTTTCCAACCTTTCTCATGTCCAGAGCAGCATGCAATGTAGGTTTGTGCTTCCAAAGCAGTCATAGGCTTCCACCCCCTCCCCACTCCATTTTACTTCCTCCTGCCAGTGAGCTGGGGTAGGGGAAGGGCTTGAGTCCCACCAGTTCTAGGCTTTGGTATGTTACCCTTTTTTGTGAAATCTGCTCTCTTCTCCAGGTGTATGCAGTCTGGTGCAGGCTTCTTTCCTGTTGCTCTTTTAGGATTAGTTGTATTAACTATATTTTCATATTATATGTGGTTTTGGGAGGAGTTCTCTGTTCCACCTCTCACACTGCCATCTTTAATCTCCTTTCACGAGGAGAGTTCTATTTTTTTAAATCCCATGACATGGAGTCCTGTCAAATAAGTTTGACTGCTCACTGTATTATTATCTATTGTATTATAAATTATTAAATTGTATCATTACTTTCTTTCTGTTATACTTCACCATTACCATAGCTGTTACTTATTAAAACAAATGTGATAAACACCTTTTTAGGTGCTCCCAGACCTTATTTCATTTGATGCTCAAAAGCACCCTTTGAGATAGGTATTAATATCCTTATTTTATAGATTAAAAACCTAAAACTAAGAAAGATCCCATGTTCCCAGGGCCATATGTCTATCTAGCAGATATCAAAGCAAATTGAAATTTAGACCTGTCAACCCCAAGAAGTGTTTCCTTTTTATCATATTTCATTGTAGAACCACTGTGATTGAACTTACATTTGTTTATTTGTCACACATTAGTAGGACATGTACTACCTGCTGGACTATGATCCAGGCACAGTTATTTCAATACTAAGCAATACAAGCAATGTCTGTGCTGTCCTGGTATTCATACATGGAGACAAATGTCCATAAATAAGAGGGTGATTTCAGCTTGTGCTTAGTGATAAACTCAGTTATAAGTTGCTGCATAAGAAACCATTACAAAATTAAGGGGCTTAAAATAACCATATTTTTTGGTCACAGTTCTATGGATTGACTGAAAAGATCTACTGGTATTAATGGCTCACTGATGGGGTTGGCCCCCTGACTCACTTATCTAGGTCTTGATCCTCCTGGCTGTCTTCCAGCCTGTCTCTCCATGCAGCATCTCGGTGTATGGTTGTCTAGCCTAGGCATCATTAAGTAATGGAGTGGGCAGAAGGGGAAAAGCATGAGCTTGTGACTCTGGTTAGTAGCTCTCAAGGTGTTTCATTCAGCCTTTCTATCAAAAGACCATGTAAACACTACAAATGATGTTTAAAAGTTTCATAACACAAGTATGAATTGATAGGCAAATATTACTAGAATTTGAGGGAATAAAAATGTTGCAATTTGACCTAAATCATAAGTAATAGCCATCATGCTACATACAGATATGGATTTGGGAGAGCATACTCTCAAAAGAATAGCTAACAATAGATCTTTCTCACTGCTCTTCCCTACTGTCTCACAGTTTGCCTTGTCTGAACAACAGGAGGTTCACTGTCCTTTCAATGCCAGAGTGCTGATTTTTAAACCACTCAGAATGCTTCTCAGAATGCAACAATATCACCCTTCATCTTTCAAAGTCCAATTAAAAGTTTCAATTCCATGAGAGCTACTGGATAAGAATCAAGGCAGAAAATGAAGCAGCAGGGCCACACCGAAGCATTCTGAGAAGTGAGGTCACTGCTCTTAAAGCACCGTAGAAGAGGTTTAAGGCAGGTGGTGAGAAATGGTGGTGGCAGTGCCACATGATCACAGACACTCACAGGTCCATGTGCCAAGCAGTGTAGCTAGAGGAATATCCCAGCAAAGATTGTATAGAGTGTTTTACAGACACTTTCTTTTCCATACCTGTCTTTTGGCAGATTACCAGGTTGTATCCATACATCTTGTCATAAACTTCTATGACTCAGGGAAAGATACTGTTGTGTCTCTGGCAAAGAAGAGGAAGAAGGATGCTACATTTTTAATAGAAATGCTGGAAGAAAAATTCTGCAGACAAAAATTGTCTTAGGAGTTGATTTATGCTTAAAACCTTATCTGTGTTGGTGAAATAATAAAAAATTAATTTCATATCTGAATATAACTTGATTTACATAGAATTCTAGACAGCTTGAATAGGGTGTTACTCCTTTTTTAAAAACCTGCTAAACATACCCTAATCAGAGATTCTTCCAATAGACACACACACACACACACACACAAACAAGGTGGGGAGTCATTTTAATTTTGGTTACAAACTGCATTTGGACTTTGTATATCCCTAGGCAACTCATAATTAACATTTGAATAAGTTTGAGTAAATGGATCTTCTGACAAAAAGGGTGAGGGGTAAATTAGTTGATCACTGTCATTTAATTATTAAAGGTATATATACATTTGAGAATGTTACTTAGAGGTATTGCATAATCATCATTTTAAGGATATGATTATTTTTTAAATTCAGTTTTGTTGTAGGTAAAGTTACTGGTAAATTTGGTTATTATTTGGAAATGTTAATTTTTAGAAATAAGCAGATATTCCTAATTATCCTCTGTGTGAAAGGTATTTACCATCATAGAGTGAGGTAAGCATGAGGTGTTCCACCCCTGCTATTGAATTTACTTAAAAATGCTTAAGAATTGTTGCTATGTCATTTGCTGTATTTTCTAAATTTATAAGAAGTATGGAAAAAAATTCTTGGATTGTTGCCAAGTGTTGACAGACCATTATTTTCACTGTTATTGGTAAATACTAATGTTGGGGTTAACACTAATATGACCATGGAATTGAATTTAGGATGTGATTCAGAAAGCTATAGGGATAAGCAACAGTAGAATTTCAGTGGACGTTCCTGATAAAAACTTTATTTTGCTTCAAGTTCAATATAAGCTGCTCTATGTCCACTATAACTTATTTATTTGCCTGAGACCTCATTGTGTTATTGAAAGCTCTAAGACCTGTACTTTTGCACCTAGAGGTCCCATGGAGCAAACTTTGGGGTGAGTACTGGTCCCTTCCTCCCTTCACTATGTCAGCACTTCAGGCTTCTCAGTATGCTGACAAGCTTGAGGCCTGATACAGGAGGAGAACTAAGTTTAGAACCTGGTGCTGTTTCATTGTTTTTGTCTGTTTGTAGCTTGAGAACAGGATAATGAATTGCAAAATTACTGAATTCATTCTACATGACAATATCATAAATCTCCGGTAGCATTTTTAACCTTCATTTCTATGCATTTTCCTGCATCCTGGTGATAGGAACTCAGAAGCCAAGGTAATTCTTCCACTATTCTTCTTATCATGGCACCGAGCCATGGTTTCTGCTCATCCTCACCGAGCACAGCTTTCCTCTTCCTGTGGCTCCCACTCCTGCTGCCATCGTGCTTCGTGGGAGTGACATGACTTCAGGACAGTGGGAGTGAAACATTCTCTTATCATTGGGTAAAACCTTAACCTGTGATATAGCATTGTGTGCAATATGGGCTTAACAGGAATAGAAATAAATGGCTTCAATACATCTCCCAAAATACATGCCATTAAGTCTTAAAATTCCCTGTGGTATGTCTCAACAGTCCAAGTCAAGTGGAAATGTACCAAAATCAGACCAGACCCCTTCATCCTCAAAATTCTGAGTCCAGTCCTACCTATGGCTCTCCCTTTCTAAGGAGATCTAAAAAAAAAAGTGGTAGAATAATACAATGACATCATACAAGAGTGAAAATAATTGAAAACTATACACATCAACATATATGAATCTCAAAAACATATACTGAGCAAAAGAAGACTCAGAAGTATACATAATACAATTTTTTTACATAAATTCCCCAAACTAAACAATATATTGGACAAACTATATACATCATATATAAACAAACATACTTAGGTAGTGTAAAAAATATGTTGTCTAAAATATATGCATAGATGTAAAATATGATGAAAGCAAAAGGTATGATTAGCACACAATTCAGAGTTGTGGACTTTTCCTGGAGATGGAAAGGGATGTGCTCAGACAGGGGCATCTAAGGCCCTCCACATAATGTACTTGTTCTCTGCCTCAGTGGTGAGAAAGTCACTTTTCATTGCTGACTTTTTAACCATGTGTGTATTCATATATCATCTTTTTTCTTTACCATATTTCAAGATATAAAAATGAGTAAAAATGTAGAAAGTAAATCTTAAATATAATGTAAAAGAATAGCAATAAAACTAATGCATAATGTTGGTTTTGAAAAGGAAGAGAGAGGGAGAAAGGTGAGATATTAAGAGTGGTTTAGTTTATAAACAAACTTTAGCCCACAAGGGAAAGAAAAATGTGTGTAGAGTTCTTATAACAGTTGTTGTTGTTTTAATTGTTATTGTTGTAACTTAGTTTGTATCTGCTATGGACTCAGCTATAGAATTCTTTGGACCATTGAAAAAAAGCCACTGTTTTTTCTCTTCTTTAAACAGCTCTATTAATGTTTCTTTGATGTTTCCAGTGGAGAATGCTGGCTTATGTGACCACCTTTAAGTCAACCCCAAGATGCTCATTCCAAAGGTCAAAAAGAACCAATATATAATTGCTGAGCTTCTGGGTTTTGATATGCTAGCTGGACTTCGTATGTTGTTTTCTCTTCATATGTTCTGATTTTTCATTTTTGTTTTGAGAGAATAAATGCTGAATAACCTCACTGTGCTAGCAGAATGCCTGCCATGTGAAAGGCATCTAGCTCACATGGGAGGAATATAAGAGACATGGAACCTACAACAAAGTATGTGGGTTGATTACTACTAGGGAAAAGGTGAGGCCAAAGGGTTGACAGACTAGATGTGGTATTTCTGCAGGACTACCTTGGAAGAAATGGAGTCAAAAACACAGAACCTCGAGATTGTATCCCTTATCATGAAAAGCTGAGGGACAAAAACCAGAAAAGGACACTGTATTTTTATGCTCTAGTATGAAATCTCTGTGGTGTGAGCTACACTTATAATATCCTGTGTAAAAAAGTCCTAGGTCACATGGATTTATTTATTTACTTCTTTTGGTTAAGATGAGTTGAATGTGTCAATGAACCATTTCCACAACTTGTCAGAAGTATTCCAGTTACCATGGTGTTGTCCTGCTTTTTTTCTACCAAGCTCACTGCAGAGATTCAGGTAATTTGTAAACTCCGCAGTTCAAAGGGAATCGTGGTCACAGTAATATAATGCCAGTGGTATTTATTGGATTTGTGTAGTGTGGTGGCCTTGGGCCCCTGAGCTCTATCTTACAAAAGATAATGAGAAATATCCAAATAAGCTCAAATCCTAAAGAGCACTTTGTATCCCACAAAGTGGGATGGGAACTGCTATGGACTGAATTGTGTTCCCCATCCAGATTCATACACTGAAGCCCTCACCTCCATGTGGTTATGCTGGAGACAGGGCCCTAACAAAGTGCGTAGGTTTAAATGAGGTCACAAGGATGGAACTCTGGTTCGATGGAGCTGGTTTCCTTAAAAAAGAGGCAGAGACACGAGAGATCTCTTTTTCTTCCCACACATGCTCAAAGAACAAGTCATGCAGACATGTGAGAGAACATGGCCACCTGCAGTTAAGAGTACAAGCGACAGAATGAGACCTACCTTGCTTGAACCTTGACCATTGACTTCCCAGGCTCCAGAATTGTGAGAAATAAACTTCTACAGTTTAAGCCACCCAGTCTCTGGTATTCTGTCATGGCAGCCTGAGAAGACTACTATAGGAACATAAGCTCCTGGATATAAAATTTTACTAATGCTTTTTAGATACTTAGACTATTCCCTTCCTTTTTCTTGCCATCTACTTGCAACTTCATAATACATATCTTTTATGAGACTGATGTGCTACCTACTGCGCTAATGAGGCACCTATAACAAATACCTTTTAGATCCTTAAAATCCACCTCATATGACCTCTCTTCCATAATGCCTATCCTGATCTTTCCATGAATGTCTTCATGCTCACAACTAAAATTAATAGCATGTTTTTACCACTCATACCGTAAGTTCCACTGTCCTATGCATGATTCTGAACATTATCATTATTATGATTATCCTCTCAGTAAATGGCAGCTGCTCAGATCATAAACTTTTCTTTTCCTCATACTGCTTATCTGATATATTGGTAAGCTTTTTTAGGGCTGGGTCCACATATTGCTCAAGGCTGACTAAGCTCCACCTCCATTTTTGACTCTCAGCCACCATCCCCG
The DNA here is from genome assembly GCF_030020395.1 of Manis pentadactyla. Taxonomy (NCBI): domain Eukaryota; kingdom Metazoa; phylum Chordata; class Mammalia; order Pholidota; family Manidae; genus Manis; species Manis pentadactyla. Next base: position 36,436,594 of record NC_080019.1, read on the forward strand.
CCACTTGGACAACTGCAGTACCTGCTAACCACACATCTGCTTCCTCTCCAGCTTCCTCAGTCTAATCTTTTCATAGCAGCCAGTTACCTTTTTAAAAAGTAAGTCATATAACCTGCCAGTGTTGCCATCTTGCTGCAAATCACTATACTTGTGTCAGTAAAGAATTAAAAATTGTCGAAACAAGGATTACTTAATCAGCCTTGTTCATTTCACAAATAAGTGACTGAGTCTCAGAGAGGGCAAGAAGCTTCCTGAGCCACACTCAACATATTAACTGCAAAACTGTAACTATGCTTGACTCCAAGGCCCTTCTCCAAGACCTATAGGGTACATTTATACAATTTTTCCTTTTAATTAGGATAAAAGAATGGGAATCTTTGAGAAGGCAGAGATTAATAGAAGTAAATGCCTTATTGAAGTATAGAAATTTACAATGAATAATCTTTTATTCTGTTTTCCAAAATCTATCTGAAGAGCTTAAGTTTTCACTATGTGTTTGTTTCTCATGACAAATTAATTCATGCATTTCATATAAATCATGGGCATGATTGATAAGTTGACATTAAACTCATTTGTTCATTCACTCCTCAAATATTGTATATCTACTGTGTTTTAGGCATTATTCTAGATATTGGGAAAGGACAGTTAATAAAATGCAAAAATATGTATAAGTTCAGGCAATTAAGTAAAACTAATAATTAATTGACCTGCAATTTTTATCTGAAAGCAATCATAATTGAAACAGTAAATAGTGATTTATACCTCTACAATGGATAAAAGAGACAATGGGCAAAAAAATTTAATAAAGTAAAAATTCAATGAACTAGTATGCTAGAAAATAGTAACTGTTGGGAAGTAAAATCAAATAGGGAAGAGCTAAGAATAATTTTTGGTGGGGAGAGGGGTGTATTTTAGGTAGAAGTTCCAAGAGAGGTTTTAGTGACAAGCAACATTTTCCTAAAAATCTGAAAGAAATGCAAGTGTGAGCTATGTGGATATTTGAGGAAGAGTATTTCTAGCAGAGTACAGCCAGCACAAAGGTCTTTAGGCAGGAGTGTGTCTGCACATGTGGGGAATGACAAAGTGGGTCAGTGAGGCTGAAGCAGACAGAATAGGGAGGTGATGCTAGAGAGGGAAAGAGAAACAGGTCACGTCAAATGTCACAGGTTGGTGTAAGGACTTCAGCTTTTCACACAGTGAGATGGAGACCACTGGAGGGTTCAGCAGAGTGGCATGGGTCTGCTCTTCTTTCACAAGCACACCCTGCCCCCTGTGTGGAGAAGACTGAAACTGCAACAGAGAAGCCGGAGACCAGGCTGAGACCACTGGACAGGCACTTCAGACCATCTCCACACACAGATCCTTTCTAATACCATCGACAGTCACACTAAAAGCCGCCTGGCCTAACATCCTCCAGGTAACTGGCCAGGTCCATGCATCCCCTGGCAGAAGCCTCCTGCCTGGGGAGTATGGCCCCATTGTGTTCTCCTCTGTTCTCAGGCTCAGCTGCTCGCCAAGCGCAAGGCTTGCCAGTTACCGCTTGTCTTCTTCACAAGCCTTTTATACTAAGTTTATTAATTGATTAATTTATTTTATGTATTAATTTATTATGTAATTTTAAATATTTTATGTAAATAAGTTAAATGTATGTACAAGAGAGTTATTTATATGAAAATCAAGTGAATTGATAAAAGTGATTTGGCTTAAACACACTATTGTATTAAGTAGGGAAGATGACTTTAAAAGATTAAAGAAGGGAAAAATCTAGAAAGGAGTTTACTCAGATTGCTTTATGAGTCCCTAAAGTGTTCCCTTTAAAGTAAACCAAGTAGATGCATTTGTGGTGTGGGTAATGGGAGAAAGGTTAGACAGTATCTGACCAACAGGTACATACTCAAATAAAAGGCCTTGGGCTAGAATCAAAATATTGGTAAATACATATGCAGTTACTAGTTTAAATTAAAATAAAATATCTAAGTCTTGCACATTATATTTAAATGATTCTGTGCTTTAAATATACACTTTACATTATTCAACCTGCAGCCCCTACTCCTGATTGCATCAAATAGGAGGGTTTCCACTTATATGCTTAATGTCAGACTATTAAATAAAATTATTAAATTGTCCGCAATTTTTATTTTAAATTAATCATAACTGAAAAATTAAGCAGTGATTTATTCGTCTACAAAATATGGAACAATTGATGCAAGTCTTTGCCATTGGTGGTAATACTATGTTCAGATATGCCTTAGCTAATTGGAAATTAAACTTTAAATCAGAATTTCTATGATTCAGTCTTTCCCCACAGAAATGTGTAAAGCTAATGAACACAAATTCTTATTTAATGAACATTAAAAATGTGTAAAGTTAAGCCTACCAAATAAGAAACAAATTAGCTTGCTCCCCATAATTTTCTTGTGCATTTTATATCAGAACTGTGAATTATAAAATTATATATTTAAAAAGCATGTGGAAGCTAAAAAGTTTTAGAATATAGAAAGTGATACTTCAATGCCTAATGTTTAAAAGTTTTATATTTATATGTGTTTATTTCTCACAATTCTTAAGAAATATTATGGTTGTTCACAGGTTCCTAACTGAGGGATAATCATGGAAATTATCCAGTAAGTGATCCAAATGCAATATAAATATTGTGCTTTTGGCCTCACCACCATCCTCTCACTTTTGGAGTAGATAAATGCCTTTGGCTGAACTGAATCCTCCCCTGAACCTCAGTACTTTCCTAATGCTTCCAAGCTCAAGCTGCTAAACAATCATTTCTTTCTTCCCCTAATCTAACAATTTCAGCACTCACAATTTTTGGTAAATAATGTCCTATATGATATTTAAAAAATTAACTATATTATATTATATTGTAACTATCTAGAATAAAAGTATACTGTCAATCTAGAAAATAAAACATTTAGGAAAAAGAAATAGACACCTTTATAATACCAAAGCAAAAATTATCATCAATTTTTTTGGACTCTATTATTGAATCATCGCTGATTTTTTAAAAGCAGAGATGTAGAGGTACCCTGATTTAAGATGAGAAGCTAACACTAAAGTGCAAAAGTAAAGTGCAAAATCTCTCAAACTATGTGTGCTGCAGAGAAGCCCTAATAATCCAGTTTGGACTGTTACATGGTGGTGATGTTATAAAATGAATTGTCAAAAGGCAATACAGGGTTCTAGGAAAAATCCAGTTAGCTCACATAATATGTGACTTTCTTTATTGCTAGTTCTGTTCACCGAGTCAGAAAGCCAAATAAAATAATATATTGCTACTCAAATCCATTTATTTGTGTGAGTTCCTTCTTTAAATATTAAATATCATAAAGAATTTATAAATGTTAACATTTCAAATAGAATAAAATAGTTTTTATTCTATTACTTAGCTTTACTAAGCTTATTAATAAACTTACTTAAAATAATTTTCAAATGTTTTGAAGTGACTTTCGTATCATTATATATACTAATTAAAACTATTATTATTAAAGCAAGAATCATCAAGGAGTTCTACCTGTCCACATTTTTAAGAGTTAAGAAATGTTATGGATATAATTGTAGTCTTTTCATTAATTCAGAATATTTCCCTTTGAATATTTTTCTGAATATCAGAATATTTTCCATAGTAAACAAATTCTATTTGTGTGCCTTATCTCTGATAAATCTTTTTTTTTTATTTTTAAATAATTGTATGTGTGGTGGGTAAATGACATTTAAAAACATTCTTAATAGAAAAATTTATAAATCAGTTTACAGAAGATCAAAAATATCAGTGTTTGATACTATCTATAAATAACTAAAGAGAAAAAACTTGTCTGTTCTGTTTTTGCTTCAGCATCTATGTCTTCTGCTCCTCGCTGTTGGAGAAAACACTGCATTGTAAGGCTGCCGTCTTTTTGGACTAGGAAAAAGATCAAGATCTTCCTTAATGTAACCCTTTCTATACAAGTCTGAGTGGAAGGAAAACCAGCTTCCCAAAAATTCTCTCGTGTGTTGGTTGGAATGTAGCGGAACCGGTGTCTTGAGCAGGAAGCCAACTTCTTTTCTTTCTTCTGCTGGACTATCTGCATAATAAATCCCACATTGCTTACATGTGTGTCCAAGCAATTTTCGTCTGTCTTCTTTTTTCCGAACTACCTCAATGTGAGGAAAACTTTTTAAGCTAGTCTCCCTTTCATCATCTTTAAAATACGGTTCCACAAATGCTTTCTGTTTCCCTTTATCGTGTTTATCACCACGAGTGTTGGAGTCTTTGCGGCAGCTGACAATTCCTCCTCTTCATCTGCTACTTGGAAGAAACCATCGGCCAAACAGGACTCATATTCTCCGTGTGTTGTCCGATCAAACGTATCTTCCAAGCTGTCATTCAATTTTCTTTCTCCGTGTGGACTTTTTCTCCCTTCTGCCCGTGCTTCTTCATTTTTAAAAGCACAGTTTCACTAACCAACGTACAGTCCATGTCCACTGTTTCTCCTCCTGTTAATGCTGACTGACTGCCATCCTTTGTATCTATTACCATAGATGGAGAGCCCATAGGCAGTAAGGCAGATACATTTTATGCTGAGAAAAGTCTGCTCCTGGATCTATAAACTCCACTGGGTCTTTTCAAAGGATATATTTTGCTTTTTTTGTAGGGACTTTGATTTAGCAATTCTACATGGATTTAACTGAACAACTGATGCAAGTTCACATGCTCCACGGACTGACCCGGTTATTTTTACTGGCTCATGAGAACCAGCACCCTTCAAGTCCCCAAAAAGACTCTCTGTCTCTTTCAACTTTCATGTGGATGTAGAGGGATTTTAAAGATGGGATTTTCTTCCTTTATTTGTAATGGTGTTTTATTGTCTCTCAGATAATTCTTTAAGTGTAAAAAAATATCAAGATGATTTGTCCTTAAAGTAAAGAGATTAGCAAATTAAGTTTATTAGCTAGCTTACCTTTTTTCTTCAGAGGGAAATGACTGCCTGGTTAGACACTTAACAAGCATGAAAAAGGCAGATACAGAAAGATGAACTGAAAGTTGCAAATAGTCATAGAAGACCTATATTTTATTTAGGTGGTTCTTCTATATCAGTCTTGTTTGCAATGAATAAAATCTCATGCAAATTTGTTTAAGGATGAAATATGAAATTTTGACTATAATAGGTGCTTGCAGTGCCCCACTCCTCATCCCTTTGGTCTACCAGATCTTAGCACAGCTGTGCAGGTCTGTTCCATACACATTGCCAGCTTCCAGCTCCAGGTCACAGGGATCTGCCTTACTGCCTATGGGCTCTCCATGGACACGGCCAACCTCCCAGTCCCACAGGCATAGCCCAAAAGTGCAGAGGATTAGTGCTCCTGGGGCAGCCCTCACCCCAAGGGTAACAAGACTTGATAGATAATTGTCCTAGCTTTCTGGTCTGTGATGAAAAAACTGGTCTGTGAAGTATGTACTATACTGTCCTTTGGAAAGTCCCCAGAGGAAGTCAGTGCCACAGTGGTAGCCAGCCCATAATGCACCCTTATTAGCTTTGTCCTTTCCTTACTTTCATCTCCCATTTCTTCACTTCTGCTTCCTGAAATCACTTCCTGTCTAAACTACCTGTGCCAAGGACCATGTTTCTGGCTCTGCCTCCAGTGGAAGCCAATGATGTAGGACACAAAACTCTTACACAAAAATTTCATCAGGTTCTCATGGGGTTTGAAAGAGCATCAAGAATGCACTAATCTCTTCAAAAACGTTCTCTCTTTTATCTCCTTCTCTTAATGGTTTCTCTCACTCTCTCTTTCCCCAAGTTGAACAGTTTAAATCTTTTTGGTTTGTTTATCGTCTGTAAGTCTGTATAATCAAGGTCTCACCTTCTAGCCCAGGCAACTTATAAACACGTATTCCTAAACAAAGACAATTTTGACCATGAGCAGAATTTTGGTACCATGTTAGGTTTTAAATGGTATGTTTCATATATAAGTAGATACCTTAAGATAGAATTTATTTCTATCTTTCAGCACAGCTTTATTCCCCTCCTTTCCTATTATAATTCTAGGAGATAAATAGCGTATTTTTTCAATTGTTCACCTATAATTTAATTGTAAATTCAGTGATAACAGCTATTATTTACCATGTACTAAAGAAAAGGAGGCAGAATCTAGTCATGCAGAATTCACCAAGAGTTTTCAACTGGAATGACATATCTAATTAGTTGGGAGGTTTTGGACTAAATCACTGTGCTGAGTAGAATTCTTGGAGCAAGTCTATATTAATGAAAAAAATGTGTCAAGATCGGTTGGTGATATCTACCAGGGTTGACGAAATTAAAATGCCCGTAGGCTAAGCATTTGCTCTTGCTGACCAAAATGGACTGGGAAGAATATGGGCTTTAAATCTAAAAAATGTTTTAATTCTAATTCTACCACTTACTATGTGATTAGAGTAAATTGCTTACCTTAAACAAACCTCAGTATTTTCATGTGTAAAACCAAAACAATAATATCTACTTCAGAAGAAAGATTAAATCCTATAATGTATGTGGCAAAGCCTGGTAGAATGTTTACCATCTAGCTAAACCCAATTAAGATTAATGGAACCTAATAGCTTTACTGCTTCACCAAGGATAGATAACCTAGGGAAACACTGAGACAGAGCTAATAAGTGCCTTGTCACAATTTTAACAACTTATGGCTGTCAAAAATGCAGAAAAAAAAGAAGTAAAACCAATGAATCACTGAACTAGTAATTAGTAAGTTTATTGTGCACAGAACAAAAAGACGTTTTGCACAGAGGGAACACTCAAACCAGAATGTGGACTGGGGCTCTGGGTTATATTGTTACAAGGCAGCTTAGACCATGAGGAGGCCATAGTGACTGTTTATTCCTCACAACAATTAGCTACAATATTATAATTTTCTTAAATGAAAGGAAATGATTTGTGGTTACTTCATATCAATTTTGGGGAACAATTTAAGTTTCCCTTATGATTTTCAGAGGTATAAGCAAGAAGTGATTCAAGTCAAAATAGCCTCTCTTGACTTGCAAAATAAACTAAATTAAGTTTTGCTTTGTTTTGTCTGCTCAGGGAATTTCCAAGCCCAGTCTCCATTTGTGTTTGACGATAACATGGCTATATGGTCAAGCATGCATATGCCACCTGCTCTAGATAAAGAATTGTACTAAATAATAATAGGAGAACCATAGAGAAATAAATAATTGAATTATTTAATAAAGAGTTTATCTTCTAAGGTAAACCTTTGCTACATTCAGATGTTTGCAATCCTTTTCAAATATTTTCTTTAGACAACTCGTATTTTGAGGAAGTTCTTGAATTATTTCTTACTGTACAATTAACCTTTTATGTTTCCAGTGCAGGCTCAATGATATAGAAACTACTTCTATTTTAAATTTCATCTTCAGAAACCCTAACAGGAGATATATATTGAGCTGTTAGGACAAATATAATGTTTATCGTGTTGGAACACAATAAATGGATTTTTTTTCCTATGACATTGTATAAAGTAAGTTTTCTAATGCTTGTACTCTTTAGAAAAATATCACCAGTGCCTCCTTGTTTTTCTTCCCCTAAATGCTGCATATCATTTTGATAGCATTCTTTCTGTACCAGTCAATAAGATGTTATTAGATTTTTACCTTGGATATTTTTATATATTAGACTTTCAATTGTTAACTACAGGGCCATGAATTATAAGGAAAGATTATTTTAAGTTGTTTATTAATCATCAGTCATGACCCCATGCTCCAAAGATCCTACACAGAAAGGCCTCTAGGCATTTAAAAAACAACAGCCCTGTTATGTAGCTTAAAAATCAGTTGCCAATCATATACCATATTAATAGAATGATTTAGTGTGTCATCTTCCCTTTGACCTCTGTCCCTGGGACCCACAGTCTATAATGTTTGTCACCACAAGCCTTGCATGAATCTTCATATTTGGTTAGTACATAAAGTTCTCTGATTTTCAGGGCTTTGATGTCTTTCAACCATTTGTTAGTTTCCTAGACCTTGTTCTGGCCAAACCACTCCTTGCTAAGTAATTACCCCTTCTGGGGAGAGGTGCCAACGAGCTGTCCAAGCCCAGCTCACTGCTCTCACCTTCTGGTCTTGAGTTAGTTCTGACTTCCCCACTCCTACCCTGACCCATCCCGCATGGGCTTTCACTCTTAAAATGTGTTTTTTGTTAAACCTGGATTTAGAAAAGACTTCTTTGATTTTGAAATTAAAGTTTGAATCTTTAATGGGAACATATGTCCCTGGTTATCTTCATATGCTATTGTATCTAAGGATTATTTTAAGCTTCACCTACTGACATAATGTAGTCATAACATACAGCTTTCTTTCTCTCATTTTGACAAGCAAGTACTCTGATGTAAATACTGCTGAATCCATTTCTAAGTTATTGTACCTACTCAGTTTAAATTTAAATTATGTACCAAAAACTTAGAATCAGCTGGATAGCTCCCATAGGTTTTAACAAGGCAATTACATGTAGACAAGCATTTCATGAGCTCAGGGGAAGAGCATTGGTCAAATGTGACTCAAAACTGGCTCACAGGCTCAGGGCCAAGGACAGATGTGACGTGGGTGGACAGCTAATGAAGCTACTCCAGACTCCACCTCAAACCTCCCCCTCACTCTACGGATGCGACAGAATGTTTCTGATAGAAGTGTGGAAAACATGGAAAGATAAGACAGAAAAGCATCAATAATGTCAGAAGGATTCTTGAGATTTTTCATTCAATAGTTAAATAGTGAATCTAAGACAGGGAGAATATTTCTTCCTTGTGAGAAAAGTACTTACTTTTGAAAAATAATGAAAGTCTCAGAATACTGTCATTATGAACATCAGTTGCTTCAACAGAACTGGAAATCCAATTGTACTTCTCCACAACCAATGAAGAGCCTCCGCTCCATCACTGGAAGGTGGACCCCAGCAGGGGCTCATTCCACCGTCTCAGGAGGTCAGGTGTGGCCCAGTCCCAGCTGTGCAGATCAGTGAGTGCCACTGGTGGCTGCAGAACCAGTAACTACCTTTCCAATTCAAGAGGAAACAGGTTAAGGAAAGATTTGTAAGTTCAGATGCCTGGAAGGACTAGGTTAGTAAGTTAAATCAGAGAAGTGATTTCTACTGTGCAGTTTAACTATAAGGAAAAAGTTTAAGCGTGTGAAAAATGGTAACTGACCTCAGTGTTTAAGGATAATATAAAGTGACAGTGAAGGTCACCAGGTGAAAAAAAATCACTGCATTCACCTGTGTGAACATCCCCAGGTTTTGCCATTTAAAAACATAGGCCAAGTATAATAGAGGTTTTTCTTTTTAACAAAAATCCATAATTTCATTATTTAGGTGAATTCTCCTGATTTTTAAGAGTTGACAAAGTGATGTTTTAAATCAGCGTGAGAACCAAAAGGGATGTCGGACCCTGACAAGCAGCCTGTGATTGGTACTCTTGGAATAAAGGCTGTGGTGTTCATGAGTCATTATCTTCTCAGGGCTCTGCTCATTTAGAGGTTATTCTACGATTCCTCTTGGATTTCTCTAACTTCTGAGTGCCTGACTCTGAAAATCTGGTGTGACCAGACAGGCCTTGAGTTGGCACCAATTTGGAATGAACCTTAGGAAAACAGAGCAGGGTTAGAGTGAAGGAGGCGTCATTTGAATCCAACACAGCACTTCAGAAACTGTACTGGGATTTGGGCCCAGAGCCTTAAAATTACAGACACCACAATTTTCCCCAGAATGCCTCCCAAGCATGTCTTAATGCTGACCCTAATAAGGCAGGAGTAAGCTGATAATAAACCAATGTTTTTCCTGACTGTCCATCTTTTTTTAGCCTTTTCTTTCATTTTTGCCTCTTTAAAATATAATATCCTACATCCTGTAACACGAATAGGAAATTATTGTAGACAAACTGTTTCCTATATCCCGTATTGATAATAATGTCTAGATATGTCAGATTTATGACAGGGATTATTTTTTTGACACACATTCATGTCAAAATACCATTTCACTGATGGTTCTCACACATCTATGCTTGTCCACAAACCATGTAAACTGTGTTGGGACTCCTTTCTCCATAGATCTCTTGCATTTCTATGTGTTATTAGAGATGCATTAACTGTCTTTTCTTGTGGATAATCTCTTTGTGGATGTTTGTCTAGTGAACAGCACTGGCAGACAGAGACAGTTCTCTCTCTCTGAAACAAAGGCCAACCTTCCTTCTGCCCATTACAAGAGATCCGTGTCCCCAAGTTGAACACTCTATAATGCAGACTTCCAGTGAGCCCATTCACATCATGCCTGTGAGACTTGAACCAAAGAAAACTGGCACATATATGCTGATGCTCATGCTGCTGGCTGTATCATAAATAATAAAGTCCTTTGTGTCAGACTTTGAAGTCTGTGTCTTCTGCCAGTATCCAGGAAGCTGTTGCTTTCTACCTTATTAGCTTCCAACTAAGGTAAAATCTCAGGTACCTCTCAGTTCTTGACAGTACCATGCCAGCAGCTGAAAACTGGCCACTTACATGCAACCTGTCCAAAGACATAGGCTTGCATTTTCTCCTGCCTTACCTCAGCTGCCCTGTAAGTGCTGATCTCAGACATCATTCATCCTCCCAGGTTACTGTTTGGCTTTTGGTCCAGATTGCCCTTTCCGTCTGTCTGACCTGGAATTCTGCTATTCTCTTGCAAACTAGACTTGGCTGGCCTCCACCTAGTTGCCATACCATCAGACTTGAATCAGTTCTGTTCTCTATTTTTGCTAACTCTGCATGGCAGTGACCAATGACAGGGGCTGTGGGTCACTAGAGGTTGAAATAGCACTTACTTTTTTCATTCCTTCCCAAAACTGTGGAATAATTTAGTGCCAAAAATATATGTTCCTGATAGCTATTTTCTATTTATAATCCAGATATCAATCATGTTCTTGCTTCTAATGATCTAGATGAGGTTGCCTCAACAAACTTTCCTTTCATTTTTTCCATAATATCTAAACAATGTTCTTTCAAAACTGTGTCTGTATCCCTAATGGTCTTGTGTCCTCAGGTCCTTCTCTGGCTCTGACTTCCTGCCTGCTGGTGCATTATTTTCTGTTGAGTCATGCAGTTTCTTTCCTTCTGCCCTGACACTATCCCAAATGTGAAACTGATTCCTGTATCTGGTTTTCACTGAAGGGAGGAAACACCATGTAAGACCAACACATGTGGATGGGATTCAGTGCAGACTTGAAGACAGTTTATGCCACAGCAAAGACATAGGGTTCAGTCAGTCCTCATGTTCTGCCTGTTATACAGTGGTCTTCTCACCTGTGGCAGTGAGTGTGCTGCCTGTGTTCAATGTGCATCTCCCTCGGATCTCCTGCCCACCTTTCTCTGGTGTGCTCTGAGCCCTGGACACTGGGAACTCACCACTCAGCTTCTGTTGCCTTTAGCCAATAGGAGGCATGAGCCAGATATCAGAGGACAGAGGACAGAGGGCAGATTACTCATGTGCCTGCTCCCTCTCTGCCTCATCACTGTGCAGCAGAAGCTACCTTACTCCACCAAAGCCCACAGGGCCACAGTCCAGTGGCCTCTCACGCGGAGGGCTGCTGGCCCTCTTAGGCAGAGCTTGCTACCAGCTACATGCTGCTCTTACACTGGGTGCTTCACCATCCTGATGGATTCCCTGGTCCAAAGTTCTGAGAACAGACCCGTCATTAAACTACCTTCAGTTACCTTGGTGAGTGTGACATCTGTTTCTTTCTGGTAACCTGCCTGATACATCCAAACACTGGAAATACATTATTTCTAATCCCAATTTTCCAGTAAAAAGGCTGAAGCTCAGGAGGATTAATTAGCTTGCCGAAGATCACTAAGTCCCTAACAGAGAGATAGAAGATGAACAATGAATGAGTTGTTTCCCAAGCCTGCTCTAGGTTTAGGCGGCCTCTCACACAGTGTGCATAATTCAGTTGATTGGTTTCACTAATGGATAGGCCTTAATAGCAATTATGCCTCAAAATAGTTTTCTAATCATTGTTGAATTGCTCCTGTAAACTTCCTGATGTTTTCTAGTTGAAAAATAATGAAGGCTCCGTATAAATTTCTATAATCAGTAAGGATCTACATGATTTATACTGAAGAAATAATTATTCATTTTAAAGAAAGATAAAGTCCAGACATCATTCAATTATTCTTTATGTTTCCCCAAACAGCATATATTTCTCAGACTGAATGAAGCAAAATCTAAAGGCATGATTCTGAAAAGCTTTCTCAGTTAATGAGCCAGGATTAAACATTTCGAAAATGGTACTCATAATTATCCCTACCTGTCCGTCACTTTACCAAGAAAAACTTATATCCATGTTAGAATGCAACGTGAAAAAACAAGTAATAGAGTATCAATAAAAGATATTCTTGAGGATGATTTTAATTTTGCTTTTCCTAGAACCTTCTAAGGATGTCTAGGACAATCCAGAAAAAAAAACCATCACGTTGGATTTCAGGATGAAATGAAACCTGGTCTCATTAGTTGTTCAGGAACACAGATTACATCACCGTTCTCTGCACAGCTGTTGAACAGATAAATGTCCTTGCTGACAGGCTGACAAGATACTGCAGAGAATGTGTAAAATTAAAATCAGTTCCTTCTGATTTTCTCAGTCATATTTAGTGCATCTTCCAGTGTATTAATATTTTTACTTTCCTCTAACTCCCATGCCTAATTTTTCTTAAAATGATTTTTTAAAGAAATTCAGTTGATAAATTGGCCATTTTTATAATAAATTTTATCATGTCCCTTTTTTTTGTTCCTTTGTGTATATAGAGTGGAAATATATTGTTTCCTACTATACTTAGAGGAAAAGACAACTCTCTCTCTTCCGGTGGTAGTGCCAGTTACCTACATATATATATATTCCAATACATACATACACCTATGAAAAACTCGTAAGTACCTGGCAAAAATGATAACAGCTCTGAGTTGGTTATCTATGTATAAGGGTGACTTTTAGATGTTTGTTTCCCATAAATGCATTTTTTAGACATTTTGGGGAAAACAGAAATTTAAGGCTTTATAATTGGATTTTCTCTGAATTTCCTGCCACATCTGATGAGAGATCTGTAAACCACAATGTTCAACAGAGGCAATGCTGAAAGCATTTTCAATAATAAGTGATCAAAAGGCATGGCAAATACAAGGGACACAGAAAGGGCCCCTGAAGTGCCATTAGACTAGCATGAAGTATCTGTGCCGGGAGCAGCAGGGCCCCAAACAAAGATATTGTGGAACACTTCAAGCACAACCTCAGGGACTGGAGTGAGTCATACGAACATCCATCTTGAAGCCCAATTTACCCTGCCTAGCTCATGTTATCCTGACTTCAACAGGACTTCACAGTGGGACACAGCAAGAATGAGATGCTGTCAGGTCAACATGACAGGAAGCAAAAAGCACTCACTTTCAAAAAGGACAACTCAGCTGCCTCTTTTCTAGCTTTTGATGTTCCTAAAAGTACTGAAGGTTGGACTGTTCCTTCCAAAAAGTACCTGCAAACTGTGCCTCCAAATTGCCTCTCAGCCCTTGCCATCATTGTTTTCTTGTTCGAGCATGATATGACCTTCTCTTTCTTTTCATCCTGTGAGTGGTTATATCTGTGCTTCTTTGCTTAAGAGAATGTGTGCAAGAGTGCCTACTGATGTGCACGTGTGTTTGGATGTCTCTGTATGTTAGGTAGGTAGATAGATAGATAGATAGATAAGATAGATAGATAGATAGATAGATAGATAGATAGATAGATAGATAGATAGATAGATAGATAGATAGATAGATAGATAGATGATAGGTAAATAGGAAAACCTTTAGAAGATCTGGAAAGTATGAATACATTTTAGCAGGCTTTTAGATGTAAAATGGAGTATACTATAGCTTTGGTTTATATACAAGTTTTTTTATTTTCATTTTTTAATTAGGATGTATAAGCCCTACCATAAACAATGCTTTCTTTTTATTTTGTTGTTAATGTCAAATTTATATTCTATCTTCTGACTCTTCATTCCTTCCTGGTTGCAAGATACCTCCTGCAGTTCTATATTTTTTTCAGGAAGTTAAGTTCTTTGATATATTGCAAAGTATACAAATAATTACAGCTATAAAACTGGAAAATCAAGAGAACAAAACACAGAATATAAACAAATTTCCTCCTAAAAAGTAACATTATTGAATAAACAATGAAGTATAATTTGTTGTAATTTCTTCAGATCTCACTGTCACTGTAGAAAGAGATTTATTTCATATTTTATTGTGAGGACATTTCTCAGGATTCCAAAATAATTCTTAAGAAAGTTCTATGGCATTCTTTACAGAGTTGATACTCAAAAATTGCTTATTGTATATTATTGCAAGTATAGTAGAAATAATAAACACAAATACACATGTTGAAGGTATAGCTTTTCATATAAAAAATAAAAGCACACAGACATTTTAAACTAATACAGTCATTTGAATTCCATCCTGAACACAAAGGATATCTTTTGATATTTGGTGATACTCTTCTATGTTAAAAGCTGAAAATGTTTCTTAGAATTTTAGAAAAAGATCCTTAAGATCAGCTAATCTATTGCTTTCTTAGGTGCTGAAATATTTGCTCAGTTGAAATTTTACCCAGGTCCATAAATAAATAAAAATATGTTTGTTTGAAGTGGGAATCGAAGACTTGTAATATTGTCAGACACACCTTACATCACCCTTCCCCTCTAAACTGCCAGTAGGGCAGGCTCTCTGAAGTTTCAGAAAACAAAACAAAGGCTAGCAAAACCCTCCAGACATAAAAGCTCTGTTCAATATCCACTGATCTAGACCAGCCTTCTGACATCATGATCTCACAGAAGATACGAATTCCACTGAATGTAAGTCTAAAGCCACAGCCAATTAATGTGAAAATCAGGCCTATGGACTCAATTTTTTAAATTCCTACATTGGTTCTTTCTGTTTTTATTTAATTAGCTTTAATATTTAAATTTCAATCCTCTATTAATACATATTGTATGTATGCTCATTTGTTTAAAAATACAGTTAATAATATTGTGCACTAACAGTAAACATCCTTCTTAATTTTGTTATACTGTGATAAGAACTGACTTTACACAGCAGCCATGTGTTTTAGGGATTTAAAAGACAAACCCAATTGCAAACCGAATCACAGTCTTGCTCCCTACCTTCTATCTTTGTCCTTTCCCCTCTCTGAACCTTGAAAATAAACTGTCTGGAATGTCCCTCAACCAGTGGGGCAGCTCCACAATTTCTAATTAAGACACTTGTGAGGTCGGTGATCTACTTGGAAGTGGTGGGATGAATAGCCAGGGAAGTTTTTTATTTAATTTGATTTTTGTTCTGCTATGGCAGGCTTGGAGAGAAGACTGAGGAAGACTATGGGGGTGCCTACCCTTAGTCACCCCACAACGTAGTCCTCTTACTGACTTTAATCATGCAATCTCCAGTTATTGTTCTTCATAGAAATTTCTCTCCCACTTTTTATAAAGAACTATATTCCATTTCCATATTGTTTAGCCCAAACCACTGGCCATGTGGCCCCCGAGATGCCTTTCTTTCAATTTTCTACACTATGTGAGAGGGCATGCCCCTCCTGTAAAAGCATGATCATTATTATCAATTGTTTATGGACTTACTTCACTTACCTATTCAGCTTCACTGAACTTTTCCCGGACAGTACTTCCTTCCAAAATCCCCAAAGGAAAACACTCACCCTGCACCTTTCACATCAAAGAAAATGATTCCAAGAACACGTTTTTCATTGTGATATACAGTTCTCACACACATCATTTTTTTTTAATGTATACTTTAAATGATTATTTTAAAGAAAACAACCACGCCCCAGCTCAAGAAATCAAATACTGCCAGAAGGACCCCATGCATCCCTCCTGATTCAACCATCTCCCTCATGCTGAGAGGTAGCCACTACCCTAAGTGCCAAGGAAACTCACCAAAATTCTTGAACCACTTCAAAGTGCGTTCATGGTTTCAGTATTTTTTAACTACATAGTGTCAAGTGGAAATCCAAGAGAGGGCTGTCTGTGGTCAGACCTCAGCACTTTCCCTCCCTTACCTTGCAGTCATACAGAGGTGGGTGCTAGGGCTCACCTTATCACGTCGTCACTCATTCCATTAAAGACTAGAATGCTCTGTGATGTTTTTTCCCTCTAATGTCTTATCCAGATATTTTAGTTTTTTTTAAATTTTATGGAAGAGTGGGTCTGAATAACTTAGCCAACCATATTCCAAGAAAAGCAAACCATTATTTAATCTCTCAGTTACTACACCTTGATGACATCTATTCCACATACATATCCTGCCAACATGTTTAAGTAGGGTCTTCCTGAAGAGATGAGGTCATCTATGATTCTAGGAGAAACAGAAAATGTTGATAGTCCTTGTAAACAATCTGAAACTGATTGAGTGAAGACATTGCTGGGCTGTGTGGAAAAAACAACAACAACACTGAATTGAGGAATTTCAATTTGTTTTGGAGCCAAACAGTGAGGCTTCCCTCTAACAATGTTGGCAATAAAAAAATGGAAGCATGAAGTTCAAAGGCATTATTTTACCTGGTGCAGATGACTGACAAGTCAGCTGTACTAGAAAAACTAATAATAAGAAATGAAAGTATCATTAATGTGCAGGTCTTTGTAAGGCAGGCAGGAGAATGAAACCATAAAGAAATTGACAGGCTATGAATAGCAATATCTTTCAAAATTCAAAAAGCAAATATCAAAGGAAAAAAGTCAATAGTGACAAGTGTATGAGAAATATATTGAAGGAAAGAGATTTTTAAAGTTCATAATCCTATAAAGGATATAGATCCGTATTTACCAAGGTACAGAAGAGTTGTTCCTGGTGTGACCGGCCAGAGGCGTGGATGAAGATCACTGGGGTAGGGAAGCTGAAGTTCTATGAAGACATTTTGATTGATCAAGAATGATAATATTTTTCTAATAAAATTATATCAAAACTTAATATTTTGATTAAATTCAGTTGTCATCTTGTGATGGTTCATTTTGTGTATCAACTAGCTATAGGGTGCCCAGATTAAACATTACTTCTGGGTGTGTCTATTGGGGTGTTTCTGGGTGCAACTAGCGTTTGAACTGGCCCACTCAGTCCTAAGCACGCCACCCTCTCCAGCGTGGGCGTGTGCCAACCGATCTACTGAGGGCCTGCACAGAAGAGAAGGCTTCTAGAAGGAGGAATTTGCCCCTATTTTTCCTGCCTCACTGCTTAAAGTAGCATACCTCATCAGATCTTCCCCTGCCTTCAGACTGGGGCTGACCGTGTCAGCCCCCCTGGTTCCCAGGCCTTGGGACTTGGACTGCGTCATACCCTCAGCTGTGCTGAGCCTCGGCCTGCAGACTGTAGCCCCCGGGGCTTCTCAGCCTCCATAACCACATGAGCTAAATCCTCATAATACATAAATAAATAAACACACACACACTTCTTGTATATGATGAGCTCAAAAGAAATGTATTGCTTCAGCAGAATACTGCTTTTTACTGCTCACCATTTTGATATTTACCCAAAATATTTATTTTTTGGCTGCCACCTTGGGACCATGTGGCATATCTAAGCATCATGCAGCCATCTTGGTCGCGGGGATATTTTCAGGGTCTCTCCAAAGGGTAATGCCATTCTGTTCTATCAGTGTTTTCCAAAATGAGGCCAACATGTATGAAACGCACATCTCATGGAGAAAGCATGGCAATTCCCACTGGCATATGGATAGGGCTTTATCAAAATTTTAGTTTTAATTTGTTTAATGTATATTAGGAAAAAAATCCATAATTTCATCATTTAGGTATTCATGCATGTAGCTAGAAATGCTGAGTCTATTTAAAGAAAAATATTACCTAAAGAATATCATAGTTCAAATGTAGTTAAGCAAAAATCATGAAAGCAATTTGAAATATTGAATTATACCACAGTGGCTCCTAAAGAGTTTTCTTGCTTTTACCTACTGCTCCAAATTTAGAGTTTTTCTGAAAAGGAAAAATGTATATAGTTCCCCATGAAAAATGTACCAGTGTAGATTACATGGAATACATTATAAAGAAGATGACTCAGTGTATAAACTTTAACCAAGTTATTCTTGTTTATACTCCTCTTGCATCTAAAATTGGGAAATGCCACAGAAGAACCAGAAATAGAAGTTTAAAAGTTTCCAAATACACCCCTCCGTTCTGAGAGAAATCTTCTGCATACGTGGATGTTTTATTGCCCTTGTCTAGCTTGGATTAACACATAATCTACAGGCACACACCTGATCATCTACATTTGCTCTCTTACAACACTAAACTATGTTTTCTACCTTTATCTTGTATCTACCTACCACTTCAGCATTTTATTAAAAATAATAATAATAAAGAGAGAAATGTGGTATCCACGTATAAATCAAGTATAAAAACCAAATGAGTATTCATATTTGAAATGACTGTTTAGAGTTCATAATGCATGAGCAAAACCGAAAGTTTCTGTGATGACTGCCCTTGTACTGTTCACTATGTAACTTATTCATTATGTAAAAATTTGTTCTACATGTAAGAACTTGTTTGTTATGCCTCAGAAGATTGGAGACTGACAAAAATTAGGCTTGGGGTGGATTAATGATTGTGCATTGAGCATTGACTCCCCTATACAGAATTTTATTGTCGTTAACAGCCATTTGATCAATAAATATGAGAGATGCCCTCACAAAAAAAAAAAAAAAAAAGGACAGACTTCCAATGGTAAAATAAATAAGTAACCGGGATGTAATGTATAGCATAAGGAATATAGTCAAGATATTGTAACAGCTTGGTAGGGTGATAGCTGGAACCTAGAATTATGTATATAAATGTTCTACCACTGTGTTGTACATTTGAAACTAATGTAATGTAATACTGTGCGTCAACTACCCTTCAATAAAAAATAATTATTAAAAAATATATATATATATTTATAATTGGCCCTGTACATCAAAATTCTACTTAAAGCATTTGCTCTAAGGTGATGTTTCAATTTGTGTAACAATATTCCTAAGTACATTGTTAGCAACAAAATATGAAAACAGCAAACAAACCAAAATACAAAACTGGGAACAACCTAAAAAAAAAAAAAAAAAAAAAAAAAAGTTTCCAAATAGTAAAGTAGCAAAAATGGTAGAAAATGACATGGGGATAAACATGTATGACATACTTGTATGGTTATTGGTCTGATTTTGAATAGGAACCAAACTTTAAAAAATGAAATAAATGACCTTGCCTTATTTTTTTATTCTTCAGAACAATGAAAAGAGTCCTTCTTTTTATGACTACTACTAGTACACATTTCACATAGTGCCTTTTTTTTTCAAACTATATCATGTATTATCTCCATGAAGACAGTGTAGGGGAAAGATAGTAAGTATGGACTTTAAAACTGGACAGCTACATGCTTGAGTAAATTTGTGAATTCTTTTTTAGCTCGTTTCCTTATTAACACCAGATCAGAGCCAATAATAGTATCATGTTACTAGCACTGAGAGAATTAAACATAATGTAAAAAGGATCTCACACATTCTGCTCATTATTTGTATGTTGATTTATCCCTTCACTGTGTCATCAGTGTATATTTATTCTGCATGTGTGATGTTTCACACACTGTCCTAGCCTTTGGGAATACTTCTGTGAGCAATGCAGAAAGAGACATGGACTGCCCTTGGCAGGACTTAATTCTAGCATCTGGAGATAAAGAGTGTGGAGTATAGAGTTGCACTGTTTAATGAGGTAATTTGAAAAGGCTTCACCAAGATGATGAGAACTGAGCAGAGACTTCACACAGGTGAGAGAGTAATCCAAGTGGATTCTGTAAGAAGACCCTCTCAGCCAGAGGAGGGGGCAAGTACAAAGGCCCAAGACAGGAGAAGACCTGACACACCTGAGGCAGACGTGAGCTAAGAGTGGAGGGAGGGAAGAGAGGGCAGCAGCACCAGCAGAGTGCTGCTGACAGGCCATTGCGAGGACCTTTGCCTTTACTCTGAATGAGATGGGAAACTATTGGAGGGTCTTGAGCACAGGAATGACACTGCCTGATTCATGTTTTTAAAAGTGAGGTGTAGGTGAGGGTGCAAGAAGGGAAACCAGTGAGGAGCTGTGGATGAAGTGAAGGTTCCAACAGCCAGGATCCTCACCTAACCTACTTGATGATGTAACTGGCCTGCTGCTAGGCTACTGCTTCCACACCCACAGGCAATGAGCTATTATTGACTGAGTCACTATATGAAGTGCTCTGGGCAGAGGCAGAGATGAAGGAGGATTGTAGAGCTGCAGACTGTTGGTTGCAGATGTAATTCTAGTGCTAGACCTATCACTCAGAGAACAAGCCGGGTAATAAACCCTTTCACCTCAAGAATGTTCTACTGTCACTCCTGTCTCACTGAATCCATAGTGAACTTGCCCGGGGCTGAAACCCATTGGCAAGACAAGAGTCTAACACAATAATTCAGGCATAAGATGATGGTGCTTATACCAGAAAGACAGCAGTAAAGATGTTTTAAAAAAATTAGAATCTGAATATGTTAATAATATAATAACATAGTTCACTGACAGATTTATGCAAATTGATAGAAATCAAGAAAGAAGAATGAGTTCCTCTATATTCTCAAAGAGAATATACATACTCATAAATTGGACCTCTTATGCTTTCAAATACATAGCCATGATCAGATATCTTCTTGCTATATCTTATATCTTTTTTTTTTTCAGGTAGATTCTTTTTTTTTTTTTTTGAGAGGGCATCTCATAATTATTGATCAAATGGTTGTTAACAACAATAAAATTCTGTATAGGGGATTCAATGCACAATCATTAATCAACCCCAAGCCTAATTCTCAACAGTCTCCAATCTTCTGAAGCATAATGAACAGGTTCTTACATGGTGAACAAGTTCTTACATAGTGAATAAGTTCTTACATGGTGAACAGCACAAGGGCAGTCATATCACAGAAACTTTCACTTTTGATCATGCATCATGAACTATAAACAATCAAGTCAGATATGATTATTCGTTTGATTTTTATACTTGATTTATATGTGAATCCCACATTTCTCCCTTATTATTATTATTTAATAAATGCTGAAGTGGTAGGTAGATGCAAGATAAAGGTAGAAAACATAATTTAGCGCTGTAAGAGGGCAAATGTAGATGATCAGGTCTGTGCCTATAGAGACTAAGTATTAATCCAAGCTAGACAAGGGCAACAAAACATCCACGGATGCAGAAGATTTCTCTCAAAACAGGGGGGGTGAAGTTCTAAGCCTCACCTCTGTTGATCCCCAATTTCTCACCTGATGGCCCCCCTGTGACTGTGCCTGTCTTAGGTTGCTCCTCCCTTGAGGAATCTTACTCATCTCTGGCTAACCAGTCATCTTCCAGGGCCATACAGGGAAATGTAAAGTTGGTGAGAGAGAAGCAATATTCTTTGAAAAGGTTAGCTTTTTACTTCTTTGCAGATTTATGCCCTGTGGCTTCTATGCCCAGCATTTGTCTTGAGGTATCTTTACCACTTGGAGGAGTTATGATACTCGGTAAATTCGATATGAGGCACGAATTCTATTTAAGGGTTGTAATTAGGAAGGAAGAAGAAAAGCTATAGAAGTAGCAAATGGAAGAAAACATGGGAAGATTGATTATTTCTTTGACATATCTTCTTGTAGAGTAACATAAGCATGTATAGGTTTTAACAAACTACTAATTAAATTGCATACACACATCAACAGAACAGGAATACAGCTACATAACAAAAGCAGACCTACAATTACCAGCCATATCCAGTGAAACCAAGAAAACCAGTTAGGTTCCCTAGGCATTTGTGAAAACTTATCAATGATATGATGGATATTGTCTAACTGAATTTGAATAGTTTGAAAAAAATCAGACCAATTAAAACAACACATTCCTGGGAACTGTTCACATTCTGTATGTTCTTTTAACAATAGTCTATAGTCACACAATTTTGGAGAACTGCAACTTGCACTTCTCCTAATTCTTGTTTGAGTTCCGACAGTATAGATCCAGTCAAATTTGTTGTTTTACTGTATGCGCAGGCCAGCTTAGATATCTCCTTCTTCATTCCAATGGCAAGTCCTACCTTAAATCTTTTTGACATCCTTATTACAATCTCTGGTAAGTTAAAAAATAATTTGACTCTTCTGTTTCCTGCTCTGTAAAAAGAGAAGAGTATAAACAAAGCTCCTTATAGGACCTTCTAGATAATCTATTTCACCTCTATACTTGTGGTTTTTTATCTAAATCCCTACTTATGAGTGTGTGGTTAAAATGAAAATTCCTGTGGCCAGGATTCTCACCTGGTCCTGGCTGGCTAGCTCACTACACATATGTGGACAATACTTTACAATTGACTCTCTATAAAGAGCTCTGCCCAGTGGTCTGGGTGAAACAATGGCATGGCTGCAAGGCTGCAGGAGAGCAGAGGCTGGAATGGTGGCAGCGCTGAGGACAGAGACTCAAGACGGCTGTGCAGGCAGTACAGGCAGAGAGGCCCAGAGGCAGAGACTGGCTTGCTGCATGCAGACTCACTCTGAGTGGTCCGGATTCTAGTGATTGACCTGCCACTGTGGAAATAAAGTTGCGTATAAACCCTTTCACCCCAAGAATATTCTACTGTCATTTCTTTGTTCTCACTGAATCCATAGTGAACTTCTCTGGGGCTGAAACCCATTGGCAAGACAGAGTGAAAAAAAACTAAAACCTAAATAGATTAAAGAGACTTGAGCAAGGAAATACAATTAGTTTATGGTACAACTAGAATCCAGACATCTAGATTCAAAAATCTGTTTCCTTTCTATGTGTCTATATTGCTCCTCAATCTGATGTTTATGCTATTCAACCTTACACCATAAACATTTTGCTGTATACAACCTAATGAAATCAGAATTTCTAGAATTCAGCTGAGTAACAGCTACCTTCTGTAGTTCACTGTTTTTGCATGAGATAGTGTAAGATTATCAAAGGTTTCACTGATTCTGATAGGATGCAATTTCACAACTTATAACACATTTGCTCAAATGCTAAGCCTGAGGAATGACTGTTATGATTAAGTGTGAATAAACTAATCCCTTGTTGAAGGAAAAGAACAATTCTGAGTGAAAATGCTTTATTTTTCCCCTCACTTTGTGTAAGCTCCATGACCATGTGAAACAAATGAAAAATGCTTTGGAAAAGCTGAGACAAACAACTCCATTAATGCAGCTGTGTGAGCTTTCATGCTGATGGCTCCCTACCCAGCATCTTCTCTCCAAGAGGGTAAAAATTCTCATTTAATACAAGAAAGCAATTTGTCCTAAGAGTCCTTGAATTAAACCTTCAGAATAAAAGGAATTTCAGGCAGTATTTGATGAGTCTTAGAAACAATGCCAGCCACACTATCAGGT
The DNA here is from genome assembly GCF_030020395.1 of Manis pentadactyla. Taxonomy (NCBI): domain Eukaryota; kingdom Metazoa; phylum Chordata; class Mammalia; order Pholidota; family Manidae; genus Manis; species Manis pentadactyla. Next base: position 36,460,058 of record NC_080019.1, read on the forward strand.
CTATGTCAATTGATGCTGCAATAAATTCCCAAGCGCTCTCTCCTAGGGCAACCTCTGATTGCAGACAGCATTCAGGGTTGGAGGAGGATGGCACTCTAGAGTTATAAGCATCCTAGAAGCATATGGGGGCAAGCTATTTGGCAGCAAACTGTACCCACCTGGTCCAGTTAATGATAAACAGGCCAAACCCACTTAAGGCTTTTGATACTTGAGTTTGGTAGGAAAAAATGGTGCACCGAAGTGAGTTTCAGGAAAACAGTCAAGTCCAAAATGAAAGGAATCATTGAGACTTTTATTTTATAAGTTAACCAGTAGTGCTTTCCTAATCTGTATTTTTCCATACACAACCACTTAGATCATAGGTCTAAAATATACCTATACTCATAAGACAACCTTGTGCAGCCTAATATAAACACCTTGATGACCAGGAAAAACATGCCAAGAAGGAACTTCCCTGTGGTGAAAATGAGACTGGTTTTCAGATGGGGTTCATGGGGTTCTTTCACATCAGTTATGGCTATGCCTTGTACACATCTGTTTTTTAGACAATTTAGGGGACTGAAAAGTGATTAGGACTTCCAGAAATAGAGGAAAGGAATATAAAATTTTAAACTGTTTATAAAACACTAGTGATGAAAATTAATTGCCAGATAGGGTGCTCAGTTCAATTTAAACTTGAGATAGATAAAAAGTAAATTTTAGTATAAGTATGTGTCTTGCCTGAGGGTTCCAGCCCTGGGGTAAGTTCACTGTGGATTTAGTGAGACTGAGAAATGGACAACAGAATGTTCTTGGGGTAAAAGGCTTTATACCCAGGTTTATTCTCACAGCTGTAGGTTGAGCACTAGAATCATGTCTGCATCCAACAGTCTGCAGGTCCATAATCTACCTCCATTGTGCCTCCCCTAGAGTACTGGGCTGAGCTCTTTATATAGTGACTCAGTCAGTAATAGCTTATTGCCTATGGGTGTGGAAGCAGTAGCCTAGTAGTAGGTCAATTACATCATCAAGTAGTTTAGGGTCAGGTGAGGATTCTGGCCACAGAATTTCCATTTTCCCCAAAGTATGCTGTGAATATTGTAAGTTTTACTTTGTTTATTATTATTTGGTATTGCACAGTATTTAGAATTACTTAGTATTGCATATTTTTGTAGTTATGTATGTCCTAAATATTGCATGGAGCATAAACTAAAAAACTATATGATATCTATATGAAATTCAAGTTTAATTGGGCACACTGCATTTTTATTTGCTAAATCTGGCAAACCTAGATGAAAAGAGAGCATTCAGGATAAACTAGCACGATTTTTAGGAAAATGTATTTTCCAAGTAGTTGGAAAATTTGATTCGTCTCAGTGCTGTCTCTAATTAGCTCTATTATCTTGAACATGTCACTTACTCTGAATCTCAGTTTTTGTCAACTGTCAGCTAAGTCCTGCAAAGTACTATTAGTTTCAATTTTATGATGCTATATATATATATTCAAAAACTACAATGTCCTGTTATGAAAGCCTTCGGTCTAGATTATCAAACTAAACACAAACAACCAGCACTAATTGAGCACTTATCAGGACTGCATAGAACTCTAGATTTGTAGGTTATTAACCACTTAACTCCTATGTAATCTAATATAACAAAGTCAGTGGAATTATATCCTATGTTACAGATGAGAAACTCTGCTTCAAAATTTAAATAACTGACCTTGAGAACAGAAAGCTACTAAGTGGCATATCCAGAATTTAAATGGAAATCTTTATAACATGAAAGCTCATGCCTGGCAACACTATCCTCAGTTCAAGTAACACTTAGGTTGGTCAGATAACCCTTCAGCCTTCTTTGCCTTAAATTCATCGTACAGCCAACCAGTCTTGGATGTATGTTTTCTATGTGCATTTATTTGCATGGAAAAGAAAAATGAAGGCAAGGCAGTGATTTTTACCATGTGTATAAACAGAAACTATCTACCAACTGCCATTTTGCCAACTTGCCTCAGGAAGTCATGGCGGCCTCCTTGCTCTTGCTGATTTCATTTCTTTAAGGTGCTCACTTCTAAAGACAATTAGCAACCAGTTGATAGAATCTAAACTAGTTTCAGTCATTTGACAAGCCACCTGTCTTACCAGTAGGTTTCAGCCCCAGACAAGTTCACTCTTGATTCAGTGAGACAGAAAAATGACAATGAAACATTCTTGGGGGGAAAGGGTTTATACCCAGCTTTATTGCCACAGTGGCAGGTCAAGCACTTGGAATCCCACCCACCTCAGAGCAAGTCTGCAGCAAGACAGGCTCTGCCTCTGGGGCTCTTGTTCCCCCCAGCAATCTCAGTCTCTGTCCTCAGCACTGCCACCACTCCAGCCTCCTCTCTCCTGCAGCCCTGCAGCCATGCAGCAGCCCAGGGCACTGGGGGGAGCTCTTTATATAGAACCAATAACAACATGTTGGCCATATATTGTGCAGTGAGCAAGTAGACAAGGGTCAGGTGACAATCCTGTCCCTAGGAACTTTCATTTTCTCTATACCATCTGTTGAAAGACCATAGATGGGAAGGCGGAGCCAACATGGCGGCGTGAGTAGGACAGTGGGAATCTCCTCCCAAAAACATATATACTTTTGAAAATACAACAAACACAACTAGCCCTAAAAGAGAGACCAGAAGACGCAGGACAGTGGCCAGACTGCAGCTACACCAACGAGAACCCAGCGACTGGTGAAAGGGGTAAGATACAAGCCCCGGCCCGGCGTGACCCGAGCGCCCCTCCCCCCAGCTCCCGGCGGGAGAAGAGCAGGCAGAGCGGGAGGGAGACGGAGCCCAGGGCTGCCGAACACCCAGCCCCAGCCATCCGGGCCAGAGCGCAGACACAGTACATGCCCAGGGGGCCCTGGATACTGGGGGAACAGGGAGTAAGACCTCTGAGCGGGTGCTGAAGCTGATGCCCCTGTGACAAAGAAAAGCGGGGGCTTTTTGAAAGTCTTAAAGGGACAGGGACTTAACAGCTTGACAGAAACAACCCAGGTCACAGTACAGCAGCTGGAAATTACAGGGAAAACCGGGTGCACTAACCCCCTGGGCAACAGCTCTGAGACCCCTCACGGAGGCAAACAGTCAAGCAGCACCCCCATCCATCACCCCACCGGGCGCTGCGAAAGCAGAGAAGCAGCCTGAGACAAATTCCGCCCACAGAAAGGGAAATTTCTCCCTCCCGGCCAGGCAAGACACAAAGACCCACTCTACACGCAATTACCCAACACAAGCCACTAGGGGTCGCAGTTGCCCCAGTAAAGAAAGGCCAGTAGTAAGTGAAAATTTTGGCCCTCCCAGCTGACAGTCAATAGCACCTGTCAACATGAAAAGGCAAAAAAATATGATCCAGACAAGACTAACCCAGACAGCTTCAGCATCTGCTACATCTTCCCCTGAGAAGGAATCTGGGGAGATAGATTTAGCCAGTCTACCTGAAAAAGAATTCAAAACAAAAGTCATAACCATGCTGATGGACTTGCAGAGAAATATGCAAGAACTAAGGAAGGAGAATTCAGAAATAAAACAAGCTCTGGAAGGACTTCAAAACAGAATGGACGAGATGCAAGAGACCATTAATGGACTAGAAAACAGAGAACAGGAACGCAGAGAAGCTGATGCAGAGAGAGATAAAAGGATCTCCAGGAATGAAAGAATTTTAAGAGAGCTGAGTGATCAATATAAAAGGAATAATATAAGAATCATAGGCATTCCAGAAGAAGTAGAGAGAGAAAAGGGGATAGAAAATGTCTTTGAAGAAATAATTGCTGAAAATTTCCCCAAACTAGGGGAAGAAATGGCCTCTCAGACCACAGAGGTACACAGAACTCCCATGACAAGGGATCCAAGGAGGGCAACACCAAGACACATAATAATTAAAATGGCAAAGATCAAAGACAAGGACAAAGAATTACAAGCAGCCAGAGAGAAAAAAAAGGTTACCTACAAAGGAAAACCCATCAGGCTATCATCAGACTTCTCAACAGAAACCCTACAGGCCAGAAGAGAATGGCATGATATACTTAATGCAATGAAACAGAAGGGCCTCGAACCAAGACTACTGTATCCAGCACGAATATCATTTAAATATGAAGGAGGGATTAAACAATTCCCTGACAAGCAAAAGTTGAGGGAATTTGCCTCCCACAAACCACCTCTACAGGGCATCCTACAGGGACTGCTCTAGATGGGAGCACTCCTAAAAAGAGCACAAAACAAAACACCCAACATATGAAGAAGGGAGGAGGAGGAATAAGAAGGGAGAGAAATAAAGAATCATCAGACTGTGTTTATAATAGCTCAACAAGCGAGTTAAGTTAGACAGTAAGATAGTAAAGAAGCTAACCCTAAACCTTTGGTAACCACAAACTTAAAGCCTGAAATGGCAATAAATTCATACCTTTCAATAATCACCCTAAATGTAAATGGACTGAATGCACCAATCAAAAGACACAGAGTAATAGAATGGATAAAAAAGCAAGATCCATCCATATGGTGCTTACAAGAGACTCACCTCAAACCCAAAGACGCGCACAGACTTAAAGTCAAGGGATGGAAAAAGATATTTCAAGCAAACAACAGAGAGAAGAAAGCAGGTGTTGCAATTCTGGTATCAGACAAAACAGACTTCAAAATAAAGAAAGTAACAAAAGACAAAGAAGGACATTACATAATGATAAAGGGCTCAGTCCATCAAGAGGATATAACCATTATAAATATATATGCACCCAATACAGGAGCACCAACATACCTGAAACAAATATTAACAGAACTAAAGGAGGAAATAGAATGCAATGCATTCATTCTAGGAGACTTCAACACACCACTCACTCCATAGGACAGATCCACCAGACAGAAAATAAGTAAGGACACAGAGGCACTGAACAACACACTAGAACAGATGGACCTAATAGACATCTACAGAACTCTACATCCAAAAGCAACAGGATACACGTTCTTCTCAAGTGCACATGGAACATTCTCCAGAATAGACCACATACTAGGACACAAAAAGAGCCTCAGTAAATTCCAAAAGACTGAAATCCTACCAACCAACTTTTCAGACCACAAAGGCATTAAACTAGAAATAAACTGTTCAAAGAAAGCAAAAAGGCTCACAAACACATGGAGGCTAAACAACACGCTCCTAAATAATCAATGGATCAATGACCAAATCAAAATGGAGATCCAGCAATATATGGAAACAAATGACAACAACAACACTAAGCCCCAACTTCTGTGGGACGCAGCAAAAGCAGTCTTAAGAGGAAAGTATATAGCACTCCAAGCATATTTGAAAAAGGAAGAGCAATCCCAAATGAACGGTCTAATGTCACAACTATCAAAATTGGAAAAAGAAGAACAAATGAGGCCTAAGGTCAGCAGAAGGAGGGACATAATAAAGATAAGAGAAGAAATAAATAAAATTGAGAAGAATAAAACAATAGCAAAAATCAATGAAACCAAAAGCTGGTTCTTTGAGAAAACAAACAAAATAGATAAGCCTCTAGCCAGACTTATTAAGAGGAAAAGAGAGTCAACACAAATCAACAGTATCAGAAATGATAAAGGAAAAATCACGATGGACCCCGCAGAAATACAAAGAATTATTAGAGACTACTATGAAAACCTATATGCTAACAAGCTGGGAAACCTAGGAGAAATGGACAACTTCCTAAAAAAATACAACCTTCCAAGACTGACCCAAAAAGAAACAGAAAATCTAAACAGACCAATTACCAGCAACGAAATTGAAGCGGTAATCAAAAAACTACCAAAGAACAAAACCCCCGGGCCAGATGGATTTACCTCGGAATTTTATCAGACATACAGGGAAGACATAATACCCATTCTCCTTAAAGTTTTCCAAGAAATAAAAGAGGAGGGGATACTCCCAAACTCATTCTATGAAGCTAACATCACCCTAATACCAAAACCAGGCAAAGACACCACCAAAAAAGAAAACTACAGACCAATATCCCTGATGAATGTAGATGCAAAAATACACAACAAAATTTTAGCAAACCGAATTCAAAAATACATCAAAACCATCGTACACCATGACCAAGTGGGATTCATCCCAGGGATGCAAGGATGGCACAACATTCGAAAGTCCATCAATATCATCCACCACATCAACAAAAAGAAAGACAAAAACCACATGATCATCTCCATAGATGCTGAAAAAGCATTTGACAAAGTTCAACATCCATTCATGATAAAAACTCTCAGCAAAATGGGAATAGAGGGCAAGTACCTCAACATAATAAAGGCCATCTATGAAAAACCCACAGCCAACATTATATTGAATAGCGAGAAGCTGAAAGCATTTCCGCTGAGATCGGGAACTAGACAGGGATGCCCACTCTCCCCACTGTTATTTAACATTGTACTAGAGGTCCTAGCCACGGCAATCAGACAAAACAAAAAAATACAAGGAATCCAGATTGGCAAAGAAGAATTCAAACTGTCACTATTTGCAGATGACATGATACTGTACATAAAAAACCCTAAAGACTCCACCCCAGAACTACTAGAACTGATATCGGAATACAGCAAAGTTGCAGGATACAAAATCAACACACAGAAATCTGTGGCTTTCCTATATACCAACAATGAACCAACAGAAAGAGAAATCAGGAAAACAACTCCATTCACAATTGCAACAAAAAAAATAAAATACCTAGGAATAAACCTAACCAAAGAAGTGAAAGACTTATATTCTGAAAACTACAAGTCACTCTTAAAAGAAATTAAAGGGGACAGTAACAGATGGAAACGCATCCCATGCTCATGGCTAGGAAGAATTAATATCGTCAAAATGGCCATCCTGCCCAAAGCAATATACAGATTTGATGCAATCCCTATGAAACTACCAGCAACATTCTTCAATGAACTGGAACAAATAATTCAAAAATTCATATGGAACCACCAAAGACCCCGAATAGCCAAAGCAATCCTGAGAAAGAAGAATAAAGTAGGGGGGATCTCACTCCCCAACTTCAAGCTCTATTATAAAGCCATAGTAATCAAGACAATTTGGTACTGGCACAAGAACAGAGCCACAGACCAATGGAACAGACTAGACAATCCAGACATTAACTCAGACATATATGGTCAATTAATATTTGATAAAGGAGCCATGGACATACAATGGCGAAATGACAGTCTCTTCAACAGATGGTGCTGGCAAAACTGGACAGCTACATGTAGGAGAATGAAACTGGACCATCGTCTAACCCCATATACAAAAGTAAACTCAAAATGGATCAAAGACCTGAATGTAAGTCATGAAACCATTAAACCCTTGGAAGAAAACATAGGCACAAACCTCTTAGACATAAACATGAGTGACCTCTTTTTGAACATATCTCCCCGGGCAAGGAAAACAACAGCAAAAATGAACAAGTGGGACTATATTAAGCTGAAAAGCTTCTGTACAGCAAAAGACACCATCAATAGAACAAAAAGGAACCCTACAGTATGGGAGAATATCTTTGAAAATGACACATCCGATAAAGGCTTGATGTCCAGAATATATAAAGAGCTCACACGCCTCAACAAACAAAAAACAAATAACCCAATTAAAAAATGGGCAAAGGAAATGAACAGACGGTTCTCCAAAAAAGAAATACAGATGGCCAACAGACACATGAAAAGATGCTCCACATCGCTAATTATCAGAGAAATGCAAATTAAAACTACAATGAGGTATCACCTCACACCAGTAAGGATGGCTGCCATCCAAAAGACAAACAACAACAAATGTTGGCGAGGCTGTGGAGAAAGGGGAACCCTCCTACACTGCTGGTGGGAATGTAAACTTGTTCAACCATTGCGGAAAGCAGTATGGAGGTACATCAAAATGCTCAAAACAGACTTACCATTTGACCCAGGAATTGCACTCCTAGGAATTTACCCTAAGAATGCAGCAATCAAGTATGAGAAAGACAGATGCACCCCTATGTTTATCGCAGCACTATTTACAATAGCCAAGAATTGGAAGCAACCTAAATGTCCATCAATAGATGAATGGATAAAGAAGATGTGGTACATATACACAATGGAATACTACTCAGCCATAAGAAAAGGGCAAATCCAACCATTTGCAGCAACATGGATGGAGCTGGAGGGTATTTTGCTCAGTGAAACAAGCCAAGCAGAGAAAGAGAAATACCAAATGATTTCACTCATCTGTGGAATATAAGAACAAAGGAAAAACTGAAGGAACAAAACAGCAGCAGAATCACAGAACTCAAGAATGGACTAACAGGTACCAAAGGGAAAGGGACTGGGGAGGATGGGTGGGTAGGGAGGGATAAGGGGGGGAGACGTAGGGGGGTATTAAGAGTAGCATCCATAGCGGGGTGGGAGGAAGGGGAGGGCTGTACAACACAGAGAAGACAAGTAGTGATTCTACAACAGGTTGCTACGCTGATGGACAGTGACTGTAAAGGAGTATATAGGGGGGACCTGGTATAGGGGAGAGCCTAGTAAACAAAGTATTCGTCATGTAAGTGTAGATTAATGATTAAAAAATAAAATGCAGTTCCTATGTGGTGACCTCTAATGAGTTCTACACAATGATATAAAGGACATATAAAAGTGTAGGCAAAGGGTCTGTTTGTGTTTATACAGAGGATTAAAGCCTAATTTGGCTACCCCGAAAATGAACTAAGATACGATATGAAAAAGAACTTCCAACATCAGCACTCTCGGGAAGACTCATGCCAGAAGATGATCATCAAAAAACCCCAACAAAGATCCACGCGCTGCTACAGCTGTAGATGCACTCATCCCACCAGTTCCTGGACTTGCCATGGGACTGAAGGAGATATCTAAGCTGGCCTGTGCATACAGTAAAACAACAAATTTGACTGGATCTATACTGTTGGAACTCAACCAAGAATTAGGAGAAGTGCAAATTGTAGCGCTCCAAAATCTTACAACTACAGACTATTTACTGTTAAAAGAACATATGGGATGTGAACAGTGCCCAGGAATGGGTTGTTTTAATTTGTCTGATTTTTCTCAAACTATTCAAATTCAGTTAGATAATAACCATCATATCATTGATAAGTTTTCACAAATGCCTAGGGTGCCTAACTGGTTTTCTTGGTTTCACTGGAGATGGCTGGTAATTACAGGTATGCTTTGGTTATGTAACTATACTCCTATTATGTTAATGTGTGTGCGCAATTTAAGTAGTAGCTTAAAATCTATACATGCTGAAGTTACTCTACAAGAAGATATGTCAAAGAAATAATCAATCTTCCCATGTTTTCTCCTGCCTGCTACTTCTATAGCTTTTCTTCTTCCTTCCTAATTACAACGAATTCTTAAATAAAATTCGTGCCTCATATCAAATTTACCGAGTATCATAACTCCTCCAAGTGGTAAAGATACCTCAAGACAAATGCTGGGCATAGAAGCCACAGGGCATAAATATGCAAAGAAATAAAAAGCTAACCATTTCAAACAGTAAGGCTTCTCTCTCACTTACCAACTTAACATATCCCTGTATGGCCCCGGAAGATGACTGGTTAGCCAGAGACGGGTAAGATTCCTCAAGGGAGGAACAACCTAAGCAGGCACAGTCGCAGGGGGGTCATCAGGTGAGAAATTGGGGATCAACAGAGGTGAGGCTTAGAACCTCACCCTCCCTGTTCTGAGAGAAATCTTCTGCATATGTGGATGTTTTATTGCCCTTGTCTAGCTTGGATTAACACATAGTCTACAGGCACACACCTGATCATCTACATTTGCTCTCTTACAACACTAAACTATGTTTTCTACCTTTATGTTGTATCTACCTACCACTTCAGCATTTTATTAAAAATAATAAAGAGAGAAATGTGGTATCCACATATAAATCAAGTATAAAAATCAAATGTGTATTCATATTTGAACTGATTGTTTATAGTTCATAATGCATGAGCAAAACCAAAAGTTTCTGTGATGACTGCCCTTGTACTGTTCACCATGTAACTTATTCACTATGTAAGAACTTGTTCACCATGTAGGAACTTGTTTGTTATGCTTTAGAAGATTGGAGACTGTTGAGAATTAGGCTTGGGGTGGATTAATGATTGTGCATTGAGCATTGACTCCCCTATACAGAATTTTATTGTTGTTAACAACCATTTGATCAATAAATATGAGAGATGCCCTAAGAACAACAACAACCAAAAAAAAGTACACACTTCCAATTGTAAAATAAATAAGTAACCGGGATGTAATGTATAGCATAAGGAATATAGTCAAAATATTGTAACAACTTGGTATGGTGATAGCTGCTACCTAGAATTATCATGTATATAAATGTTGAATCACTGTGTTGTACACCTGAAACTAATGTAATGTAATACTGTGTGTCAACTACCCGTCAATAAAAAAAAAAAAAAAAAAAAGAAAGACCATAGATGAATAAGCTGAGTCAAGATACAGTACATGCTGTGGTACCCACTGATTTGCAGTGTGGCTAAAAGATGGAAAATGTGAAGTGTGTATCAGGAAATGGAATCAATTTAGTACAGTGAGAAAACCACTAATAGTAATATGTCATATGATGCTGTCACTGAAAATTGAAGGCAATTTTCATTCACTTTTCTAAGCATTATAACTAATTATTGTTTACTTGTTAGTCTATGAGAGACAAAATAAGAAAATATTCCAAAAGTGACATGGTATCTTAAATATAAATTAATTTATGGTGTCACTAAAATGTCAGCACAACTTTACTGAGTCTATAATGTTAATTTTTAAAAATATATAAAGCCTTATAAGCAGTTATAGCTCTTTCCAGAATAAGAACATAAGCAGAAATGAGCAAATTCCAGGAGAAAGATACTCACAGCAGGTGAGGTGAATGTGACTCAATTCTGCTTTAAGTGAATGGAGATCCAGGGAATGAGGGTGTGAGTTTCCAATAGGAAGGAGACTAATGAGAAAACGTGGCTGCTTGTTGAGAGAAGAAAAGAAAGGTTAGAATTCATTCCCTGCCACTATGTGATGCTAGTGAGACAGGAACCATGGATGTAGTCAGAGTAGGGTGAGGGCCTCCGGAGCGCGCAGGACGGGATATTTGCAGTCAGAACAATGTAACTACATGCAAGGAAAACCCCCCTACTAAAACTCTATGTTAAACATTGAGCTCTAGAATCATTCTTCAGTGAAATCAGTTAATGTTCCCCAGATAAAGAAGAGTAGAACATGTTTTATTATGCTAATCATTTGTAACCATGTGGAAGATTCACTTTAGCATACTAAAACGCCCAGGCCTATATGCTGCCTTTCCTCCTTGGGATCTGACGAGGTGATTCTGCAAACTGAGCAACTAACTTAGCATGCAGACCCAGCTGTTAACGGCATAGTAAAGGGCAGGAAGAATTCCATCTTGAAGGTAAGATTGCATTTAGCACCCAGGAACTTCAAGAGGCAGGATTCTTTAGCAAATAGACAATACCTTGGCCCACCTTGGGAGCTGGGCAAGCAGCCTTTTGATATGCTCCCAGACCCAGGTGCCAGTGTCCCAGAGAGAAATCAAGGCAGGAAATTCCTTACAGTTAAGTTAATTTTTAATATTCAGGGACCACTTAACAAGTCCCCACCCCTAAGTTTTTTCATGTTCTCGAAAAATCCTCAACTGCCTATAAAACCCCCTAGACAACGCACCAGCACGGACTCTCTTGTCCCCTCCTGGTGTGAGCCAGGAGCTCTGACCTTTCACTTTATCTCTAAATAAAAGCCTGTACATCGCTCTCCTACCTTGAGTGTTTGTGCAGCTCATTCTTCAGCTCCACAAACAAGAACCCCCGCATCACTAGGAAACAAGGAAAATAATTGAAAAAGGGGCCCATGCCATCCATCATAGCACTTGATCAAACAAGTTTGACTCCCTAGAAGGATTTCTAGGCAAGAGTATATGCCATAATATGGCAAGAGTATAGGGACATAAAGGGGATGCAAATAAACCAAGACTGTCTTCTCAGAAATGTGGTTGCTCTGAAGGAAACAGTATGAAGAACCAACATAACAAATACAGAGTGGCTCCGAGCAGCATGAGCTTGGAGACCAGCCTCAGTAGGAATGGATGAGGGCCTTCTTACCTTCATTGGAAACTAAGAGAACATGTAGAACACAAAGGATAGCAGGAGTTTGTGGGGCTCCTTGGGATCTTCCTCCTCCCTTGAGCCCCCAATCCTATAATGCATGGAAGTAGAGCCAAGACAAGCCCATTGGTGCATAGCTATAAATCACTAGATATTAGCTAGTGATGCCAGGGTTCTTGTTTGCTGAGCCGAAGAATGAGCTTCACAGTCAAGGTAGGAGACCAAGGTACAGGCTTTCATTTAGAGATAAAGGAAAGGACAGAACTCCCAGCTCACGCCAGGAGGGGACAAGAGAGTCCATAGTGGTGCATTGTCTAGGGGGTTTTACAGGCAGCTGAGGATTTTTCGAGAACATGAAAAAAACTTAGGGGTGTGGACTTGTTAAGTGGTCCCTGAATATTTAGAATTAACTTAACACAAGCAACCTCCTCTGATGATTTCTTCTTGAGATACCAGCATCTTGGTCTGGGAGTATATGAAACAAGGCCACCTGCTCAGCCCCCAAGGTGGGCTGAGGTATTGTTTGCTAAAGAGTAAGTTAAGAATTTCTAACGTCTTAACTTCTTGGGTATTAAAATGCAATCCTATCTTTAACGTGGAATCCTTCCTGCCTTTTACTGTGTTGTTTATGCCTGGGCTTACTTGCTAAATTAGTTGCCCAGTTTGCAAAATCACTTCATCAGATCTGAAGGAGAAAGACAGCACATAGGCCTGGGCCTTTTAGTATGCTAAAGAGAACCTTACACATGATTATAAATGGTTAGCATAATAAAACATGTGCTACTCTTCTTTATCTGGGGAGCATTAACTGATTTCACTGAAGAATGATTCTAGAGCTCAGTGTTTAACATAAAGGAGTTTTAGTAGGGGGGTTTCCTTGCATGTAGTTACATTGCTCTAACTGCAAATATCCCGTCCTGCCCGCTCCGGAGGCCCTCACCCTACTCTGACTACATCTATGGTCTCTGTCTCACTAGGACCCAACTCTGTCAGCAGGCTGCTGGGGGCTAGACAAGAACCTGCCAGTGAGCGCCACTAACTGAGTGATTTCATTAAATAAAAGAAAGCCCATGTAGAAATTAATGGCATATGTTCTTTGCCTTCAGGTCCAGAGGCCCAAAGGCATCATGCATTTTGATGGGACAATAACATTCAAAAGTCTAAGCCAGCTACTTAACCTGCATTGTGTGACTCAGCAATGGACAAAATAGAACAAAAAGAAACCAAAACAACTAAAAAAAATACTGCAGAACTTCACTTTAATATCAAAACAAGTTCTGTGCTTCCAGAATTAAACTATTCTCTTCCTTACAACCATAAATGAGACACAGGCTGCACTTAATTCATATTCACATACACATTCAGGCTCAATAACTAATGACTTTCTCTGGATTTCATTTAAAGTTAATTATTTACCTTACATTGTAAGCTTTTTCACACTAACCTCTAAAAAAATATTGGACAATAGCTGCAGAGAGCAGAAACTTCTCTAGACAGCATATACAAGAACTTGCTAAAGTGTCTTGCAAGATTGTAGGGGAAATAAAGAAACAAACTCTAGGCTGAGCTTCCTAAAAGAACTTCCACCTGGGGAATCTGGATACTTGGAACAGCTGACAGTGAGACAGGGACTGTGGATGTAGTCAGAGTAGGGTGAGGGACTCCGGAGGGGGCAGGGGGAGAGATTTTCAGTCAGAGCAATGTAACTACATGCAAGGAAACCCCCTACTAAAACTTTATGTTAAACATTGAGCTCTAGAATCATTCTTCAGTGAGATCAGTTAATGTTCCGCAGATAAAGAAGAGTAGACATGTTTTATTATGCTAATCATTTGTAACCATTTGTAAGATTACCTTTAACATACTAAAAGGTCCAGGCCTATATGCTGTCTTTCCTCCTTCAGATCTGACGAGATGATTTTGCAAACTGACCAACTAACTTAGCATGCAGACCCAGCTGTAGACAACATGGTAAAAGGCAGGAAGAATTCCATCTTAAAGATAAGATTGCATTTTAACACCCAGGAAGTTCAAGAGGCAGGATTCTTTAGCAAATAGACAAAAACTCAGCCCACCTTGGGGGCTGGGTGGGCAGCCTTTTGATGTGCTCCCAGACCAAGGCGCCAGTGTCCCAGAGAGAAATCAAGGCAGGAAATTCCTTACATTGTTAATTTTTAATATTCAGGGACCACTTAACAAGTCCACACCCCTAAAACTTTCACGTTCCCAAATATCAACTGCCTATAAAACCCCTAGACAACGCACCACCACGGACTCTCTTGTCCCCTCCTGGCGTGAGCCGGGAGCTCTGTCCTTACACTTTATCTCTAAATAAATGCCTGTACTTTGCTCTCCTACTTTGACTGTTTGTGAAGCTCATTCTTCGGAGTTGTGAACAAGAACCCCGGCATCAACAGCTCAGTGATCTGCACCAGTGAAACGGATGCCCCTGCTCCTGCCTCTCTCCTCCCCTGATTCAATTCCAACTCAAGTCATGTAAGAATGCCTTTGATTGGTGTACTCCTCTTTAAGAATACAAGCAGCAAAGAAATCTGAGAAATGTATAATTTGCTTTTCTGATCTCTGGTTGAAAGTGAAGTGGAATACAGGTTGAACAAAGGAATTCATAAAGTTTCTGTAACTATGCAATATTTTCACAAATGCAAAGTAGTTCTGTACTTTGGCAAGTTAATAAACACAGGTAAACACAATTATGTAAATGTATAATTCATCTGAAATATTTTATCTGAAATATAAAGGTGATACAGACTTAAAATGCCTCCTTTAGGTTATTGAAAGAATATAGGTCCCACCTAAGAACCTCACTAACAACTGAATCATTAACTGCGCTGATCAATATAAAACTCCCTGGAAAAAAATTTTAAATATATAACATGTCATTTTATACACAGATACAGAAAAAAGAAATAATCAAACCATTTGACAATTTCTGCAGATAAAGCGTTAGTTAATTAGCTTACTCTGTTATTAAAATAGACAAGTTATTTACCTATTAATCGTTTTAATTAGCAAATGTCAGTCCGGGGAAAGGAAATCCCGGGGCAAAATATCCCTAAAAACCAAAATCAGTCAAAGGGAGAAATAAAGTTTAAAACCCATTTAATACTTACAAAACTGCAGTCCTGCCCATCTCTCTCTTGCTCAAGCAGCCACAACACCGCCCCTCCCCCTCACCTCTCAGATACAGATAAGCCCTCTGTTGCCCTGGTAATTACCCATTGATATGGAGATGAACTTCTCCACCCCTGAGGAAAGACGCAAAAGCACTAAAGCCATACTTCTTTCCACCTCTGAATGCCTACTGATATGGAGATATACTAAAGCCAGGTGAGATATTCTGGAAATGTTTCAATTTTACCCACATCAATGTTATTTATATTCTTAGAGACTAACTCCAAAGTTTCACCTTTCCCTTTCTTTCTAAGAAGAAACATAGCAAAATACTTTTAATAAATTTGGATGTGTTCTTTCAAATAAGACTGTACCTAGATTATCTGATAGGGCAGGGAGAGGAGAGAAAGAACCCTATATAAAATCATGTTGATTAAATATAGTTGTTAGTTGTTTGAGTTAGAAACCTATTTGTCTAGAATTTTGTATAGTTCACATTGTTATCAGAATGTTCTACATAAAACTTGATATTTTGCCAAACTCTTATGCAAATGAAACTTAATGTACTCATGACTAAACTGTTTTATTTTTAAATATTCTCTTAATAATACCAAAAACTTCACCTCTTAATTGTATTGTTCTTATCTTTTTATCTTCATGTCAATAAATTACCTCATGAAGCTTCTCAAATTAAATACCACGGACTCTGTAGATAAGGTCTGCTATTTTGATCTGCAATACTGTGAAATTTAGCTAAAGCTTAAAGGTAATGTAAGACAAATTTTAGCCAAAATAAGCAGGTGAAGAGAGGCAACAAAGGGCCAGGTAGTTTATTTGAGTGCAACTCCCAGGTGATGTTCCGCGGTCTGGGTATTACAGGCTGGGGAAGTCACACCCAGTCAGGGAGGTGGGGGCTTATAAGGGATTAAGAGGGGGAGGAGTGGGCAGGCTATCCTAGGGGGCGTGGAGAGGTATGATAGGCTAAAGGTGACATAATAGACAACTAGAAACATTTTTCCCTTCCAAGAGGGAGGAGGCTGACATCCAGGTCTTAGTTGGCACATCAGAAGGATGGAATTGAGGAAGAGCTGTCCCCTTTCCATATAAGGCACGGACCTTGGGCTCTGGTCTGTTCTCCCCCTATGGCAATCTCTCTGTTCTGTTTGCATGTCCTTGTTTTTCCTTCCTCCAGCCTAACAGGTAACACTAGCATTGCTCTCAAACATGGTTCAACACCAGCCAGACAAGAGAGGCAAGAAAGTCACCTGTGAAAGTCATATGAAAATCATAAGCAATGGTGGTGTGATGGAATGTGGAATGCTTGGGCTACCAGTAGTTTAGTATGGCACACGTCTATGGAATACGCCGGGATGTGATGGTGGCTAACACTGGGAAGGAAAACAAGGGACAGATCTGGGAGGTTTCCTAGGTCCTGCTTAGCATTTTGAACATTATCCTGAACACAAAGGGGAAACATTGAAAACCATTTAGTTGAGTGATAATGTAATCAGCAGAGGTGAAGACTGACAAGCTTGGTGCTTTTTAAACATCAAGTCCTTCGCAGGGCTGGGATGATTTTGCCGTGTCAGTAGGGAAAACAACACCAGGTAATTGAATAGATTGGAAGTGATAAGGATTAAAACTAGAAGAGAAGCAATAAGATGGAGAATTTCATAAAAATTTAAGAGGTATTAAGGAAATAAAATTAACAGGATTCAACATTATTTTATATGAGAAGACAAAGAATCTTTAGAATGAGCTTCTTTAGACATTCATTAACTAGATGGTGGGATAATAATTTTGAGATGTCACATGTGCTAGTCAGATCATTTTTCTATCCTCACAGACCAGTTTTTTTCCCTGTCTTTCTTTCTCAAAAAAAAAAAGAAAAGAGAAGACCCTTGCTGCTAATAATCATTAAATTTTCAAAAGTGGGGCAGAGTGAAGAGACTGTAGTAATTGTTCTCTATATAATCCAGGTGTCAACTGGCTCATACAGCTCAGAAAGCTCCATGTAGGGTTAATTTGAACACTTATTCCATGAATTTATTTCCATACTTTATATTCTTATGAATTCCTAGAGTTCTGATATCCCTCTGGTTACTTGTGGCTTCAGTTTTCTGTCTTTGCTGCATTTGCTTTTTCTCCCGTACATCTTGTCTCTAATATTAACTCTACATCAACTCAATTCCAGGTGGGAGAACATACATATACATTTTTTTCACTCAGAGGAACTACTGAATTACTGAATTTTAGTGATACTTTATTGTTTTTATACATCTAAGTTCTTAAAGGTCTTTAAGCTGCTCAGCATGTTGTTCAGCTATTCATCCTCTGCCCTTTCTCCTGCTCCTGCTCCTTCACTTTTAGGAACAGAAACCCCCATCCAAAGATGAGGAAAAGATTGGAAATTACAGTCTTCAAGAAGGTCACTTTTCATACAAGGGCCAAATGCCCTCCTGTTCATTCCATGATTGGAAATGCACTGCACATTAAGGGGGCACATCTACCTCTACTCTTCCAGATATTTCTATTGCACAACATAAAATACACACAGGAAGTTTAATATGTGATATCATTCAAGTGTTTTTTCACTTAGCTTTATAAATTTAAAAGCAAAAAAGGTAAATAAATGACTCCTTAAATATGAGCACCTCTAAACTAAAATGGAAGCTCCTCAAGGATAGGGAATTTGTTTAACCTTTACTCAGTGCTGTAGCTCCAAAATCCAGAATTCTACTTGACATATGGAAGATAGCATATATTTGGAAGATTAAATAAATATATTATGCTTAAAATTAGGCCTATCAGCTATTACATCTGATCTGTCCCCTACAATTGCCTTACTATCTAAAGGGGGATAAAAAACTCTTTCACCACATCCATGGTTCAAATTTAGTAAATGTATTTTACTGTAGTATAGGACTATTTTAACATTTCTTGTACAGTAAAGCATTTCTTAATTGAAATAGAATCTTCTATTTTTCCTGTAGTCATTAGATATTCAACCTGTCTTCCATGTCTTAAAAGGAAAAGCACCCTAGTGAGCAAAGCCCCTCCACTCTCTCCTCTCGTGGACTACCATTCTTTGTCGTTTACACCCCACCAGCTCTAACACTTTTCAATCCATTCTAAGAGCATCAGCGTGTCTTTAAGCAAGTGCTTAGATCATGGTCCTTTGTGACCAGGAGAATCCAGGGCTCTAAGTAGAAAGGCGTGAATGAGAGATTCGCATGAACAGAATGTCTGAACACGATCAGTGAGCTCTGCGGCCTCACGGCACAGCCTGTCCTTCAAAGCATTTACCAATCCGCTCTCAAGGTTAATGGCCCAAGTAATTTGCCTTGGTTTAGTTGCCTAGGGCTGCTGTAACTACCCGCCACCAACGCAGCTGCTTAAAACAGCAGAAGTTTTTCTCGACCGTTCTGGAGGCCAGAGGTCTGCAGTCCTGGCGTCCGCAGGGTGGGATGGCCACCCCTCGGCTCTTCCAGCTTCCCACGGCTCTGGGCTTTCCGCAGCGTGTGGCTTCCTTGTCCTCATTTCTCCCGCTGTGGTCACACTGCTGCTTCTTTTCTCTTTGTCCTTCCTCCATGCCTTACAGGACATTTGTGACTGCATATAGGACCCAACCAGATAATCCAGGATGCTTTCCTCATATCAAAATCCTTGATGACACCTGCAAAGATCTGCTTATCACCCTTCCTAAAGTGTCACATTCGTTGTCCTAGCTCAGACCTACACAAGTATATATAAATGTCCTGCTTCTGCAGGAACGTAGGTCTGGGTACGTAGTCCACCATTTCCCAACACCAAATGTTCACACATTATTTTATAAGCTATCGTGATGATTAGTAAGACAGCAATATAAAATCGCATATTTGTAGATATATTTTATCTACATAGTTACAGACACAAATGTGTAGGATGATGAAATACCGGTTTTAAGTTCCCATTTTTTGCAAGAGTGTAACATTAAGCAAATTTTTCATTGTATAAATAATTATAACTCTATTCATATAATTATGTGTGAAAATAGATAAGGATATTTACATTTCGGAAGACATAAATCATGAAGAAACATTCAGTTTGCAAGTTAGAAACTGTCAACTGAGACATGCTTCAATTTGGTTGGTCCTGAAACCAGCCCAGATTTCTCTTAATTTGTATTATCCACTAAAACTCTAAATTATAATTAGTCTACCGAGTAGGTAGTCAATTTGTCAGTCAGCATTGTTTTTACTATTTAGACAGCTTATGTAAGGCTATTCTAAATTGAGAAAACATATATTCAATTGAAAGGGAACAAATAAAGGACAGCTTGTTTTTAGCAAATGACTGAGATATTTAAAAATCTTCTCCAAGCATTTTTTTCATTCAAAAGTTTGAACAGATGTGTAAATGAACATTATCCTCGCTGCATTGTATTTCATTTGAATTTAAAGCTGTCCAAGCTCATGTTCCCACTCTTTCCTCCAAAATCCTCTCAAGGGACACAATTCCTCTCAAGTTCAGTGATAGAAAAATAGACCACCTTGTTCAAATATGAATAGGGATTGCTTCAAAGATAATTCTGGCATGTTCTGAAAAATCTTTAACTCTACGTTCCCTCATCTAAAAAAGTAAATGAGCCTAAGTTTACTTATAACTTATAAGATTCTATAATATAATTTTTGAAAATCACATACAAGCATTAAAGGAATGGAGATTATTAATAAACATAAATATATTTGCTACTCTTGAGTGAATTATTTATGCTAAATTACTCACACAATCATTAAGTATATGTTTGGCTTTTGAAAATAATAATGACTGAAACCAATATGTGTAAGACAACAGCACTTTACATACATTGTCTTATTTAATCCTCATAAAATTGTCACTAGGTAGAAATGTAATATTCATATGTGAATAAAAACTTTACACATGTCAGAGTGTGTGTGTGTGTGTGTGTGTGTGTGTGTGTGTGTGTGTGTGTGTGTGATAGAGATGGGGAGGGTGGGTAACAGGGAGAAAGAAGAGAAAGCAAATATGAAAAGAAATAATTTGAAACAATTTTTTAATTGTATAAATCCTTTTATTCTGGGGAAAACACAAAAATGATCAATTATACATATCATTAACTCTTACTATATGACAAGCCTGGAAAGTGAGAAAATTTCTCAAGGTTGCCCAATTATTAAGTTGTAGAGCACAAAATCAAATATCAATCTGTGTGCACAAAATCAAGTCACCTTATTGCTGCGTGGCACAGCTTTTTACTCAATTTCAAGATGGTAGATACTTGACACATATATTTGTGACTGTGTGTCATTTATTAGAAAAAAGAAAACATGAAAATCTACTTAAAAAATAAGGTCACTATTGATAGTAGTATAACTGTAAAGTTTAATTTGGTTCTAAGCCAACATTACAAAGATAGGTTAAATCAACAAAAACCTAATGCTACTTTAAGAAATGAGTCCAGTAGCCAGTGTTCAAAATAGTATAATAATCCAACCTAATCCCAGGAATATCCTAATTCATGGATTTTGTCATTACTTGTGCTTCAAATATATTGGGTCTAAAGATATGATTTTCTTCTAATTAGGAATCCTGCATCATGGCTGGAAAATAAATTCACACAACTCTGTTGTTGCTTCAAGAATGCTCAGAAAAGCCTGATAAATTGTTTTAGGACTAATGACACTTTGGTGGTTTAATTCATATCCTACAGCTATTTTTGAGCAGGAAGGAGTTGCTATTACTTGTCCTGGACTATGGACTAAAACTTTCAGAGTCAAAAATACTTTTCCAGAAAGGTAGGTAACAAATGAGCCTTAATAAATGATCTATCCTGAACCAAGTCTTACAGAGAAAAAATGTACTTCAAGCCAAAAAATGAACAGAAAATTATCATCATGTGGATGAAATATTTTATGAGGCAGAAATATATTATTAGAAGCAAAATGTGCAACATTTCAAATGTAAAAATTAAATTTTATAAATAAATACATTTCTCCAATGAAGATATTAGAAATCATGTTCAGTATCAAAGAGTGTGCTGAAACTGTACAGTTGTCATCACTCTCCCCGACTCCCGTCCCTGTATTGCCCAGAACCATTTGGTGGCAAGTGAAATCAAGCTAAAATAAGCGTCAAGGGCAGGTTCAGCGGGGTGGGGGTTCCTGGCAACGCGAGAAATGAGCAGCAGCGTCGCGCTCTGCCCCGAAGCTCTGTGGCCCAGCCTGGCACTGTGCCAAGGCCTGGGTGGCTCTTCCGTGGGGCGGCCTGTCCTAGTCATTGCAGGGTGTTTAGGGTCACTCTTGTTAATGCCCCCAAGAGGTTGGTGGCACCCCAACCCCTAGCTGTGACAACCAAAAATGTCTCTAAACGTTGCCAAATGTCCCCTGACTGAGAAACTTGCCTTAGAGGAAAGGGATCCCTGGCTGATGTTTATGGGAAAGGGCAGCACATCTCGGTCTATTAGGGGCGACTGATCAGTGAAGCAGAACTGGGAAATCCAACATCTTACAAAGGACCTTCGCCTCCTTCACCTTTCCTGCTTTTACCCATAACTGATGGAGCCATTAAAGAGGTTTCCTGCTTTTATAAAAACTAATCTTTTCTTAACTCAAGGATTTAAAATAACATCTTTGTGCATACATGTATCTCAAACACTCTCCAGACTTTGGTCGCTGTATATCTTTTTTGTTGTTTTCTCTGTTTTTCTTCCCTTGGCAAATCTTCCAGTAAATGGAAGAGATCAAAAACAGTAATAATAAATGCTAGGAAGGGGTAATATTATTATAAAACCATTTATTAGGCATGGAAATTCTGAAAGATTTAAACAAGCATACTACAGAGTTCTATAAAATCATAAGGAAAGCAGATAAAAATTTAAAATACTGGTAATTTTAATATCTTAAAAATCAGCTACTTTAATTCATACAATTCTAATCATTTTGAAGAGATACGATTTCATGTGCTTGATCAACAGAAAAGACATAAAAATTTCTGAGAAATTGAATTAGGTATTTTTTTTTCCAGTGATAATGTGAAAATAGTTTGTGTACCTTGGGAAATGTCATTACATTTCAAGTTGATAAAATTACCCTAAAGGAATAATTTACAAAATTATCATTTGTGGTAAAATTAAGAATGCCAATTTAAACATATCCACATACAACTCATGACTGATTTACCACTAGGTAAAACAAACCCTGTTACCTATAAGCAGTATTATAATTGAATTGTAAAATGTTATAAAAATATATGCTATGATAATTTGATCAATTATAGAACTCATAGATTGATGCTATTATCTGAGAAAAATGAAATGAATAATGATGTCTTCCCTAGAAACTCAGATTAAATATGTCATAAATAAGTTTTCCAATATGTTGCAAAAAAAACAGCAAAATTGGATCCTGCAGAAACCCTTAAATAGTCAAACCATTTTTCAAGAAGATGTATCTCCTTCTTACTGAGTGAGAATGAAATCTGGAGCTTACCTAACCTTTGAAATCTCCCCTAGGCACCTGAGAATTACATCCAGGATTACTCACAGTTAAAACCATTCCCAGAACGTTAAGACACTAGCAGTTCACATCGATACAGTATTTCAATTTTCTGCCTCAGTTGTGTATGTAGGTAGAGTTTTTGTAAATGCAATTTCATTTAAGTTAGCAATGATATGTTTTAAAAACCGCATTTACTCAAAAAGCCTTTAGAGCACGAAAATATTTGTTTTATGCATAACTTTGCTTCAAAATATACTCCCCCCCTTGATATTTGTATGTGCGTATGTTCCCCAACAAATTACCTTATATACCACTTCATAGTAAAATTGAAGCTTTTTAGGCTCAATCATTTAACTCCCTCCCATTCATCTAGTAATATACAAGGAATTCATCATTACCACATTCTTTTTTCTTTTCTCAGAAGAGAAGGTTTTTATCTGTTCCCATAGATTCATCCTTTTACATAGGTCCACACATTTCTTCTTCATTCACAAAGAGTGAACACTAACATGAACTATGGATTTTGGTTATGAATAATGAATCAAAATTGAAGTCAATCTTCTCAAACCCTGCTGCAGCTTTATTAACTAAATTTATGTAATATTCTAAATCCTCTGTTGTTATTTCAACAATCTTCACAACATCTTCATCAGAAGTAGATGCAATCTCAGGAAACAACCTTCTTTGCTCCTCAGTAAGAAGTAACTCCTCATCTGTTAAAGTTTTATCACAGGATTGCAACAATTCAGTCTCATCTTCAGGCTCCACTTCTAATTCTAGTTTTCTTGCTACTTCTACCTTATCTGCAGTCACTTCCCCCACTGAAGTCTTGAAGCTTTCAAAGTCACCATGAGGGCTGGAATCAACTTCTTCCAAACTCTTAATATTGATATTTTGACATCTTCCCAGGAATCACAAATGTATTTAAAGACATCTAGAATAGAGAATCCTTTCCAGAAGGATTTTAATTGACTTTGCCCAAATCCATCAGAGGAATCACTATCTATAGCAGCTATAGCTTATGAAAAGTACTTGCTAAACATTAAGACTTGAAAGACAAAATCACTCCTTGATTCTTTCACTTAAACCCTTAGAGGTCCTTGAGGGCTTATTAATTGGCCTATTTCAATATTTTTGAGTTTCAGAGAATGGGGAGGCCTGAGGAGAAGGAGAGAGATGGGAGAATATCTGGTCAGCAGAGCAATCAGAACACACACAACATTTAGTGATTAAGTTTGCTGTCATGTATGGGTACGTTTTGTGGCACCCCAGGACAATTACAATATTAACACTGAAGATCACTGATCAGAGAGCCCAGTCACCGTAACAAATATAACAATAATGGAAAAGTTTGAAATACTGCAAGAATTACCAAAATTTACTCACAAATTGAGCAAATGATCTTGGAAAATGTTGCTGATAAGACTTGCTGAATGTCACAAACCTTCAAATTGTAGAAAATGCAGTATCTGCAAAGTGTAATAAAGTGAAACACAATAAAATGAGGTCTGTCTGTACCTAACAAAACATGTCATTTTTGCTTGTTTTTGAACTTTCTATAGAGTCAAACAGAATTTTGGCTGGTATTTACTGTTCAACATTATTTCTCTCACATTAAAAGATGATAATGTATGTCATAGTTTGTTCATTCTCATATCTGTATATGTTACTATAAGAATGTACTATAATTTATCTATTCTATTATTCTATCATCTATTCTGTTGTTGATGGGATTTTGAATGTTCCCCCTAGTTTTAGGCTCTTGGGAACATTCTTTTTACATGCCTTTTGGTGTCCATGTGAAAACATTACCTTGGAGTATGAGTGAAATCTCTCTATTTCATAAAATACATTGGAAAATGGTGGTGTTTTTTCCTCCTGAAGGTATTTGGGTAAAATTGGTATTATTTCTCTTTCTAAATGTTTTAAGAAGTCATGGAAGAAGCCATCTGTTTCTGGAATTTTCTTTATGGGAAGATTTTTAATTAAAGATTTACTTTATATAATTCTTGTTACAATATTTTTCCTGAAGTATAGCATACAGAGATAAAAGTACAGATTTCCTAAGCATGCAAGGTTGAACTCAATAAAAAACATGTTAGAAATTTGAGTTTCATTTTAAGTGGGATAGAATATAATGTCATGACCTTGGACAAATCCAGTGATCTTTTAGGGTTTCGTATTTATACCACTAAGGTACTCACTTGACTTAGAGGTTGGATTAGATTATATATGTAATGATCCTAGCACTTACTAAATGGTAGTTATTTTTAACATCCTCAGTTTTAGTCATAGGGGCAACTAGTGGTTATCATCCTTGTTTAGAATGAAAATAATTCCTTCTGAAGACACAGTATCATCACTTAATCTTGTAGGTAATGTTTAAAGTTATGTATTTTTAGTAGCAGTAATTTAGCTTGACATTCTTTATTATTTACTTCTTTTCGCCTCCCTCATGAGCAAGGTGAACTGACATTTTCATAAAGACAGAGTATTGTTTGCTCTTGAAGAAGCCATTTCTTGAATGGAGTAAGGTATTGCTTGAGCAGAAGCTGTGGAATTTCTAAGAATAAACATTTTCATAATGTTAAATAAACATTTACATAATGTTAAATACTCTTGTAATTTCTAGAAATTTCATGACCTTTTTAACAGAGATAAATGACTTGGTGCATGGTGAAAATCAATACGAATTGGAAGAAGCATATTCAGTAAGAGTATAGTATGTATGGGATAGGTAGTTATAGAGTTGAGAACACAGGTAAGTAAATTTGCAAAACACACACACAAACAAATTTGAAGACAGAGAACAAGATAAATGGTGTGAACACAATAGCAAGATACACTCTTGCCACTTGGTACCTTTATAATGAGAAACCCAAGCTGAGTTTTAAAAAAAGAAAGAAAATTGTTTGATAAAATGATATGTGAATGGCAGGTAGTAGAAATAGCAATCTGACAGAAGAGGAGTTTAGTGGCAAGATCTTTGAGGCCCTCAACAGAAAAGAGTGTATAGACAATACACAAAATTTAGAAAGTGCTGATGTATTCATCCTGACTGCTGACTGAAGTACCCAGCTTCATATTAGAATCTAATGGTTTCTCCTACAGTTATAAACCTTGTAACTATTTAATCATCATTTAATTTATTTGAGCAAATGTGTCCCACCTTTCTGACTTCAAGGTGTGTGAAATAAGGAATATTACCCAATGAAAGTAAAAAGCTCTATCCTTAGAAAACTCTGTATATATTCCAACAGGAAGAAAAATACAACACACTATATCAAATTATGAATTTGACTTCTTTCTGAGATTGAAAGACAGCTTCCTTCTCTTCCCCCATAATATAGACTAAAATTAAATTGAAGAGGATTCAATTCCCACCAGTTTATATCTAATCTCTTATTCATTCAGTAGGACAATTATTACTTATGACATATATTATAAAATCAGAAAATGAAACATCTCTACTCATCTAATGCAAATGCAAGCACATACATGAAACATTACACATTTTACTAGAATTTGTCATAGCCAGCCCCACCTTGGCTTATTCTTAAAATAAATTTTTTAAGATCATTAAAAAAAATGTATTGTGTCTTTACTCTTACAGTTTCCCTTTTGTACAAGAAATGGCACTCCATTTCATCTCACTCCCTTCTTTTATCCCTGTAGTGACCAGTTCCACGCAAGCTTCCATTTACTTCCAGGAAATACAACTTGGTATGCGTGAGCTTGGGCCTGTCTCAGTAGCAGCTGCTTCCTGCCCTCAGGGCTTCTCCAACCACGTGGGCACCCTCCCTGCACTCAGCCTTCACAGCGATATGCTGAGTCACACTCATGGGGTATTCTGACTGACAGGAAGAGAGGGGATAGTGGTTAAAAGTTTCCTTCCTTTTTTCCTACAGTAAAATAATCCAAAGATACATTTCACAAGGCTTCTTAGAAGGAGGATCGAACAGGATCAAATGCTAGCCACACTTAATTGTGTATTTTTATGTGACTTTTTATCATTCCCTGTTTATGGCCCCAACTTTGAAACCTATACTCTGGGAGCACATTCTTAAATAAACTGCTGGAGCACAACCCTTCGATTCAGACTCTGTTTTTAGGAACCCAGATGTGTCAATACCTAGTAGGACAAAACAGAACCCATCTGCTCACTTTCGGTGGGAACGCTCTGCGACAGCTTGCAGGCTGCCTAATCAAACGTACTTCACCAGTTCCTTGAGTCACTTCAGTAAGGGTTACCAGGTAGTCCACCTTTCACGCTTGGGCCCACTCATGTTTCTGCTTAGATTTATTTACTGTATTCCTTACCTTGGTCTCGTCTCTTTAATAAAATCAGCCTCTTTCTCTTCCATTCAAGATTTCCTAATAAAGACACTGTATCCCTTTCCTGATACTGGGTTTGCATCTCATCAGATGGATGAGCCAACTGATCCCCCTGGCTTCCCCTACACCAGGCAGGCCCGTGCTCTGCCAGCCCTCAGCACTCCTGCAGCGGCATCCTCACCAGGCTGTGTCTGCTCCCTGAGTGACAGCCCATGCTAGGCACAAACCACAACCTATTTTAGCTCAAGGATAGCAAGAACAAGACTGAACTATATTTTTCCCTCTTTTACTGACAATTCTGACATATCACATAAAAATGTGATTAATATAGCTGCATTTAATTTGAATATCTAACCTCCTACATCCCTTCTTAGCTCCAACTCAAATCCACTACTTAAAACCTAAGTACTCAAGATTTTACCAGGCAAAAATTAAATGTCTAACACATATGTAGCAATTTTAACTTGCAAAACTCTTTCACATATGTAATTTTATTTGATTCTGCCAACATCATAAGCATAGGAGATATGGTACATACAATGGAATCTCTATTTTACAGAGGAAGACATTTAAATTCAGAGAACAAAATTGGATATGGCCACAATTACCAGGCTGGTAAATACTGAAGCCAGGATATAAACTCAAGTCTTCTGATTTCCCAGTCAAATGTTCTTTCCAATTACAAAACAGCCGAGTGTCAAACCAGTGTCATCCAGTGCTGTAGTGAGGTACTCAATCTGAATTCACATCTTCGTCCAAGAAAACATGGCAAGAAAAAGAAATTCCATCACTTTCCTCCTGAAGGGAGGCAGTACATGAGAGAAATACATTTAATTTTATGAACAATGCTGTCATCTTTGTTGATGGTTAAAAGCAGCATTTTAGAATAACCAGAAGTCTACACCCTCTCTCCAAGAGCTTTGCTTATCCTGGAAATACTACAGGCACAGGGAGTGTCTGTGATGAACTTTACTTACACTTCTATGCTTTTCAGTTAGAATTGCCTGCAGGTCCTCACAGATGACTTCAGTTTCCTCTTTTATCTTGATACATTTCACTTTCATGGTGAAATCTTTAATAGTAGCTCTCCTACATGGAGCAGGGTTATCAGCACTCAGTGTTTGGCAAAATAGGACAATTGAATTATAACCTAAATAGTAGTTGTAAAGAACCCCCTCCCCTTGCCTAGGAGAATGGGAAAGAAAATCAGAGACTGTTGAACAATCTCATTTGTCTGGGATATATGTAAACAAATTAGTTTCTGTGGCATTCTTGAATAATATGCCTTCAAAGACAAGCGAAAACAAATTGTTTTTTTTTATCAGGAATTTAGCTTGCATACAATTCCTCAGTTAGAGAAATATTCCAAAATGAAATTCTCAGTCAGTGTGAAGAAAGCCAAGACATATTCTTTCAGTTTATAAAATCTGTATGTACTTTAAAACAATTTTAGTTTCTGGTCAGTTTAATTTCATAAGTTGCAAACTGAAAGTCATCTTTATACACTCTAGTTCTCCATTTCTCAACAGTTTGAAACCTATTGATTTATTCTTCAAAAGTGCCTCAAACCTTGTCTATTCTTACCACCCTCAAAGACTGCAGTCTACTTTATTCCTTATGGCTGGCTAGAATAATGCCACAGAGAAGATAAAAATTTAAGAAAGACAGCCTGAACTAACCTTGAAGGTTACAGTAAAAAAAAATTCATAGTAAGAAAAACTGGTAGTGGAAAGAATAAAATCTTACATAAAAGTTTTATGGGATTGAAATTTTAAATACAATAGGA
The DNA here is from genome assembly GCF_030020395.1 of Manis pentadactyla. Classification (NCBI taxonomy): domain Eukaryota; kingdom Metazoa; phylum Chordata; class Mammalia; order Pholidota; family Manidae; genus Manis; species Manis pentadactyla. The sequence continues at coordinate 36,488,939 of NC_080019.1, forward strand.
AAACACAGAAAAGTGAAATTCTAAAAGGCGCTGGTTGCAAAACAAATCATATTCATTTCATCACTGTTATCACCTGATCTGGTAGATCCCTTTCATGGCCTGCAATCATCTTCTATAACCCCTCAGGTCAGCTGCCTCTTAGTGATGTGGGATTTGGTGGGGTCACCGGATCCTGTGGCCATGCACACAATGGTATGACTGTTTTTGCCAAAGTCTTTTAATCTGAAGTGATATTTCTGAGATCTCACTCAGTAAACCAAATACGCTTAAGTTCTCAGATGCTTCTCTGTGCCTAAGGCACAGGGGAAGGGGAGGGTAAGCCCATAGCTGGAATAGATGTCAATAGAACTGGCTACATCATTTGTGGGACCTAGTGCAAATTAAAAATACAGGCTCCTTTGTTCAGAAAGTATTAAGAATTACACAACAGTGACATCAGAGTATTGAATCAAGCACTCAGCTCTTGGTCACAAGCTCATGGGTTGCAGACCCATGAAACTGCTGGTCTTGCACTTCGGCTCTGCTAAGGATGGATTTCTGCCCTGTCCGGGTATAGAAAGAATCTACTGTAATGAATTTGCTTTCAAAGGTTAGGTGGAGTCCCTGAGAGATGGTACCACATTGAGGATTCTGCATTGCTTTGTGCTAGCAGCAGATCAGGCATTCGGCAGTGGCAGAAGCTAGACCAGTCTTGGAGAGGCAGTGCGTGCTGTCAAGCCCATAGTCCCTATTATTGCCGCCATGACCACTAAGTTCACCATCTCATTGTGCAAGCACCAGGGTCAGTGAGGCAAGCTGGTGACATGCTGGTTGGTGACTTTCTCTTCAGTAGTGATGCTTTCTGGGGGACATTAAGTGACGCCCAAAGATCTGTACACCTGATGCTTTTTCCTGGAGATCCAGCACAAGTCTGTTCTCCAAACTTTCTTATCTTTTGTCTTCTAATACGACTCATTCCTGAGATAACATGCATTTATTTTTTTAAGTCCACCAATTTTGGGGGTAATTTGTTATGCAATAATAGATAATTAATGTGGGGAGTAAAGGGATTTCCTTATTAAAATCTTCTGTCCCTTTACCTGACGAAACATAAGACTGACATGTCTCTTGGAATAGGGATTGGTAGTGGAAAAAGTCTCTACCCTTATGGAGGGAGATAAAAATCAAACAAATAATCAAGAAAAATGTAAATTTATTATTTTTATTGACACATAATTGGCATAATACATCATACTGGTTTCAGGTCCACACATAGCGACCTGATGTTTGTGTATGTTGTGGAACAGTCTCCACGGTCACTCCGGGTAATGCCCATGACCACACACAGCGGCTAATCATTTTTCTCATGGGGGAACTTTTAAGTTGACTTTAAAGCTAATGAATGTTAGAGGTTATCAATTTTGAAATTGATAAGAAAGAAGGCGAAAATCACCACTGTTCTTAATCACATTTTTGAGACTCTGGGGGAGTCATTACCATTTTTTCAGATTTGACTTGAATGAGAGGAGAGATTTCTTTCTTCAACCTTTTTTTAGTTTCTAGGCCTTTAGAAGCTCCAATTAAATCTTTGAAAAACCACCATAAAAAATAAAGGCTCCTCAGTGTTACTAGTGAAGGATAAAGAAGGAAGATTACCTGCTTGTTCTTTTAAAAGATACGTCTCTTAGTTAGGTCCTTTCCTTGAGAATTTATCACTGTCTAATGGGAAAGACCATTCTTTACATAGTAGGTTAGAGTTTTCTCTGAAGGATGATTCAGGGGAAAATGTGCAGTACACAAGCATTTTATATAAAGGATTTTAAGAAAATGCTAATCATATGATAGAAATGAATTTTATTAAAATAACAAATATTTTTGTTCAGAGAAATCACTTAGAAAATAACATCACATACAACATTCAGAAATCACTGGTGCCATAGTGAACCAGGGACATCAGAGAATGCACAACAGAAATGGAGCAAGAGATTGTGGAAAAAAACAGATGTGTAATATCAATTTGTGTTTGCACAGTGATTTGTAACTAAGAATGTCTGCATGAATTGTAAAAAAAAGAATGTCCACATGTTTTCTCCAGTTATATTCCTATAAAAAGACTGTGAGTTAGGAAAAGCTGGTATTATTGCAGATGAGAAGAAGTGAGATCCTTTGAGGCTAAGCAACTTGCCTAAGAAAGAATAAATAAGATTTCCTGGTGTGAGTCCTTTATTAGATTTTTTTCCACATTATTTATTATGACATTAAATTCTATTAAACTATTTAAGGGCCTCATGGAAATATGTCATTTCTTTATGACTTTCTTTACATGAGTGGAATTTAGAAGAAGAAGTGACTGTCATAAATCCTTAATTAGGAAACATTAGGCTGTTCTGCACAGCTTTGCACTACTTGAAGAAGTCAGAAATGGGTTTTCATAGACTTTTTAAAACAAGATCATTGGTTCCAAATAGGTTAACCCTCCCCTCCACCAGCATCTCCATCATATCCAGGATATCTTCTCCACTCTATCAGTTTAAAAAAGTGACCCAAAATACAATAAAAAGGGAGATTTTAAAAACAATAACACCAACAACAAAAACTTGAACACTAATACCTTTCAAAACTTCTCAGAAGATTGCAATCAAATTATATGCTGACATTTTCCAAAGAACATTTTATAAAATATTAGTCCTTTTTTTCACAAGAATCATCTCCCTAATAATTGACTCATTATCTATTCAAGTTTCAAATATGCTTTATAGCAGAGTGAATATATCTCTAGACATGAACTAAATACAAGTGGATTAATTCACAGAAAAATTTAGTTACTTCTAATAGATTTTTAAGGTTGTGCACACTTCAGGAGTAAAAAACAGGTTTCAGAGTCAGAATAGATTCAGTTCTTGACCCTACTTCTGTGCAGATATGCAAATATAACTTCAGAAAATCTCCTTTCCTAAGATCATTATCTAAAGTCTACTCCAGTAATAATTTGATATTTGTAGATATTTCTTCTGCAGATAAACTTTCCTCGTGTTTACATGCTTGAATTTGATCATCCCAGATATTACTTTAGGATTTATTCAATATCTTTTCCTTTTATATATTTAATTTTTAAAGCAATATCCTGTTTCTTAATCATCCTGCTCCAAATGGGTACATATCCCTCTCCAACAAGAAATTGGTGTACAGGCTTAATCCTATCATTACAAAGGCTTGTGGGCAAGAAACAACAGAGTAATTGCTATTTTAATCAAGATAAGGCTCTGGGCCTATTTCTCCCACACTAACAAGCAAGTCATTCTCAGTTCTGAATATGGTTTCTTCTCACTCACCTCCACAGGACTGAGCAAATGGCCTGATGACTTTTGCAATCTGAAATAAAAACTAGAGATGTACAAAACACAAGCACTGCCAGATCGGCATTCCCAGACCTAATTTTTCATTTAATAATTGCCTCAGCTTATTTGTTTCATGATTCTGGGTCAGAGACATGTTCTGTTTACCTCAAGCAATGTTTTTTTTGTAAAATATACGTGGCCAATAAAAAATGTATGGCCAATAAAAAGCATTGAAAAGTAACAAAAGTGCCAGGCTCACCACCTCTCAGTGTGTGAGGCGGGTCACTGCCATCGTGCTACGTGGACATCCGGCGGCCCTTGTCTCTGGACAGACATGATCCCATGTCAGGGTTTTTTTCATTCCGTTTCCTCCATTGTTTCTCGGCTCTCTCTCTCGTTCCCTCTCTTTCTGTCATTCAAACTTTCTAAGAATATGGATCTTTACTAAGTCAGTTAGTCACCAATACAGGGCACTGTTGTAGTGCGGAGAGGCCATCTGACAGACCATTGACATCATCTATGTTTACCGACTGTGGTGACTATCTGTGAACCAGGTACTGAGGTTGAGTCCACGCCTTCTTGCTTCGCAAAGAACTGCAACTTACCTGTTAGAAATCCCCTGTGACTGCTTTTGCTCAAAATGGGACAGTGTAACTGGAAATCACTTTCAGGCTTCAAAATTTGTCAGTATAAAACACACCAACAGAAGTTGAATAAAATGTATTGTAAGATATTCTGTATCCTTAGAATGAATGTCAGAATATAACCTACTTAAATTGAAAGGGAAAAAAAAGTAGTAGGAAACAAAATGGATTCACTTTCACTCTCCCCCTTTCCAGGATCTCCCACTACAGAGTCTTATTTGCAAACCTGTTTTCAGGAAGGAACTGCGACATTTCATATTACCAGTTTTACATTTCCATCTAGTAAAATTTATTTGTCTTAGGTCCTATTACTAAGCCATCCAAACCTTTATTAATCAACTGAAAATCGAAATATAATGTAGGATTATGGCTTAATGGGTTGATATCCCCATGTTCAATTTCTTTTAAGGTATTCAATGACTTACACCAAATAATATCTTTAGGCATTGTGATGGAGTTTGAAGATATGTTGATAGGAAGCTATTCCAGTCAAACAATATCACTTGGATTGGTAGTATTATTACCATTATGAGCTGCATTTTGAGGAGAATAATGACAACACTCCCACACTTTCTATAGCTTTTTTAAAGCTTTCTCTCTTCCCTAGTTCAGACCGGACAGAGGCGCTGAAATCTGGGAAGAGGAAAAGACTCCAGTTGGATCCCTTGATCATTTTCCATCTCATTGTTCCACTCCCTTCCCACGCACATGTTCCCTCTGCTTCCCCAGGACTGGAGTCCGGGGCAGAGATGTGAAGGAAGGAACGCAGAGACAGCTGAGAAGGAAAAAGTTCTCCCTGGCCTGGTGAGTTGTTGAAGCGTGGCCCTGATGCCGGAGCCTGTCGCCGGTTCTAACGATGACTCCGGGCGCCTCTCAGCCCAGGCGGAGCTTTCCCAGAGGCGCCCCCTGCTGAGGGACGCTCCTCTCTCTGCCCTTTCACTTGCAGCTTCCTCCGCTGCTAATGGCTTGAACTGACCCCCCTCGTCCATTCCACACGCAGAAATTATCTGAATCACCTTCTTGAAATCTTCTGCAAGATGACCTGACTCTAATATATAAGAATGAATCTGGACGTTTTTCTTCTCTGTGGAAGTCAGTTTAGGTAAACAGTATTTGGCTTATATCAAGGGCTTCTGGGTTTTCAAATGTATTGCAGAGAGCTCAGCAAATTGGTCTCTGCTTTGAATTTCCCTTGCTTCTGTAGTTACTGTCCCAGAGAAAAGTGATCTATGAAAATTAATATGGCAAGTTATCGTACAAAATTATCAGATTTTAAGATAAAGACGTTCTTGACATCCAAGAAAAACCTTTACATCAATTTTATGGAAGAAAAATTTAGACTGACTTCAGATAGATATCACCAATATTCAACACCAATACTGCAGTGACACAACAGCTGGAAAACCCTCAAGGGTGACCAAAGCACATGGATAAAGAAACCGATGCTTATAAATGTTTATATACTCAGGTGTTGCTTCCATGAGCCCCTATGGGGAAAACTATTAAAGAATGAGTTCAAACTAGTCAAGAAAAAAAGAGAAAATTTAGGAAAAGGAACAGTAATCTGTTTTTAAGATAGTTAACTATAGAATTAAGAATTTTTTTAAATGTGAGGATTAGAGTGACAAAAGATAATGTAAATATTATACTGCTTTGAGTTATAGAAAGAATATATTTAACAAAATTTGATAGAAGAAATAAGTTGATTACCTCACCTTCGGTATTTAGAATTTAGAGGATATAATTTAAAACTGTTATATTCTTTATCCATAGGATGGACTGTAATGTATTAGGTATTTTCCAAAAATGGACAATTTTTTGAAGGGGGACTTCCCTCGAGAAACATCCAGTTTTGAAAATTTATGATTCAAATAGCTTCAAGTAGTAACTCCATTTTCATTTTAAACACATTTAATTCAATTTTGGTCATTTTTTTCAATGCCCCACAAGTTATTTTGGTGAACTCTGCCTGCAGAGAAGGTGAGAGTATAACCTGAAGAGCCTAGTCGTTCAGGAAGATTGACAGGGGCTGATCTGAAGAACTCCCAGACTCTGACATCAGACGTCACTTCAATCAAGAGAAAGCATATCAAGCAAATGATCTGTGAAATGGACGTAGAATATGGAGGAAGAAAGATACATGCTGAAACTATGGTATGATATACCTGGAGAAGGGCAACAAGAGGACAGCAACAAGAGGAAGAGGAAAAACTATAACCATAGAACATACAAAATAATATTTCAGAACTAAGACCAAAATTCCTGCCATTATGGTAAATATAAGTGGTTTTAATTCATCTACTAAAGATATTATTATTAAATCACACAAAAAGCCCACATGCTATGAGATACACCTAAAAATTTTTTTTAAATGATAAGCAACCATAACACAGGTACTTACTAATAAAATGTAAGCAGAAGTCAGGATTATAATATCAGATAATGTGCATTTGTTCAAAAATGTGACACAGACCAAAAGGTTAGCTAACAATATGAACAGAAATCATTCATCATGAGGATATAACAGTAGTATGGTTCATGAAACCATAATCAATAAATTGGAAGAGCTATACTAGACATGGGAGAACTAACTCAAATTTCTCAGCCCTTGAAATATAAAGTGAACAAAGTATATGCAATTATACAGAGGACTTAAAAAACGTGTAATAAGGTAGGTATAATATATATAGATGCATATGTATATATACATACATATACATGAACATGGGAAATTTGTCCTGAAACTCTCTCTTTTTGAAGTTTCTGCTTGTTATCATTAACTAAGCACTTAAGAAGTTACACAACATATAAAGACAGCTTACTTCATACTCATTATTTAGAAAACATATGGACATCTTCAACTTCCTTTTTAGTGTAATAATATGAAGAGTCATTACATACTTGATTTTTTTGTGTCTCACGGATTGTGCTTTATGATTCGGAAGTCCCTTTAGAAAAAAATGATATAGTTAACATTTGCTATATCACCCATATGAAGGAAATTAAGTTCTTAGGTATATCAGCAAAATGACTTTTATGAATGTTTGTATGCAAAAATTAATTTATCCTTTTTCTCAGTAATCAGGCAAGGAGTCTTCAGATCAATTAATGTTTCTGTGTCTAATCAGAACTGGCTAATAAAAGTAACTATGTGCTGCAGAAGTTCAAACTACCTTACTTGCACTGTAGGTAAGATATGAAGAATTATGCCCAATGTACTCAGTCTAAAAATAACACAAATACACAGAATTGTTATGAGAGCTTCTCACTGCTCTTTCAGCCAGTGTGGCTTTTAGAAACAATAAAACAATGAACAGGAAAAGTTTCTGAGTTAAGAGTGGTCCATTTTTTTTGCAACTTGTATTATATATAATGATCATTATATAATCTAATATTAACATTAATATATAATCTAATATCTATCATGATGTATGGTGTATTTTATATATAAATGCATAATTGTATTTATTATTAATTTCAATTTTTAATTCATAATTATTAATGATTACATATAGTGATCTTAAGAATAATATGTGTGCAAAGTCTTTATAAAGATAGACTCAAAAAGTTTACAGTAAAGAACGGGGTTCCTGCACATGCCTCGTCCCACAGACACAACAAATTTACAACTACATATGAAATGATTTCCTCTGAAAAGTTCTGACAATTGGATGAGCAGAGCTTCCACAACAAAGGATAAAAGGGAAACAACAAAACATGCAGGTGGGGCTGAGACGGGGGAAAAAAAGCCCACCCCAGATGCAACAATCCCCAACAGGGAGGGATCTCAGAATACAGAGATTTTGCTTGAGAAGGGATGGGTCTATGCCTCCAACCGCTAGATCCTGCATAGGAGAGAAGCCCCTAAAATGCCTGCTTTGAAAATAAATGGATATTTATTTATTCCAGGAAAACCACGGAACTGTAGGGAACAGAGAACCTGCTCTTAAAGTGCTGGGATACAGATTCATACACCCTGGGACCAGTGCAAAAACACTAGTCTGAGAAGTGTCTTAGTTTTAGGCCATAGTTGAAGGAGACCCACTTGCCAAAATTAAAGCGTGCACTGGAGGGGCAGGAATTTGTTGCAACTCTCATTAGGGACAAAAACACTGGCAGACACTATTTTTGCAATCTCACCTCCTGCCTATGAGACAGGGACCATGGGTGTAGTCAGATTAGGGTGAGGGCCTCCTGGAAAAGCAGGGCAGAATATTTACAGTCAGAGCAATGTAACAATGGACCAAGAAGTCCCTATTGAAACTCTGTGCTAAGCATTATGCAAAGTCAAGGTCACACTAATTCTCTAGGGAAAGATACCTAAGAATATAGACATCTTCAGTTAGATCAGTTAAAGGTCAAAAGTCCAGGAGCAACTTGCCTAGAGTGTTTGAGTGTTGGGCAGGGGTATCAGCATAACCCGTGACTCCCGCTGTCAGCCCTGGCAATCAGACTAGGACCCAGCCCACCTTGAGGACAGGGCAAGTGATGCAAGTTCACACCCCTAAATTTTTTTCATGTTCTTGAAAAATCCTCAACTGCCTATAAAACCCCCTCGACAACACACCACTACGGGCTCTCTTGTCCCCTCCTGGCATGAGCCCGGAGCTCTAATCTCTCACTTTATTTCTAAATAAAAGCCTGTACCTTGGTCTCCTACCTTGAGTGTTTGTGAAGCTCATTCTTTGGCTTCGTGAACAAGAACCCCAGCAACCCCTACACAGGGCCTTAAATTCAGATGTAGGTGAGTGACTGAGACCTTCTCTTTTGCCAGGACTTCCCCAGTCACACACAGAGTTACACGTGAATGCAGCACTCTCAATCCCAATGAAAAGTCGGAACTTTAGAAAGTTCCCTATGGTCATCTAGTTTTCTGGAAATTCCCTTTAAATTTTTGACCGATCTTGTTTCTCCAAGTGAAACCAGAGCCTTTGGCAGCGTCAGTGTTAATATTTTCAGACTGCTGTGCTCTAAAGATAGGGCTTTCTGCAATGCGTTGGGCTCAAATCACCACAACACCTTAGGAATGGATATATTTTCCAAGAAGCTGTGGTACAGACTAAACATTGTGCTCTGGGAAAGGTTTTTTAACATAACTCTGATTGAGATCAGCCCAGACCTAAGGATGCACAGCTGCTCACTGTTCATGAGCTCCCACAGCACTTACCTAGCGACGGAGTTGTGGTGGGAATAGCTCAAAGCCAAAACACCACAGGGCCTGCTGTCTTATGAAGGCTCAGTAGCTTCTAGTGGATCGATGACTTCCAGTTTGCTCAGTGGCTTTGGATAATGTCAAGAATGAAACGGTTGATTTTAGTAACGTTGCCATTTTTCATTGTTTCTGCAGGAGAGTGGGCTCACCGAGGCCCTCCGCGCGTTTCGGCCGTCTGCCCCTCCCTGCCACGCCTCCAGTTGCCGGTAGGATCTAGTATTGTATGAATAAAAGTTAAGCCTCTCTAGCTCCCAACTGGATCACTGACAACTGGGACAATTCCTTCACATAGAAAGTGCTCAAAGAAGGAAAGACTTAGGAAGGTAGGTACAGATGTAGAGTAACAGAGAGAGAGAGAGTCCTGTATGTACACACACATCGGGGCTCTCTCACACATAAAAATTTCTATTAGAATATACAAAAAATTAAGAGTGAACACATCTGGAAAATGGAAGGCTAGTGGAGGAAAGTATATTTGTTTTTACTTTTTGTGCTTTTCTACTGATTGAACTTTTAAAGCAGCATGAATTATACCTGTATTTATTATTTATTGATTGATAGAAGGGATAAAATTGTTATCCTCAAAAGAAGATTTCTAGGGCTTTTACTTCCATGATTGTTCTCTGCACAAATAATTCTTTGTCAATGGTCCTCTAAAAATATGACTTTAACAATTCAATAAAAAATAGAATATAAAAAAGGAAAATCAGACTACCACATAAAGTAAGTATGACCAGTTATCTTACAATTAAACACTGGCTTTTGTGGCAGTTACTTTTACTATAGAATAAAAGTGATAGAATCACAGGTTATTCCTTTAGAGGAAAATTAAGAACATTTACTCTAAACACTTCATTTTGCAATTACACAAAACATGGAGGTACCCACATTTAAAGAATTTTCCTAAAAACATATGGCAGAACAATTGCCCACCTCAGACTATCTTAATCATGAGATCCTTTTGGAATTTTATTAACTAAACTTCTGAAAGGGACCCAAGAGGTGTGCTGTTTAGAAAGAGTTAGGTTTATGGTACCAATGAAATGTATAGAGAGTACAGAAAAGACTGGGGTGAGTTTTACCTAGACCTCATCATTCTAGGTAAGTGAAAAATGATAAGGCCAAATGTGTGCCTCCCTAGAACAGCAGTTCTCAAAATGAAATCCTGAGAGACCCCAAGAACTTGCTGGTGGTATATGAAGTCAAAACAATTTTTGTAGCAATATTAAAATGTTATTTGGCATTTTTACTCTCATATCCTCTACAAAGCACAGGGAAGTTTTCCAGAGGCTGTCTGCCATGTCACAACACTTTGAATACAGACGTGAGAATCCAGCTGTCTTCTACTAAGCCAGACATTGAAGAGATTTGCAAAAATGAAAAATCATACTACACTCTTCTCAGTAATTTTGGTCTGGAAATTATAGTCATTTTTCATAAACTGTATCTATATTAACTGAATGGGCTTGTTGACATTTTTAAGTAAATTAATAAATATTTCATGTCTTCTCAGTTCTGATTTTTGATATGGTTAGTATACATAGATATAACCACCATAAAGAAAAGCCATTTGGGGGTCCTCGATAATTTTTATAAGCATAAACAGGTCCTGAGACCAAAAAATTTGAGAACTACAGCACTAGATCAGTCAGTTAGAAGACAATAATAAGTGAAAAAATATTATAACTTCCAGGTAGAATTGATTTACTTGAATATTTTATCAAATAAACAATTTAAAAGAGAAAGAAATTACAGTGATTGAGTCACAGTCTCAATATGGTAAAATAGTGAAAATCAAATAATCCATAGCAAAAGACTCAAGCCATACTAGAAAAAATTAACTGAAACTAAAGATACTCTGAAATGCTGACACATGAAATACTCTACTTTTTGAAACTTCTCTAACAGTACAATATGTACTTTGGATAAAGACAAAAACAGTATTACACAGGGAAATTAATTCAAATTTAATTTTGAAAAAACTTAGATATTTCTCTTTCAAGAGAGTTATACTTATTTGAAGAATATCCAGTATGAGAAAATTATGAAAAAAATCACAGGAAACCTGGCGCTGTTGCAGTTGTAGCTGCATTCATCCTGCCGCTTCCTGGACTTGCTGTTGGAATGCAAAAGGAGATATCTAAGCTGGCCTGTGCATACAGTAAAACAACAAATTTGACTGGATCTTTATTGTTGGAACTCAACCAAGAATTAGGAGAAGTGCAAGTTGCAGTGCTCCAAAATCATGCGACTATAGACTATCTACTGTTAAAAGAATATATGGGATGTGAACAGTTCCCAGGAATGTGTTGTTTTAATTTGTCTGATTTTTCTCAAACTATTCAAATTCAGTTAGACAATATCCATCATATTATTAATAAGTTTTCACAAATGCCTAGGATGTGGTAGAGGAGGTGGTGTATATAATCCCACCAGTCTATAAAATGTCAGCTAGCTACGTTCTTTCCTACTGGCTTAAAAACAAAAGGTCAACTGAATGAAGTTACTGAATGTGTATTGAGTCTTAAAATCGATTATGCTCAAGGGATCCTGAAGGTTTTGGTAGGGTCAGGAGGTTTTTTACTTGCTTTGTTTTTCTTGGAAGTAATTATTACTGTTAGCACAGAAGATATATGAGTATTTGCCTAATTAATGACACTTAATTAAAGGCGTTTTCACCAAAAACAGACAATACATGAGTGCAGGGCTACACTTTGAATTTTTTAAAATTGCTTTGAGTTTATTAAATGATGTTGAAGGTCAGGTCAAGATGTGTTTCATGTCAATCAGTGATTCTTAAACTTTAATGTATATAAGAAATCCACATGGATCTTGTTATAAATACAGTTTTATAGGAGTGCCATCTTTAAGAATCTAATTATGTATATATTAAAATGGAAATCCAGGAACCTACATTTTAGCAGGCATCTAAGGTAATTCTGGTAACAGTGAATTCAGTAACACACTTTGAGAAAATGTTGCAACAAAATCTCAGTCAAGCCTTCCTGAAGTTTTAAAACTTTTCATTTAAATTTTGATAAATGGCTTAATTAAAATTTAAAATATTAAAGCCATTTAAATTTTAATGACATCATATTAAGAGACTTGGAATAAGGTATGTAATATGCAGTTAAAATCATCTCAGTCCATCAATCATGAAAAAGCCATGATAAAGGCATATATGTTCTTTAGTAGCCTTATTTGTTCTACTTTAGGTACTAAGTTTTCATACAGTATTTTGAATATAAATGTTTAATGCATTTTTGATGGTCTTAATGTCTATGAAGACACATAGAGACAATGTGGCATGTAAGCTATAGAATAACCAAAGTTTCAGTAGATCCTCTCAGAATATTATATGACTTGAAGGTCTAATAAAATGATAATTCTTTGACATATCTCAAAGTCTCTGTTTAGAACAGTGGTTGTTCTTTTCCTCTCTGTTTTGCTCTTATTTCCTTTACTTAAGTGAATAATTCATAGTTTACTTGACTTATACATTGACTACTAAGCTGATCATTTTAACTGATATTCGGATCAAGTCAAGACACTTAACCAATATTTCACTGAATATTTACTACATTCAAGATGGGGTTATGCACAGAGATACTAACAGTATGTATTTAAAACCTGAACCTAAATTCATGTATCTAACCACATAGCAGCCTGAGTTTGGTAAGTGCTTTAATGAGGCATAAAGACAATGAGAATAGAGGAAATAAAATAATCATGTCTAGGAGGAAGCATGGATTAGAAGAGATGGAAAGCTTTGTAGAAGATTGTACAAAGGAAAATAAATTCAACTTGGTCTTTGAAGATCAACTAGGATTTTGGTCAATGGAAATATATGAAAGACAGAAGGAATAACAGGAGCAAATGCATAGTCTTGAAATTGTATCAATGTGTCAAGGGAAATGTAATATATAACATCAATGACATAGTAGCAGAAGATGAGGCGGGCCATGTTGGTCAAGTTTAGATTTTAAATAAGCAGTAAAAATATGTTTGGAGTTATGATTTGAGTCTATAGAAAATCTGAGGCCATAAAAGAGATTTAAAAGCAAAATTGATATGGTGGTATGTGTGCCTTGGAAATAGTCCTCTGAGGGCAACATTGAGAATTAACCTTAGCAAGGGAACCATTAGCAGAATGATGCTGTACTAGGTACCTGAATTAACAAAAGAAAGAGAGGGATTGAGAGACAGTAAGAAAGAGAAAGAAGCGAGGGAAAGAAGAAGGAGAGGAGGGAGGATGGATGGATTTCTAAATATCAGGAAAGTAGATTAAGATAAATTAGTGTCTCTTTCAATATAAAAGAGATTAATCAAATAAGATACTAACATTTGACTTAAAAGCTTCTAGCTTCCCCTGTAAGGCTAAATTTTAATGCCATAAACATCTATTGAATTTATTTTGTTTTCTTTTAAAAACATAACAGACATTAAGATGATATATTCTATTTCTCTACTTTTTAAGACACAGAGTTAGAGATTTCTTATCAAAACAACAAATATCTATGTGATTAGTTTCCCAACAATTTATTAGATGCTACTTTATTTCATTTCCACATTTTTTAAAGATCCATTGTCATTTCACCTATTTCCAATTTCTCTTCAGCATTACTTAAAAAATAATTCAGGTCTATTAACATTAGAAATTTTTGTACCCAGAACCATTAGGTGACCATAATTTTTAAACAGCAGCATCCCATATGACGATAGCTGAAAAATTACTAGCACTTTGTATTGCATTTTTTATATTCGCACCTGCCCCTGTCCTTTCTAAGAGAAGCTACCCAGCACATGCTCCTTGCCGCAGAGGCAGACGACAGGCACACATGTCATCTCACATGGGCTCTCTCTCCCTTCCGGAAGGGTTAATGGCAATCCACAGCCTGCCTCAAAACATGAACTGAACTAGATTGGAATGCGAGCTAAGCAATTCCAAGGCAATAAATTTGGTTGCTAGAGAAAACGGCTGGAAGCCAAAGTCCCAAACCGAAGTTCTAAGGGAAAACCCTGTAAATAAGCAGAGGAAGCCAGTCAGTAGGAACGAGAAATGGAACAAATGACGGGAAACAAACAGCCTTGAATGAGAACAGCAATGCGGATGGCAAGGTGGACACAAAAAAGAACAGGAGCATCCACCAGGGCTGACATCTTTCCGATTCTATCTTTTAAACACCCCCCTTTAGCAGTAAACTGCATCTGCTTCTTATAACCAAAACAGTCTACCTAAAGCTTCCTACAAATCTCTTCAAACTCTTCTGTTTCCAGAAACCAAAAGGGGACACACCCCCTTCTCAGAGGCAGCCAGAGGGTGCGGGGACCCCTGAGGTCCCTAGGCACAACTGATGGAAGGGTGCAAGACAATAACTAGCCCTCTGTGTTTAAATTAAATGTATTTAAGTAAATTAAATGTATTTAAGTGATAGATTGTAAAACTTTTTCTTAATTTGCCACATAAATTAGCTCAGAACCTTATGTGGTTTTCTAGAAGAAATGAAAAGTCCTTACATATTCTGCATGCATTTGTTCACACTTAAAGCAAGTTACCTTTTTATTATATGAGCAAAAAGACAAAGAAGTTAAAAAAAAAAAAGCAGAAAATTTCCAGACAGAGCAGGAGTATTGTTGATGTTTAGAATAAAAGTAGGAACTATCATTAATCCTATAATAGCCTGAGAAAACATGCAGTGTCTCCTCAACACAGAGAGCCTGCTGCTTCAGGTCCCTTTACATCATTGATCAGGCCTCCCTCAGGGAGTTATGAAAATATTTCTGTGAGGGCACTTGCATCGTATTAAAAAGCAAAACAATATTGATTTGATGGAATTAGCAAACTGGGACTATCTCAATGAGGGAAACAGTTGTTATCAGAGAAGGTGACATTTTAGTAGACTAATTCAAATTCTACTAATTATGGAATATATCCTTTTGACAGGAGATCTTTTTGTTAGAACACAGGAGAAGAAAATTAAGGTAAAATGTCAGCACTACATAAATATTTTCCTCTAATATTTCTGAATTTGGAAAAAAATGTGTACCATAAAATCAGTGTTTCAAATTCTACTTGAAAGTAGGCGAGGTAACCATCTGAATAAGTAAACCACGGTGTAAGAATCCAAAAAAATATCCAAAGCATACAAATGGTAAGTACTTATTTCAATAACTGCCACTAATCACAGTACATTTGAAATCCCATTTATATACTTCCTTTGAACAATTTTCAAGCCATTGTTTAGCCATACCTTATTTTTTACACAAGATGGTATTGCCTAGCTTGAAAGTTTTATCAACTTTTGGCTAATACTGTTTTCACATTTTCCCAAAACATCAGTCCTCCTCTCAAAAAGAAAAAGATAAAGGTTTTAAAAAAAGTGCTATAAATTCTGAAGATATTAATTCTAAAACCAGTTCCAATTTTTTTTTGTATCAACAGTTTCCTTAGGTAATTACTTTAAAAGGGAGAGCTTACGTAAAAGCACACATCACAGTGTATTTAATTAATAAACCACACTAAAAAGAAAACAACTAAGGAAAGAATGGAAAAAAATACAACGTGTTTTTTCCATAGTTGTTGTTACCTTGGATGCTGCTGTTCTTTTGTGTTCACATGACCCGGTACTTGCTTTTGACACACAACACAATCCATTTCATTAACAAACACCTGAGCCCTACATGGTGCAAGGCATCGTTCTGGGCTGGTCTTCCCAACCCATTGTTCCCCATCTGATCCATCTGATTAAATTTAAGTCTGCTTTAATACTAGACTTATTGTGTAAGTGTAACAACAGTTGTTCATTTACTGAGCATCTATTAATACGTAGGAATTCTAACATGGATTCTGCCCTAGAGTCTATGATTAACTAAGAAAAAATATATATATATCTGAAAAAGGGTATAATATAAAGTACAGAAATAAAACTGCTACCAGAGAGGTACCAAAAGAGTGGGAGGGGGATTAAAATTACTTTATCATTTCAAATGGGATCATTATCCTTTAGGGAGAAGCAATTAGAACATCCTTTCACAGGAGTTCATTGCCGTTTACTCTGATGGTTAATTTTATGTGTCAGCTTGCCTGGGTCATGGGAGGCACAGATACATGATTAGTCATCAATATGGCTACAGCTGTGAGGGTGTTTCTGGAACAGATTAACATTTGAATCAGTTGACTGAGTAAAGCAGATTGCTCTCCCCAGAGTGGGTGGACATAACTTAATTTGTTTGGGACTGAATAAAAGAAACAAGAGGAAGGAGTAAGAATCCTCTTTCTCTACCTGATTGCTTGTGCTGGAACATCAGTCTTCTCCTGCCCTGGGACTGAAACTTAGATCATCAGTGCTCCTGGTTTTTAGACCTTGGACTCTGACTGGGACCACACCATTAGCTGCCTTTGCCAGAAGCTTCCAGACTTCTTAGCCTCATAATCACATGAGCCAGTTCCTCACATAAATCAATAAACACTTTCTCTCTCTCTCACTATAGGTTTTGTTTCTCTGCAGAACCCTGAGATTGCATTTACCTTTGACGGAAATTTATATTTAAACAATATTCATGTTTACCAAAATTCCCTCTCTTTAGTTCTATGTGCACATTATAAAACAAATAACAAATAACTAGTACTAATGATGGTATAGCACAGATGTAGTACATAAAACAATTTTTTTATAGTAGGATTCTTCTTCTTTCTTTTTTAGTTAATTGATATTTCATTTATGGGTGGGTTTTAGTCTAATTAAGAATTTTTCTAGAACCGTGAACATTTAGGTAGATCATTTTTCCACCTCTACTTAGTTGTCTTACTAAATGTACCAGTGAAAATAAGGGGGCTTTGAGCCCAGATTATCTAGATTGTCTGAATATTTATCCACATTACAAACATATGCTTAATTTGGCACACTTTAGCCTAGATGAAAGGTTATTATTCAGTCTATTTAAAATAGAAAATGCATGTACCAAGTTTCCAGAAATATATATATATGAGTATTTTAGGGCAACAGTGAGAAACATAGCGTTATGTCAATTATTACAGAAGATGAACATAAATATAAGAAAATCATCTTTGTCATATTTACCAGACATACTTTAATTGCATTTACAGAATTCCACCTGAACCAACTCAGCTTCAGGTAAATGATTTATTGTCACATGCACCCAATCTTTGTCAAGGGTGGGTGTATTACCTGAGCCACAAGGTGACTGGATCAAAGGACTTGAAAATTTCCAGGATCCACTCCCTTCACTTCTTACCCTTGGTTCTCTGCATGCATCCACTTTTTTCAATCAATCCTGTATCTTCCACTGACTTAGAATCAAGGACCCCGAAGATCATAATATTGCCAAGGTTCACTTCTGAAAAATAACTGATATGCTTTTTTCCTAATGTTAATTCTAAAAATCCCCAAGAAGTGTTGTTATGGGCCCACATTGCATAAATGGTCCATTTATGGGCAGATAATTATAGTCCAGATATACAAATAGTAGTAGTACTCTGGACCCAACCTGGGTCAGGTAAGCCTCTACCTGAATCAGGCAATTGGAGTAACAATAATAATATATCAAACAACTAAAGGGGAGGAGTGTGAGCAAAACTTTATTAGGTGTCCACTACACTCCTCTGAGAAGTTGTAATAATTGAGTTGTTACATAACAGAACACAGTATTAACTTTTAGATTGAACATTTTAAGCCATCAATTAGTTTTCCAATATAAAATTTGTTTTGAACACAACTAAGCACATAATATTTCAGCAATGGGAATAAAGTGAATCATGTCCAGGCTGCAGAGACCAATTAGAACTGTGCCATTAGAGCTCTGCCCTGCTAGTATTCAGTGAAATAATTGCCATTTTCTTAAGACACACAACTTCACACTTCACAAGCTCTACCACACCTGCTGTTTATGATCCTAAGTGCACAGCAGAAACCACCACCACCAAATAACACATTAGAATATCTCAAAGAACAGACTAACAAAATGAAAGGTTTTCATGCAACAAAAAATGAAGTGCTTATAAATAAAGAAGACCAAGGTTGTGGTATCTAAAATGGCACAATAATTTCCCTTGAATTGTGTTCCAGGAAATAAATAACACTTAAAAAGAAACATAGCATTGCCAGCAGAGTATGAAATTGCTGCCTCCAGCAGTATTACTTCCTGTTGATATCAATTTGCCTCAGGGGTAAAATGTTTAACTAGAATCTCTCCCCAGCTGAGCACCAACACTGTGGGCTGATGACCAAGTGTCTGTACACATAGTCTGATTTTGGTCAAGGTTTTGTTTCGGAGCCCGGGGCTATGTTCTGCTTGCAGGAAATGGCCCAGTCACTAAATAAGCAAGTATCCAACGCTGTGCTCTTGTATCTAAGCTGACAGTGTTTGTGCTGCTTCCAGCCGCGTCAGTACAGTTCACATGAGCTACCTTGTTTGACACTTAAAGCAGGAGTTAGTAATGTCTAGAGGTCATGATACATGATCGTGGCTGCAGTATTTCATATACAGCAGCTTTTGGCCTTAACCACATTCACTGATCCTCAAGAAAATCAGAAGTATTCTTGTCTCATGTTTAGTGGATGCTGTAATCATTCCATATCACCTACTTGAGGACATTTTCCCAGAGAATAGCACTTGATAAAGGTTTGTTGATTAAATGAAAAAATGAATGGCCCTTCCAACAAGGAAGAAATAACTCTACTAGAGATGCAGAGGATGGACTTCCACAATACAGCCATCTTTAGAATTAGATGTTATTGTATAAAAACATAACAATAATAGATGCTGTTTATTATTTGATTCTTTCATTGCCTTGACCATTAACAGAAAAAAATAAGCAGAGGGCTAATTAAGGAGTCCTACAAGAGATGACAATGGCTTGGACATAGGATGCAGCATCTGAAGTGGTGAGAAATGAGCTAATTCCAAATATACATTGAAAGTACAAATTACAGTATGTGCTGATGAAGTAGACATATGCTGTGAGAGAAAACAGAAGAATATATATGCTTGCACATACACAGATGTAGACAGAGAGACAGGGATAGACGGAGAGACAGATAAAGACAGACAGGTATAGAGACAGAGATGTGAGGAAATGAGATGACAATAGGAAAACAGCATATTAATTCTACAAAGCCACGAGACCAAGAGGACCAATGGAGAAAAGAAGCATTTGAAGACCGAATGGGACATCTAGAGAGGTGGCAGAAAAGGCATTGCCAGTGAGAAGCCAAGTAAAGAAGTATTTCCATAGAAGAAAATAATATATTTTGTTAAATATCATTTATGTCAAGTACAAAGAGAACTAAAAATTGATCATTGTTTTGTCCAGTAGAATTCACTGGTAATGCTTCCTTGCCTTCGATCTTGCACTGAGTGTTACAGAAGAGAAATGGGGAACACAGCCTGCTCACAATGTCCACTCATGAGAATGGGAGGAAGGAAGAGGAAGCCGTGCTTTAAACAATGCTTATGGTGAGCTTTACTGTAACAGATTGCAGAAAAAGGGTTAAAGGAATGTAGATGTAGATGTGGAGGCCAGAGGGAGCTTATTTTTAAAGACAGGGAGGTGTCAACTAAGAGGTCGATATGAAGTAAAAGATAATCATTTATTTGGAGTTGCAATTTAGAGAGCACAGATTTGTATAGAAACCCAAATTGCATCCCACTAGGGAGCAAGAAGCAGGGGTTTTTAAAGACAAAAGGGAATGCTTGCATACACTGTTTACAAAGAATTTTGATTGGTTTGAATGCAGAAAACTAATCTTGGCTAAACATAATTGATTGCTAAGGCTACTGCTAAGCCAAAGTAAGTTACTATAGTGAGTTCCAGGTGTTCAGGTTGAGTCCTTGAAATAGATGCAGTTTGGCCCAGTTCAAAAGTTCTGGTTCCACCTACTGAAGACGTGTGTAAGGCTCATCCCCCTAATGGCACCCCGGCTCCATTGTAAAACCTCTTCACATAAGTGACTATATTCCTTCAGAAAGGGCTACAGGTTTGTATGACATAAAAAGTGAGGGGAGATAAAGGAGACTGGGTGTAAACAGCAGGAGCGAATCTGTAGCACACCTTCACAGTACTTTAGGGACAGTGTCAAGTGACTTATATTATCTCATTTAATGATTTAAAACCCCTGAGATAAACATTGGTTTGCTGTTTTACAAATGCATAGCAGATTAGAGGTTTGGTGACTTGCCTAGCGTCACACAGCGAGAAGCAGCAGAGCCAAGCATTAAACCCGAGACCTTCAAAGTTCCGTGAGCTTGGC
Source organism: Manis pentadactyla (assembly GCF_030020395.1). Classification (NCBI taxonomy): domain Eukaryota; kingdom Metazoa; phylum Chordata; class Mammalia; order Pholidota; family Manidae; genus Manis; species Manis pentadactyla. The sequence goes on from NC_080019.1 coordinate 36,509,382, forward strand.
CTCATCATCAGCAGTAGGGGAGGAACTCTGTTAGGCCACTGAAGCGTAGCCATTAATTTTCTCTGAACCCAGGGCCATGAAGTTCTTCTACACAGTGCTCAACATACCCAATAATTATCTTTGGTTGTAGGAGAAGAATGGCAAATAACATTTTTTACAAATCTCAGCTACACAATTCTCCATAGTCAAACAACAGAAAATATGTATCCATCCATCCATACATAGTTATATCAACTTAGATACATTTTTATTTTACATATTAGTCTCCTGTTCAATTTTTCAATAAGGACAGTACATTGCTGTGAGAAAATATTACAGAGGTAGAAATGTAAATATTTATTTCCCAGGGTCCCATATTTTGACTGTGGACAACAAGGCAGAGAAAACTGAACCACTTGCCCATGACAGAGATGGAATTAGAACCAGAGAAAAGAGGGAAAATTCATGGGGAAATGAAATTAAATACATTCTCTTTCTTCTTAGGGTGGTATATACTTTTATTTTTAAATATACAACAAATGAGATTGAAATCACATCCTAAACCAAATAAGGAAAATAAAAGCAGAATTGAAAGTTAGGGGAGCTGTGATTTCCTAAAGGGCTGCACATTTCATTTCTGAGATAGTACTTGAGTGACTGAATTCAGACTCTGGAGTTGAGCAAGCCTAGGTCTAAATCCTCATTGAGTGACACTGATATTTTACTTCCTCATTTGGAGTACGAAGAGCGCCCACCCTCCAAGAGCTGTGAAAATAATTGAGATCATTTTGATGGTGCTTACTGCTCATCCCACACTAAACACTACAACATGTTGGCCATTTTTATTGCCTTTTACATTTGAGTATGTTTCCTAGAAAGTTTTCCCTGAAAGCTGCTGCAAATTAAAATGGATACTGGTCTGCCTTAACTCATTTTTAAGTTAAAGGAGGTATAAGTTAATATCTGAATAATGGTTCAGAAAGGTCAAAAGGATGAGAGAATTTGACACAACAAAGACTTTTTAAATTCACATGTCCTTAGAAATTAAGACTTAGCAACTTAGAAGTGAAGACTAACATAACTTATCTTTATGAGATTTTTAGTTATTTTAAGAATTCTTAGTGAAATAACTGCTGAAACTGAATGCATTCTCACCACAAAGATGCTTTCTTTATTGTTTATATAAATATATTTATTTGAAAAAAAATCAATGTGCATTGTGAAACTGAAGAAAGGAAACCTTACTTAAAATGGAGTTGGGACTAGAAGGGAAAGCTCTCATGCCCTGGCACTCCTTGCAGCCCCCTGCAGACCCAAAAGAAGAGATGCACCTTGCATTCCCAACAGGAAGAAGCTCACTTTCCTACCCCGGAAGGAAGATTTCTCCTTGTCCAGCAACAGCCCAGACAATGAGGGACTGTCACAGCTAGCCAATTAAAAGCCATTATAATTTGAACTCCCAGTTGACTCCCGTGGATTTTTTGTTTATAATGGCCTCTCCCAAGTCCACCTCCTTTGTTGCCTCTGGTTTTCCCATAGCTTGCATGTCCTGAATTGCAATTTTCTGTTATTCTTGGATTTTTGCTGGTAAAATAGCTAACTGTTTATTTTACAGGTCAACAATATATATAAAGTAACATATTTGTAACTTTATGCCAGGCACTATGCTTCAAATAATAACTTTGCAGTCACTTGTTAATAATATTTTTAAAAATCTGTCTATGCAAAAAATGTTCATCTGAGGAATATTCTTAATATAACTTTCCCCATATTTTGAGGGCAGGAGGAATACCTTTAACTGCCGGATATGGAAATGAGAGTTTTAAATCCCTGAGAAAATATTCTATAATCGTATCATTATAAATGGAGTGTGTTTTATTTTGTTTCATTTAATGAAAAAATTAAAAATGTATCTCTTGTGTCTTACTGAACTTCATCAGGATACTGGAGTTCATACTAATACATTACTAATTAGATTGCTAAATTGCTAGTATTGAAAATTTTGCAGCATTATGTGATTATAACTAAGTGTATCTTACACCCAAATCACTAATAATATTTAAAATTATCCAGAACTAAAAAATAAAAATAAAGTTAAATTTATGAATTACTATAAAAAGAGTATGAATAAAAGATCTTAAGAAAGTACATTTTTACCCGAGTAGCTTCCTTATTTTACCTTTGATTTAGAAAGTTTTTCTGCCCTGCTTTCCATCACCTGATTTTGTTGATTTAAACTCTTTAAAGTAATTCTGGATTTGACATTAATTCATTGTATCTGTTGAAATGAATGTCTCACATCTTTCTGTGAAAACTTTATGTTCCCAGAAGAGTTTGTCACACAATCCGAATGATTTCTAATCCAGCTGCAAGAACTCAGCTTCCGCACCGCTCTCATTCTCGTGATACGGCATTCGGCTCGAAAATGCCTCATTGCTCTACTAGGCGTCTGAGTGGAACGTGGTGAACAGCTGCGCTCATTCATGTTCTCTGGATCTGTATCTGAACCCCAGTCCAAGAGGATACAGGGAAAAAACTGTTGCTGCTCTGCAATCATAATCCTAGTGGAGAATTAAAATTTGTCTTCTTTATGAAAAGTCTGCTCACATAACCTCTTCTTCTACCATCTGGTTTACTAAAATCAATGTACTATCTGGCTTCATATAGTTATTTTATTGATGTAAATATCAAGAAGAAGAAAAATTCCTTTCTATGTAAAAATTTAGTTTAAGGAATTGGAATTAGCAATACTAAATTTCTCAGTGTTTTTCAATAGTCCTTGGAAACTGAACAGATTTCTTCATTCTAGATTATTTAATGAGGTTTATTATTAATAATATATTTTATTGATAATCTCATCTCACTTTTACCTCTTTATGTTTTATTTTAAATATGAACCCCTAACCCCTTTTCCAATGGGGTATTATAACTATATTTAACCTTTTTTTGTGTTACTGAGTATGAGCATGGTTATACTGGAATACAAAGGATTTAAGAAATTCCTGTGCCTATGCCAAGTTATAACCACGTATGAAAAAACAAATGAACAAAAATCTTAACTTCTCAAGACTGTGTTACAGAGATACAGTCTACAGATATTCCATAAGTTTCTGGTGGCAACTGTGCAAGCAGAAGAATGTTGAGCTATAGAAACCAGGTAACTTGATTTTTGTAGTGTTTTCTCAACTGTTTTCTACTAATTTCAGAAAGTGTTAATTGAAAACCTATGAGGTCTAGCTTTCCTGAGACACTGAGAAGAATGGAGATGTCTAGAACATGACCAGAGCTTTTGAAAACTGAGCAAAAGAACAATATTTCCAATAAAGGTATCACCACAAAGTAATAAATGTAGAAGGGACACATGCAGAAGAAGGTAAAGATACATAAAGGTACTATTGGGGATTAGCGCAAGATACTATGGATTCAGTAAAGAGGGTCAGACTATAAATGTTCTTCTAATAAATGAAGCAGGATAATTTGTGAAAGATATGAAAGTGAGTTTTGTTTTCAGTTTTCCTTTGCCAATGCTTATCAAAAAGGAAGCCAGGCTATTGTGCAATAAAATTATGGCAACCACCATAGGGGTAAGTATCTATATTTATCCCCTCACTCCAATGTCTGGCACCAAAGAAAACCTTGAATTGCTTTATTTTTATTATTTTTATTTTGGTATCATTAATCTACAATTACATGAAGAACATTATGTTTACTAGGCTCCCCCCTTCACCAAGTTACACCCCTCACAAACCCCATTACAGTCACTGTCCATCAGCATAGTAAGATGCTATACAATCACTACTTGTCTTCTCTGTGTTGCACAGCCCACCCCATGCCCTCTACCATACATTATACATGCTAATAGTAATGCCCCCTTTCTTTTTCCCCGCCCTTATCTCTCCCTTCCCACCCATTCTCCCCAGTCCCTTTCCCTTTGGTAACTGTTAGTCCATTCTTGGGTTCTGTGATTCTGCTGCTGTTTTGTTCCTTCAGTTTTTCTTTGTTCTTATACTCCACATATGAGTGAAATCATTTGATACTTGTCTTTCTCTGCCTGACTTATTTCACTGAGCATAATACCCTCTGGCTCCATCCATGTTGTTGCAAATGGTAGCATTTGTTTTCTTCTTATGGCTGAATAATAGTCTATTGTGTATATGTACCACATCTTCTTTACACATTCATCTACTGATGGACACTTAGGTTGCTTCCATTTCTTGGCTATTGTAAATAGTGCTGCGATAAACATAGGGGTGCATCTGTCTTTTTCAAACTGGGCTGCTGCATTCTTAGGGTAAATTTCCAGAAGTGGGATTCCTGGGTTAAATGGTATTTCTATTTTGAGCTTTTTGAGGACCTGCCATATTGCTTTCCACAATGGTTGAACTAATTTACATTCCCACCAACAGTGCAGGAGGATTCCCCTTTCTCCACAACCTTGCCAACATTTGTTGTTGTTTTTCTTTTGAATGGTGGCAATCCTTACTGGTGTGAGGTGATATCTCATTGTGGTTTTCACTTGCATTTCTCTGATGACAAGTGATGTGGAGCATCTTTTCATGTGTCTGTTGGCCATATGAATTTCTTCTTTGGAGAACTGTCTGTTCAGCTCCTCTGCACATATTTTAATTGGATTATTCACTTTTTGTTTCTTGAGGTGAGTTCTTTATATATTTTGGATGTCAATGCTATATCAGATCTGTCATTTATGAATATATTCTCCCATACTGTAGGATGCCTTTTTGTTCTACTGATGGTGTCCTTTGCTGTACAGAAGCTTTTCAGATTGATATAGTCCCACTTGTTCATTTTTGCTTTTGTTTCCCTTGCCTGGGGAGATATGTTCATGAAGAAGTCACTCATGTTTATGTCTAAGAGATTTCTCCCTATGTTTTTTTTAAGAGTTTTATGGTTTTATGACTTACATTCAGGTCTTTGATATATTTTGAATTTACTTTTGTGTATGGGGTTAGACAATGATACAGTTTCATTCTCTTACATGTTGCTGTCCAGTTTTGCCAGCACCAACTGTCGAAGAGACTGTCATTTCCCCATTGTATGTCCATGGCTCCTTTATCATATATTAATTGACCATATATGTTTGGGTTAATGTCTGGAGTCTCTATTCTGTTCCACTGGTCTGTGGCTCTGTTCTTGTGCCAGTACCAAATTGCCTTGATTACTGTGGCTTTGTAGTAGAGGTTGAAGTTGGGGAGCGAGATTCCCCCCACTTTATTCTTCCTTCTCAGGATTGCTTTGGCTATTTGGGGTCTTTGGTGGTTCCATATGAATTTTTGAACTATTTGTTCCAGTTCATTGAAGAATGTTGTTGGTAATTTGATAGGGATTGCATTGAATCTGTATATTGCTTTGGGCAGGATGGCCATTTTGACGATATTGTTTCTTCCTAGGCAGGAGCATGGGATGAGTTTCTATTTGCTAGTGTCCTCTTTAAGTTCTCTTAAGAGTGTCTTGTAGTTTTCAGGGTATAGGTCTTTCACTTCGTTGGTTAGGTTTATTCCTAGTTATTTTATTCTTTTTGATGCTATTGTGAATGGAATTGTTTCCCTGATTTCTCTTTCTGTTAGTTCATTGTTAGTGTATAGGAAAGCCACAGGTTTCTGTGTGTTAATTTTGTATCCTGCAACTTTGATGAATTCTGATATTAGTTCTGGTAGTTTTGGAGTGGAGTCTTTAGGGTATTTTATGTACAATATCATGTCATCTACAAATAGTGACAGTTTGACTTCTTCTTTAACAATCTGGATTTCTTGTATTTCTTTGTTTTGTCTAATTGCCATGGCTAGGACCTCCAGTACTATGTTGAATAACAGTGGGGAGAGTGGGCATCCCTGTCTTGTTCCTGATCTCAGAGGAAAAGCTTTCAGCTTCTCACTGTTCATAATGATGTTGGCTGTGGGTTTATCAAATATGGCCTTTATTATGTTGAGGTACTTGCCCTCTATACACATTTTGTTGAGAGTTTTTATCATGAATGGATATTGAATTTTGTCGAATGCTTTTTCAGCATCTATGGATATGATCATGTGGGTTTTTTTGTCCTTTTTGTTGATGTGGTGGATGATGTTGATGGATTTTTGAATGTTGTACCATCCTTGCATCCCTGAGATGAATCCCACTTGGTCATGGTGTATGATCCTTTTGATGTACTTTTGAATTCGGTTTGCTAATTTTTTTTGAGTATTTTTGCATGTACATTCATCAGGGATATTGGTATGTAATTTTCTTTTTTAGTGGTGTCTTTGCCTGGTTTTGGTATTAGAGTGATGTTGGCTTCATAGAATGAGTTTGGGAGTATTCCCTCCTCTTCTATTTTTTGGAAAACTTTAAGGAGAATGGGTTTTACATCTTCTCTATATGTCTAATAAAATTCCGAGGTAAATTGATCTGGCCCTGGGTTTTTTTTCTTGGGTAGTTTTTTGATTACCACTTCAATTTCTTTACTGGTAATTGGTTTAGATTTTGTGTTTCTTCCTTGGTCAGTCTTGGAAGGTTGTATTTTTCTACGAAGTTGCCCATTTCTTCTAGATTTTCCAGCTTGTTAGCATATAGGTTTTCATTGTATTCTCTGATAATTCTTTGTATTTCTGTGGGGTCCATGGTGATTTTTCCTTTCTCATTTCTGATTCTGTTGATGTGTGTTGATTCTCTTTTTCTCTTAATAAGTCTGGCTAGAGGCTTATCTTGTTTATTTTCTCAAAGAACCAGCTCTTGGTTTCATTGATTTTTTTCTATTGTTTTATTATTCTCAATCTTATTTATTTCTTCTCTGATCTTTATTATGTCCCTCCTTCTGCTGACTTTAGGCCTCATTTGTTTTTCTTTTTCCAATTTCGATAATATTGACTTTAGACTGTTCATTTGGAATTGTTCTTCCTTCTTTAAATATGCCTAAATTGCTATATACTTTCCTCTTAAGACTGCTTTCGCTGCATCCCACAGAAGTTGGGGCTTTGTGTTGTTGCCATTTGTTTCCATATGTTGCTTGATCTCTATTTTAATTTGGTCATTAATCCGTTGATTACTTAGGAGCGTGTTGTTAAGCTTCCATGTGTTTGTGAACCTTTTTGTTGTCTTTGTACAGTTAATTTCTAGTTTTATACCTTTGTGGTCTGAGAAGTTGGTTGGTAGAAGTTCAATCTTTTTGAATTCACTGAGGCTCTTTTTGTGGCCTAGTATGTGGTCTACTCTGGAGAATGTTCCATGTGCACTTGAGAAGAATGTGTATCCTGTTGCTTTTGGATGTAGAGTTCTGTAAATGTCTGTTAGGTCCATCTGTTCTAGTGTGTTGTTCAGTGCCTCTGTGTCCTTACTTATTTTCTTTCTGGTGGATCTGTCCTTTGGAGTGGGTGGTGTCTTGAAGTCTCCTAAAATGAATGCATTGCATTCTATTTCCTCCTTAATTCTGTTAGTATTTGTTTCACATATGCTGGTGCTCTTGTATTGGGTGCATATATATTTATAATGGCTATATCCTCTTGTTGGACTGACCCCTTTATCATTACATAATGTCCTTCTTTATCTGCTGTTACTTTCTTTTTTTTTTGAAGTCTATTTTGTCTGGTACTAGTACTGCAACACCCACTTTTTTCTCCCTGTTGTTTGCATGAAATATGTTTTTCCATCCCTTGACTTTTAATCTGTGCATGTCTTTGGGTTTGACGTGTATCTCTTGTAAGCAGCATATAGATGGGTCTTGCTTTTTTATCCATTCTATTACTCTGTGTCTTTTGATTGGTGCATTCAGTCCATTTACATTTAGGGTGATTATTGAAAGATATGTACTTATTGCCGTTGCAGGCTTTAGATTCGTTGTTACCAAAGGTTCAAGGTTAGCTTCTTTACTATCTTACTGTCTAACTTAACTCACTTATTGAGCTATTATATACACTGTCTGATGTTTCTTTGTTTCTCTCCCTTCTTATTCCTCCTCCTCCATTCTTGATATGTTGGGTGTTTTGTTCTGTGCTTTTTTGCATTTCCTTTGAGTGCTTTTGTGAGTAGTTGATTTTATTTTTTGCCTTTAGTTAGTATTTGGTTGGTCTGCTTTCTTTGCTGTGATTTTATTTTCTCTGGTGACATCTGTTTAGTCTTAGGAGTGCTCCCATCTAGAATAGTCCCTCTAGAATACCCTGTAGAGGTGGTTTGTGGGAGACAAATTCCCTCAACTTTTGCTTGTTAAACTTTTGTTTAATCCCTCTTTCATATTTAAATGATAATTGTGGTGGATACAGTATCCTTGGTTCAAGGCCCTTCTGTTTCATTGCATTGAATATATCATGCCATTCTCTTCTAGCCTGTCGGGTTTCTGTTGAGAAGTCTGATGATAGCCAGATGGGTTTTCCTTTGTAGGTGACCTTTTTCCTCTCTCTGATTGCCTTTAATACTCTGTCCTTGTCCTTGATGTTTGCCATTTTAATTATTATGTGTCTTGGTGTTTTCCTTCTTGTGTCCCTTCTGTTCAGAGTTCTGTGTGCTTCTATGGTCTGAGCGAATATTTCCTCCCTCAGTCTGGGGAAGTTTTCAGCAATGATTTCTTCAAAGACACTTTCTATCCCTTTTTCTCTCTCTCCTTCTTCTGGTACCCCAATAATGCAGATATTGTTCCTTTTGGATTGGTCACAGTTCTCTTAATATTGTTTCATTCCTGGAGATCCTTTTCTCTCTCTCTGTGTCAGCTTCTATGTGTTCCTGTTCTCTGGTTTCTACTCCATTGATGGCCTCTTGCATTCTATCCATTCTGCTTATAAACCCTTCCAGAGATTGTTTTATTTCTGTAGTTTCCCTCCCTACTTTGTCCCTTAGCTCTTGAATTTTTCTCTGCAGCTCCATCTGCATGGTTATAACCTTTATTTTGAATTCTTTTTCAGGAAGATTGGTTAGGTCTATCTCCCCAGGTTCCCTCTCAGGGGATGATGTCCATGTGATTCTGGTCTGGATCAAATTTTTCTGCCTTTTCACAGAGATAGAGGTAGTTGTGGGGAGTTGGCACATGTGTCAGCTGGGAGAACATCCCTTCTTGCTAGTTTGTGGCCTTCCTCTCCTGGGAGAATAGTGACCCCTAGCAGCTTTTACTGTGCAGCTTCATGCAGATGGGGTCTCTGATTCTTGCCTGGCCTCTGTGGAGTAAGCTCCATGCAGTTGCTGTGGGCGTGGCTGGCCTCAGGCTGCTGCTCCGCTATGGAGGGGCCATGCCAGAGGGGGACTGGGCAGGAGGCAGTTTATCGCCGTGAGCGGCCTTGGAGCTGCCCTGTTTCTCATGGGGTTAGGGCGCCCAGAGTTCCCTGGGATTCCCAGCTGCTGGGCTGTGTGCACATGTATGCTTACATCCAGCTGTGAGGCTCCCATCCCTTTAAGACTTTCAAAAAGCACTTGCTTTTTTTGTCCCAGGGGTGCCAGCTGCGGGGACCCATTCACAGGTTTTACTGTCCTGTTTCCCTAGTTTCCAGCACCCCACGCATGCACTGAGTGCCTACGCTCTGGTGCGGATGGCTAGGGCTGGGTGTTTAGTAGTTATGGGCTCCCTCTCCCTCCCTGCTCTGACTCCTCTCCTCCCGCTGGGGAGCTGGGGTGAGGGGCCTCAGGTCCCACCAGGTCGTGTTGTATCTTACCCCCTTCATGAAGCACTGGGTTCTCACAGGTGTAGATGTAGTCTGGCTGTTGTACTGTATTTCCTGGTCTCTCTTTTAGGAATAGTTGTATTTGCAAAAATATATATGGTTTTGGGAGGAGATTTCTGCTGCTCTACTCATGCTGCCATCTTGGCTCCTCTGAATTGCTTTTTAATATAGTGGATGGGCAGAGGAAGTCTCATCAGTGATGGATATTGAATTTTTCACCAGTGTGAACTCAGAGAACAACAGAACTAAAGGAATACAGTAATTCTGATGTTTGCAATGAAACAAGTCTCATATCCACTACACAAGATAAAGAGCTTGCTTCTTCAGTAAATTTTACTTAGTTCTAAAGTTATTCAAATGAATAACACAGTTCAATAATGCAACCAAATATAAAACTGGCACAAAAACCAGTAACTTCCCATCACTAGGAATAATAAATTATAGACATAAACAGGAAAAAAATCTTAGTCCCAATTTCAATAAAACTATAAATAGTAGAAAACAACCATTAATATTCTACAGGAAGAAAATTACATATAAAAATATTGTTTTGTGGAAATTTACATACTGAATATTAAAACATATGTCAAAATATGAAGGATGTACAATAGCCTACTTGGGCTTCATATAGGTGAGCAAAAACAACTTGCAGTCTTGCTTAAGTTGGTGCTATTCAGGTTGTCTGTTACATTCAAGCAAACTAACGTAAACCATAGAGTTGCCTCATCAAAATGGCATGAATATCATCTCACACCTGTTACAATGACTATCATCAAAAACAAATGTTGATGTCAACGTGGAAAAAAGGGAACCCTTGTGCACTGTTGCTGAGATTATAAATTGCTAAGAAACTATATTATATAGTATGGAGGATTCTCAAAAAATTACAAATAGAACTAAAAATGGTCCAGCAATTCTACTTCTTGAGATATATCCAAAGGAAATGAAAACACTAACTTTGAAAGATACCAGCACCCCCATGTTCAGAGCAGCATTATTCACAATAGCCAAGACATGGAATCAACCTAAGTGTTCATGAATGGATGTCCATATATTATTAACTATTATATTATTTGAATAATATTCCAATAGAATATTATTTGGCCTTAAGAAATGAGGAAATCCTACCCTTCGTGACACCATGGATAGACCTTGAAGGCATTATGTAAGTGAAATAAGTCACCCAGAGAAAAACAAAATACTTTATGATTTCACTTACATGTGGAATCTAAAACCAAAAACTCCTTGAAAAAGAGATCAGACTTGTGGTTAACAGAAACAGAAGGTGGAGAAGGGAGGAAGTGGAAAAAGGTCATCAAAAGATACATACTTCCACTTCTAAGATTAATAAGTACTAGGAATATGATGTACAACATGATGACTATAGCCTACACTGCTGTATGAATCATGGAAACATTGTTAGGAGAGTGTAAGAGTTCTCATCATAAGGATAATTTTTTTCTTTTTCTTTCTTTTTATCATATCTTTATGATAAGATGAATGTTAGCAGAACTTATTATGGTAATCATTTCCCAATACATGTAAATCAAATCAGCAAACTGTACACCTTAAACTTACAGGGAGATATATGTCAATTATTTCTCAATAAACCTGAGGAAAATGCAAAAAAAATGCCTTATGATTATCATCAATATCAACTGACTGTGACTGTTCACAATGAATCTCACGGTCCTGAATTGTAATTTCTTTTCCCTGTAGATAAGTGGATTCTACTAATGTCTTTCCAAAATTTTAGGTTAAAAGTTGCCTCTGTACCAGTATCTCTGACTCATAATTTGCAAAACCTTCCACAGAGATAGATGGTATTCTTCCATTAATCTTACAGGTACCAGGTTGGATGCTAACACTAGTTCCTCTGTTACCCTTTATGTTGTATCAGAGCATGATTTCTGATGAGGGCATTTTGAATCCACATTCACTAATGTTCTCATAAAACTGTGGAGTATATTGTTTCCTTGTTTGTGTCAGATTTAATTCTTTCTAAACTACTTCATGTAAGATGCATACTTTATCCAGGGTCATTTTTAGGTGTTACTTCATGACAAAATAGAGAGGAGAGGATAAAAAATTTAGGTCACCTGTGAATCATGCATGTTACAAGGTGGCCAATTCTTTGGTTATAGATTTGGGGTCTGTTTCAGGCAGGAGGCCATAATTTTAACAAGTTTCAAGGTACAGTACATTTTGAAATTGATACTTGATATTTCTTCAAATAAGGTGAATATATGTTTCAACTACAGCGTGCAAGACCAGTGATTGCTGGCTTTCTGATGCCATCAGGTAATTATGTAAACAGCTTGTGAATTTCAGCTAGCAGCTCAGCTCCAAGGCAGATCCTTCCATTGAAAGGTGCCTGACAAGGCAGTGAGCTTGCCCCACTACAACTGCCAGGCAACAAAACTTTTATTTTTTAAGTCTGTCTGTCACTTTCAGTTGGGTTTTCTTCCAACTACTCTAGTGAAAACTTCTGGATTATTATTTTAAAGGTCATGGAAATCTTTTGTTTTGGGGTTTTTCAACAGATTTTTTAAACAGTGGTAATTTGTCACATCAAACCATTAAGAATATACATATAATAAATGAACTATAATTATTATCAAGTATTTCTACATATACCATAGAATTAGTTAATTGAGAGATATAGATTTGGTAATCTCTAACTGATCAGAGACATAATTTTTGATGTTCTAACTGAAAATACGCTGTGATAGTTCCCTCATAGTCCCAGTATGCTAATCCCATAGGGTGAAAGTAGCCACTTGACACTTATTTTAGGAACTTTGGAAAGTGACCTAATTTGAGTCTTTGGAAATCTAGGGGTTTTGGTTGAGCAAAAGCATTGGTAGCTAACCCTTGTATTATAATGAAGAATTGACCTTCCTAAAACTCCTTCAGCATGAAAATTCAAGATAAATATAATATTTTAATATAACCTAGCCAAAGCAATGGGCCAAATTATAAGAATGTTAACTAAACTGAACCAGTCTAGAATCTTCTTTTCCTGGTTTTGTGCCATATAATGGACCAGTAGGAACCCTTAACTGGAATTTTTGAAAACAATGAAAAGGGAGAAAGAAGTTGTGAGGTACAAGCCTATAGCTACCAATGCCATGTTGCTGACAACTGGAGGGAGATTCAAGTCTTGAGTTCTAATTCTAAAGGTTCCTAGAACTTGCCCAGCTTCTCTATTACCACAGTGTGGATAACGTGAAGGTTTCTATGGCCAGGATCCTCACCTGGCCCTGGCTGGCTAGCCTCACTACACACATGTGGGCAATGCATCATTATTTACTCTGTATAAAGAGCTCTGCTCAGTGCTCTGGGCTATAGGTGGCAGGGCTGCAAGGCTGCAGGAGAGCAGAGCAGAGGCTGGAGTGGTGGCAGCACCGAGAACAGAGGCCCAGAGGACAGCTGTGTGGGTAGAGAGGCCCAGAGGCAGAGACCAGCTTGCTGCATGCAGACTCGCTCTGAGTGGATGGAATTCTGGTGATTGACCTGCCATCATGGGAATAAAGTTGGGAATAAATCTTTCACCCCAAGAACATTCTGCTGTCATTTCTTTGGTCACATTGAATCCATAGTGAACTTGCCCGGGGCTGAAACCCATTGGCAAGACACACAGTGTTTTAGTTAGTGTATAAACCAAAAGGCTATAACAACAGAAACAAACACACACACACACACACACACACACACACACACACACACACACAAATCCAGTGGCTCAAACAAGAGAGTGAATTTCTTTCTAATGTAGTAGCCTACCAATGAAGAATGGAAAGAAGATTCTGCTCTAAGTCATCCAAAGAAAAAATCCTTCTCTCCTTTGCTCCATCTCCTGGTGAATTGTCATTGTGAATATGGTAAAATCTGGCACATACCGTATTATCTTTCTAGCAGAATTTAACCAATGATCCACATCTAACTGATGGGCAGCAAGGGGATATATACTCTAGTTGGACAATCCTATGGGTGTAGTTTAAAATGGAATTTTTCTGTTATTAAAAGAAAGAAAGAATAGATACTCAGAACAATTGCCAGTTTCTATCTGACAAAATATGTTTGTTCAATTCTTCCTTGAGCTCTGTGAGCTGCCCCAATTTTTTACCTGAGCTACTTGAGCAGGTCTCTGCAATTTGCTAATCAGAGAAGCAGCAATTCTGTGAACTGCTTGGATTTCTTACAGAAAATCTACTTCTGTAATAAATAAACATTAGTTAAATTTTACCTGAAACTTCAACCATCTCTAGCTCCAGTGAAAATTTAGTATTCAGTTAAAGAACATTAAGCAGTTCAGAATCCAAGTTTGGGCTCTTCAGAATCAAGTTCTAGAGTAACTCATCCTGCTTTGCCTGAGAATTTACTGATTTAAGCAATAACCCCTCAGTTCTAAGAAAACTCAGTTGGTTAGTAACCCAAAACTATAACTTTATACCTGGATTTTAAGAGGTTCCTAGCTTTCATTTGCAATCCAGGCTCATTCAATCATGATGTGATTAGTTTCAGGTTCCCCAAAGAATGTTTCCACCTATATGAACAGACCACTAGCAACATCTCCAGTCTTACCTTCACACCTACGTTTTAGCCATACAGCTGCTTTCAGTTTCCCAGTATGTCCATCTCTCTTAGCTCTAGGGCTTTCATAGATATCTTTCTTTTCCTAGAACTCTCTCCCCTTGTTTTTCATCTGGCTAATTCTCCATCCACTTATTCTCCATGTCTCAAATTTAGACCTATCTTCTAACTCACAAATTTCCATGACACCCCACCTGTGGATAAAGTGAAGGTTCCCATGGCCAAGATCCTCACCTGAACTTAAACTACTTGATGTAACTGGTCTGCTGCTAGGCTACTGCTTCCACGCCTGCAGGCAATAAGCTATTATTGACTGAGTCATTATATAAAGAGCTCAGGGCAGAGCAAAGATGAAGGAGGATTACGGACTGCAGACTGTTGGATGCAGACGTAATTCTAGTGCTGTGCTCGACCTATTGTCAGGAAAACAAGCCAGGTAAAAAAGCCTTTCACCCCTAGAATGTTCCATTGTCATTCCTCGGTCTCACTGAATCCATAGTGAACTTGCCTGCAGCTGAGTTCAGTATGGATTCAATGTGACCAAAGAAAATGACAGCAAACATTCTTTGGGGTGAAAGGGTTTATTACCTGGCTTGTTCTCCCACGGTAGGTTGAGCACTAGCGTCTCTGCCTCTGCCCAGAGCACTGGGCCAAGCTCTCTATATAGCGCAATAATAGTTTATTGCCTGAAGGTGTGGAAGCGGTAGTAGCCTAGCAACAGGCCAGTTACATCATTAGGTGGTTTAAGTTCAGTGAGGATCCTGGCCATAGGAACCCCAACTTCCCCACACTCAACCCCTCCAGGATTCTTGCCTTACAATGTACACACTCTCAATCTTCTGCAATGGTCCCTGTGCAAGAAATGTACACAATCTTCTGCAATGGTCCCTGTGCAAGAAAGCTGGAGCACTGTAACCAGATTCCACAACAGCAACAGAGGATAACAACAACTTAGAGATAATAACAAAAATTAAGATACAACAAGATTTTGATACCGGTGACAAAAATTATAATAATCCTCAAGCCAAAGGAAAATGCCAATCCACAAAGACCTTAGGAGCGATAAGACACATGTTTTAATGACACCAACATAGGCAAATCTTGTGCATCAGGTAGGATGCATGCAAGAGAGTGGTCCTGTGATAGGACTGTGGCAGGAAAGGGGTCCCTTCCAGGTTTAGTACACCATACTTTTACTCCTTTCCCTGTGGAGGTTACTGATGGGTCTATATATATAGTGCTACTGGAGATGCATGCACTGGCCATAAAGATAAAACAAAACTCCCTGGTAAGATGCTTCTACTTTCTGGACTTTCAGGATATACTACTGTAAGCTTTGGTGGCCACTCTGCTGTTATTCCAGGAATACACAGGACACCAGCTTCCAGGCCTTGTCTCCAAGGTGCCAAGAGAGCCAGCCATCGTTGGTCCATGTGTCAAAAGGTCCAAAACCACGTCCACTCAATGGAGTCTCCAGGGTTCAGTGCAGTTGGTGCTGGCAGCAAGATGTTACTCTGGTGACCGAATCTCGGCTTCAGTGATTCTTCCTTGGTTTGTACTTGCAGCTGTATAGGGGAGGCAGCCATATGTGTTAACATGTCTACAGGGCTCAGGGCTCCCTTTCGGGGGTCTCTTGTTCAAATGCCATAGCACGGTCCATAAGCGGACTGACCATCTCCACAGACTATTGGTATCTGACTTTAGTCCAGATTTTAACAAGCCATTGTGCCTCTCAATCATGCCTGTGGTAGGATTGTATGGCACATGAAACTTCCACTTGATTCCCAGCTGTCGCACCCATTCTTGCAGTGTATGTCCAGTAAAATGGGTACCCTGATCACTCTCAATTACCTGTGGTCGGCCATAAGCAGCAAAGAGATGCTCCAGACCTCTTTTGGTTGCCTGCTGGTCTGCACAACAGGTAGGAAAAGTAACCAGAAGTCCAGTAGCTGTGTCCACACAAGTCATCGCATACCGATATCCTTCTGACACAGGTAGAGGCCCAATATAGTCTATCTGCCACCTGACGAGGGGTATAGGCCCCTTAGCTATTGTCCCATGTTGCTGTGGAACTCAATGTAAGTTCCTTTTGGAGCACACGACACACAGCTGCAGGACTCTACTAACTTCTTTGAAGGTCAAAGGCAAGCCCCACCAACAGGCTACAGCCCACATTGTCTTTTGCCCTGCATGCAACAAATGATGATGTAGCCATTGGGCTATATCAGAGGCAGGCTTTCCTTCTAACCAATGTATCTGGGCCAATTTATCTGCCTCATCATTTCCTGGGGATGCCAGTGGCAAATGACCTGTCACATGGTATACTGTAATTATTTTAGTTTGACCACAGGCCCATAAGTCTTGCCACAGTTCTTGGCCCCAAATGGGTCAGTGACCAACCAGCCAGTTGGCATGGTACCAGATTGGTAGCCACAGGTCAAGCCCCAATGGACAATCCAGCTGTCAGCGCAGACAACTATAGGGGAGGGCTCCTGGCTGATCACAAGCCACACTGTCCGTAACTCTGCCCATTGGCTGCTCTTTCCCTCACCATCTTCTATCCATATTGTCTCAGTCTTAGGATGGAAAGTTATGGCCCTCCATTTTGGGGGCTTCCCACGGCTAGAGCCATATGTGTACCATGTATCTTCAAGAATAGGGTCTCTTCATGCCCAATAGGGACTCTCTGCTATTAATGGTTCAAAAGCAAGTTCTTCCTGCTTTTCACTAGTATATGTCACTGGCCCCAATAAGCATTGGAGTTCTTCACTCAAGGGGCTACTAAAAAGGGCACTATTGCTGCTGTAGGTAAACACCCCACCTGGCCAGTGTGGGCATTTGTACCACACCACTCCTTGACTTTTGGGTCCAGTCTCATACCCACCCCAAGGTGGGATAGGTGATTATTACCTTTACTGGGGCCATTCCAGTGGGGGATTCTGTAGCCCACAAGGCATGATACATGGCATCCAGTTGTTTTTCTATCAAAGTGTATCATACCTCTGTCCCTTTCCAGAGTTGTGACCAGAATCCAATAGGTTGGCAAGTTCGTTCAAGCAGCTGCCTGAGACCCCAGCCATAACCGTCTTTAGTAGCATGAACATCCAGCTCACAGGGCCTTGATGGGTCTATCACACTCAAGGCCAAACAGCCTTGACTGCCTGTTTTGCTGTAATAAAGGCACATGTACATGTCTCATCCTAGTCCCACCTGACACCTTTTTGTACCAACCGGTATAAGGGCTTCAGAATTTGTGCCAAGTGAGGGATAAGCACTCTCCAGTAGCCTAGAAGACCCAAAATCTCCTGTAACAATGCTACAGTTGTAGGGGTAGGAAAGGACTGGACTTTATCTATGACTGCTTCTGGTATAACTTTAGTTTTACCCCACCAGACAACCCCCAAGAATTTGACAGACAAACCAGGTCCCTGAACCTTGGTGCTGTTCACAGCCCATCCTTTCTCCTGTAGATGTTGCAGAAGTCTAGGAGCTGCACCTTTTAGATATGAAAGAGATTCAGACTTGAGCATGACATCATCAATATAATGGTACAGCCACACCATTGGCGGTTTCTCCCATGTAGCCAAGTCCTGGGCTACAAGTCCATGACAGATGGTGGGGCTGTGGAGGTATCCCTGTGGAAGGATGGTGAAAGTCCATTGCCATCCTTCCCATGTGAAGGCAAACTGTTCCTGACTTTCCTGCTCAATGTCAATGGAAAAGAAGGCATTAAGAAGATCTACCGCATAATGGTATGTTCCTAGTTCATGGCTGAGGGTGTCCATCAAGACACCACCCCTCACTTGGGAGAGATATCCTTCTTACACACTCTCATATTACCCAGCCTGTTTCCTATGTGATGGACACCACTTTATACCTTTTCTGTGTTAAATTATCATTAATCCATGCTAGGCTATAAATGCTAAAATAGAAATAGAAATGCTATAATGTCTGTATTAATACCCATCAAATGCCTAATACAAAGCAGCATGTCTTGCATAACAGATTTCACTGAGAAGAGGGAGAATAAGAGGACAAGTGGATAAAACAATGGAAGGATGCAGAGGCCTGAAAGTGCCTCTGTTACACCTCATGGGCATGGCACCAGGCTGGAGATACTGACCCTGTTCCCAAGGCCTGGCCCGCTTTTGTTTCTTAAACTCTCGAACACTTTCCTTCATATGGATAACTGTTCTCTTCCCCTTTTATAAAACTGGCTCATTCCTTTACTTGAGCTTTAGATCAAATATCAGTTCCCCATATGGTATTTTTGCTGACCACCTATCTAAAGTGACACTTTCACCACACATTTTAATTTTTTCATAGCACTTACTGCAATTAATAATAATATTTCTTGTTTATTACCTGGTTATAAGCTCCCCAGTCTCAGCACATAAGTACATGAAGACAAGGAATTTACCTGTTTTTTTTTTAGCATGGAACCTGTTATCCCTAGAAGAGTGTCTGGAACATAATATTCTCCCTTTCTCTTTTTCTCTCTCTTATTAAATAAATGAGTAAATTCATAAAATTAGAAATTTTCAAATTTTCTTAACCTATGAAATCGTTGTTCTTTATACAGTTATTATAAACCACCTATTTTAATCTATTAAGTTGCATTCCCTATTAACAGAAAAGCAAGTTATATATTTCCTAAATATATATATACTAAATTTTAAAGCATATCAGTTTAAAACTATGACAAAAATGTTAATGTATTATGAAATATGCTTTTATTAGGATCTCCAATTTAACTACATATCAAGGGTTTTCAACGGTTCAGACTAGTGACATCTTGCAACACTTCCAATTTTGAAATTCTATCATAGAATGGAATTTAGAAGAAGACTTATAGCAGAATTAAAACAATAGCACAAGAAATGTCTCTATATGTGTTGATGAATGTTAGCAAAACTTATTGGGGCAATCTAATTTCTCAGTATATGCATATATCAATCATTATGTTTACACCTAAAACTATTACAATGCTATATATCAACTATATCTCAGGTAAAATTGTAAAATTAAATAAAATAAAGTAAAGCAACAGTAACCAAAAGAGGGTTAAAGTTCTTGTAGATTAAAATCTAGATAGGAAAATGCCAAAAAATGTGAAGAAAATGTTTGTTTACAATGCTGAAAGGAGTTATTTTTGTAAGCTTTAGTTTATCCCAAATCAAAATAACCAAATATTTTCCGTAATATTGTAGAAAAAGGACTGAATTTCCTTTGGTGACCTTGAAGCTCTATGGGATGAAAAGAAAAACTAAATTCTACTCAGTATTCTTTTAGTACTCTAAGCCTTTGAGACTTGGTAAACCATTTGCGGTTTGCTTTCCACTACAAATTGTAGAAAGCACTCATCCAAAGATTTATAAGTAAGGAAGTTTATTATTTCACATGACCAGGACAGCAGAGGTGGGAATCACCAGAGCACCTGATATGGGGGCTCAGGTTCTTTTCTGCTTTTCATAGCTGCCTTCTTGGCACTGGCTTGTTTTGGGGAGTTGGCTGTCCTCATATTTCTAAGATAGTTGCCACAGTTTCAGATGTCAGACACATATGAAAAATTTAAGGGCAAAAACAATATTTCCTCACATGCATCACTGTTGAACAGTCTTTGGTAGAAACCATTGAGTAGATTTCCCAGTTTACCTTGTTGGTCAGAATTGTGTCACTTGGAATTATAATGGTTGTTTGAGCAATCATGATTTACCCACTGAAGCACAATCAGACCTACTTCGTTGCTTTATCGAATACACATTTCCTTCCTGATTTCTAGTTTTTGTGTGTGGCATTTTGATTACTATACCTTTACTATACCTTAAGTCTGAAACAAACATAGCCATATTTCATTCTCACCCAAACACATTCTTTTTTGAATTGTCCTTTTCCCACATCTTTTAAATGCCTGGTGGCCCTAACAAGACCACATGACCCTATCCTGCTGGGTGCAGATGATTAGACTAAGGATGGACACACAAAACACTGGAAATCCATTCATATTACTTACTTAGCCAACAATATTTTTTCCCATATCAATAATGTGAACTAAGAAATGGAAAGTTTGAATGAGTCTGCTGATTTGGGAAATACATGTATTTGGAGCTGGTGTCAGAATTGGCATTTGGGCAAGCCACCATCACATGGAAGTCAAATATACAGAATATCAGAAACTTCAACTTGCTAACCTACGATTTTAAAATAGAGTAAATGGACAGAAAGAAGTCACATTATTACTAAATGAGAAAAAGAGACAAAGAAAAAAGAGAAATTTGACACTGACTTTTACATTTCTGACAACGCTCGTTGCATTTCCTACAGTGGATCACATGAAATGTCTAGAGGGGCACTCTCCCTGCTGGTCTGTTCTGGCCATTGGGACCAAATGATCTCTGTCCTCGGAACTGGTCTTCTGGTCTTTTCCCCTACAGATCATCCAGCCACCAGTCCCAAGCTAAGGTTCTGGATACCTAAATTAGTGTTTCCTACTGTACATACTGTTGCCTTTATCTTTAGAGATTGGAACCAAAGAATGTTAACAATGGACAAGACCTTCCTTTTTTCACTAACTTCACTGCTCTTGTTTTGCAAAAGAAGAAGCAGATCTATAGAACTGAAGGGATATATTGTCAGTGAAAAATGACAGTGACTCAGATGGAAGCTGTCAGTCTATTTTCTTAGCCTAGAATTGTTTACTCTACAATATGATTAGCTCATGTATATTTAAATTATTCTGAAAAGCTGAGATGCACAGTACAATCCCTATTTCACAAGCCTGTGGCCATGAGC
Organism: Manis pentadactyla; assembly: GCF_030020395.1. Taxonomy (NCBI): domain Eukaryota; kingdom Metazoa; phylum Chordata; class Mammalia; order Pholidota; family Manidae; genus Manis; species Manis pentadactyla. Next base: position 36,530,387 of record NC_080019.1, read on the forward strand.
AGCCGTGAGCATGTGGACCGCGTGCCCGCTGGCTGTGATGCGCACCTTTGTATGAGTCAGCAGACTGAGCGGCAGAGAGCTACCATCCCACGTGTGACGCCTCTGGCTGTCACTGCCAGGCTTCAGTCAGCCAGCATTTTGCTTTACATTGTGTTGCTCTTAAAGCTTTCTTTCTGTTGTTCTGTTCTGTTTGTTTCACATACACTATGTGAAATATACATATTTCATAAAAGAAATATAGCACAAATTGGAAACAGATCCTGAGTTGCAATGAATACCCAGAGTATCCTTCCCACCTCACGGATAGAATGAGACCATATAGATTCTGAGCCAAGTTTTGGCTTATAATGAGTCTATAGGTTCTATGTACCCACCTGATGGTCAATTCTCATGTCCCTGAATGTATAATTGTGCCATTTGTACACTGGACATCTGCCCTGTAAGATAAAGGGGTATCTTAGTGAGAAAAGCTGAGCAAAAACTGCTGAAACAGCCCTTCACCCTCCTGGGAAATGTGTGCCAACCCTAGAGACTTTAAGGAGCTAAAGGAAGTAGGGAAGGTAAGGTAGTCCCTATCGGGTCCCCAGTTAAACCATCAGTCTGGCCCCTTCAAAAAAAATCCAGATGAATCCTGCAGGATTACTGCAGACTACCTCAAACTCACTGAAAAGAAGCTAGATTGCTGTCTCAGGTGGGATGTTTCTAGAGTAGATTAACCTGGCCTCAGGTTCTGCTGAATCAATTTGGCAAGTGTGTTTTTTTCCTACTCAGATTAGATAAAACAAATTTAAAAATGGCTTGCATTCACATGGAATGGGAAAAATTAGTTTTTCCTCAGGTTCTGTTAATTTACTCCCCCTCCATTAGAATATACTCCTAAGAGATCTGGTCCACCTGGACATCCCACAGAACATCACATTGATTCTCTACATTAATAACTTTATGAGACTTAGACCAAGAAATAACTACAAACTGGAAGACTACACATACACTCCAGAGATAAATGTGAGATAAACCATCCTCACAAGGAATCAGGGAGCAGCTTAGACTATAATTATTAACAGTCTGGTGTTCAGGGACTGCAAGGACATCCCCTCTAAACTAAAGGATAAATCACTGTATTTTGCATCTCCTATCACAAAGAAGGAAGCACTGTCTGAGAGAAGTCTTTGGGTTCTGCACCTGGGTGACATAAGTACTTGGAGTGGGTCACAGACAAGAGTTCTGCTGCAGATCCAGGCTTCTGTTAAGACAGCCCTGCCGCTTAAGCCATATGACTGAGAAGACCTTATGACACTAGAAGTATCAGTAGTGATAAAATATGCCATACAGCACTCTACAGTAGGAGAATCAACACAGATCTATGGGGTTCTGCAGCAAGACTGTGCCTGATACTGAATAAAATGAAAGTTCCTGTGTCCAGGATTTTCACCTGGTCCTGGTTGCCTAGCTCACTACACACATGTGGACAATATATTGCTATTGACTCTATATAAAGAGCTCTGCCCAGTGCTCTGGGCAGCATGGTGGCATGGCTGCAAGGCTGTAGGAGAGGAAAGCAGAAGCTGGAGTGGGGGCAGCGCCAAGGACAGAGGCCCAGAGGACAGCTACGTGGGATGACTGTGTGGACAGAGAGGCCCAAGAGAAAGGCTATGTGGGCAGAGAAGTGCTGAGGCAGAGACTGGCTTGCTGCATGCAGACATGCTCTGAGTGAATGGGATTTTAGTGATTGACCTGCCACCATGGAAATAAAGTTGGGTATAACCCTTTCAAGAACATTCTACTGTCCTTTCTTTGGTCACATTGAATCCATAGTGAACTTGATGGAGACTGAACCCATTAGCAAGACAACTGACATAGCTGGCAGGATTCATTCTTGACCGAGGAAAAAGACAGGCTGCCCTTATGAAAGGGGTGCTTCAGCAGACTGCCCTGTGAATGGGGAGACAGTGGATTGTCCCCCAATGGGCATGTGGTCTGAGGTGGCTTGCCTCCTAGAGGACTGGGCCCCACCGCAGGACTGGAGACAAGGGGAGGTGACACCTGAAGCAGTAGGGGTGGCCCTTGGTATAGTAAGTTGGTCTTTTGAGAGACAGAGTGCCTGTGAGGCAGCAGAGACTGTGGGTTGGCTGCTTCTCACAGTATTAAAAACGTCTACAGAAGAGAAGGACATGCTCCTGAAAAAGACCCAATAAACAGCGGCACAAGAACGTGAGCTGCAAACTGCTTTGGATTCCCTAAAGAAGAAAATGGCACTGATGCAAGAGGAGGCAGCACGAGAATGCAGGCATCGACGTGCCATTGAAGAGGTAAAAGACTCCTTATAGAATGAGACGGCAGCACTGCCAGGTGCTCTGAAGGAGGAAAAAGCCATAAAGGAAAAGGATGTACTCCTGGGGGAAGCACAGACAGAGGTGGCATGAGAACGCCAGTTTTGAAGCATTGAGGTGAAGGTAGGAGAGCTGCTGAAGACTGAGCTAGCATTGCTGCAAGGCACAGTAGAAAAGGTAAAGGTTGTAGCAGAAGAGGCACTCGGGAGAGTGGAGAGAAAGGTGCCATCAGCCCCGGAAATGGAAGAACTGAGGAAGGATGAAGGGGTGGTGCTGGAGGTACTGGCCCCTTCGATATTGAAAGCACACCCAGTGGTTGTATAGAACATAAAGACACAACAGCTGAAAGTTCCCCAAGGAGAGGAGCAGCCCCCTCCCCAGGTCATGGAGCACTCTATGCTCCACCCCTATACTCAGGCTGAGCTGGTGGATTTGGGCTCCTGGTTTAGACAGAAGCCCTCGGAGTCAATATCAGCTTGGCTCCTGCATCTGTGGGACTTAGGGGTGGATGGAATTGTTCTGTTAGGATCAGAGATGGGAAAGCTGTCTTACCTGATGGTTCAGCCTGCCTTGAGGCAGCAGACCCCAGGGAGTCACTCCCTCCTCAATTGGCTCATGGCTGCACTTCATGCTGTGTGGCCCAGTCAGGGTGATCTACCATCCTCTCCTGTTAGATGACAGACATATGCTGAGCTCCAACAGGAATTATAAGAGCTAGGCATCAGAAATGCCATCTATAGTCCAGAGAATTATGGCCGAGATGAAGAGATTTTCACTCGTGGGATGAGAAATACTGTACTTCAAATGGCTCCCACATCCCTCTTTGGGTGTCAGTGGCCATTCTTCTCCCTCACTTAGGGCAGCCCATAAGTGAGGTGAAAATAGAGTAGCAGTCTTAGGAGAGGCTGAATCAATGAGAACACAGAAAGAAATAAGGTCTGCTACTCACAAGAAGAATTTAAAGAGCCCTCATGAAGGTCACAAGGATCAAGATGTGGGTTGATTTAATACGAGTAGGAGCAGATGGAAGGAAATTAGATGGGAAGTCAAATAGGATCTTACTAGAGCTATGGCAACAACTGAAACCAGAGCAGCAGTTCCAGCCACTAAGACCAAAGAGGCAGAGGTCAGAGACAAAGCCACAAATCTGGCCTGTGTGCCTGCAAGACTTTTTGCTGGAGAGACTGGAAAAAGAGGGTATTGTAAGGCCCACCCATGGTTACTCATTTGAGTAGAACTGGTTTGAATACAGCCAGGATGACCACTTAGTGGCAATGGATCTCCTCAGGCTTGAGGGTTATTATAATTTATAATTTCTGTTATTTGTATATTGTATTATGTTGTTGTAGAGTTTGATTACAGTTTTCCAGCTTCCTTGCACTGGGACCATGCAGAGGACTGAGGGCACATAGACTGAGAGGACAGAATCCTGGATGGGTAGAGTGGATAAAATGAAAGTTCCTGTGAACAGAATTATCACCTGGCCCTGGTTGGCTAGCTCACTACACATGTGTGGGTAATACGTTGCTATTGACTCTATATAAAGAGCTCTGCCCAGTGCTCTGGGAAACACAGTGGCAGGGCTGCAAGGCTGCAGGAGAGCAGAGCAGAGGCTGGAGTGGTGGCAGGGTCAAGGACAGACACCCAGAGGGCAGCTGTGGGGGACGACTGTGTGAAAAGAGAGGCCCAGAGGATGGCTGTGCAAACAGAGGGGCCCAGAGGCAGAGAACGGCTTGCTGAATGTAGTCTTGCTCTGAGTGAATGGGATTTTAGTGACTGACGTGCCAACTGGAAATAAAGTTGGGTATAACCCTTTCACCCCAAGAACATTCAACTGTTATTTTTTGGTCACATTGAATCCATAGAGAACTTGCTGGGGACTGAAACTCATTGGCAAGACACTATTTCAGAGGAGAATGAAGTATATTTGAAAAACAAATCCTGGCATGATACTGGACCTTGGTAGAGGTAGAATGCCTGACATCTGAAACTTAATACCTGGTTTTGGCAAACCCATGAAGTCATAAAGGCAGGTGAGACCTGCAGTGATCTATTGTAAACTGGAAATGGTATATCCAAAGTCAGCATGACCCAGCAAGAGAGTACAGGTAAACTGAGTGAACAAGCCAGCCAGACTCACTGGTCATCTACCACGTTGTGCCAGAGTCCTCCCCTCAGCTCACATCTATTGCCACATGGGGCATTATGACTACCTGGTGGAAGATAAAAAGCCCTCTGTTGGTTTACAGATGGGCTTAATTGATATGCAAATGTAAGCTGAAAATGGCAACAGCCCCACTCAAGAAAGGCCTTGAAAGGTAGTGGGGAGTGAAAAAAATCCTTAGAATAGGCTGAACTTCAGGTGGTAAACCTGGCCATCCACTTTGTATGCATGGAGTTTGGGATAGATATACACAGAGCTCTAAATAAGGCTGAATGCCTTACTTATAGAAAGGCTGGAAAAGAGAAGGACTGGGAAATTAGAGCTAAGAAGGTTTAATGTACAGGCATGGGACTGAACATACAGGAATAGGCACAAAGTGTGAAAGTCCTTGCATCATATAGCAGTACTCACAGGAGAGTATCTATCAAATAGTGAGTAAGACCTGGCCAGTTGATTTCAGCCAGTCTGTGCAACTGGCCACAACAGCACTGACATCAAGGCCACATGAATTCTGTAACTCGGTAGCCGCAGTGGAAATAAGGAAGACCAAGCATTGGTCCAGTAGCATGAGGTTCCCCTCACCAAGACTCACTTAGCTGCTGCTGTAACTGATGCTCACCTTTCCAGCAACAGAGACCAATGCCAGCATCCTAAGTGGAACTATTATATTCATCAAAGATACCAACAAACCATATGATGGAGAGTTAGCCACATCAGGCCCCTTCCAACCTGTACAGAACATAGACTTGCTCTAACAGGAATAGATACATTCTGTGGGGGAAATTTTGCATTCCTGCCCATAAGACCTTATCAGTACTACTACCCAAGGTGGATAAAGTGCCTCCCATTCCTATAATTCTATACTCTGCATGGCTGGAAGTCCTAGTCCTAGTCCCCAAAAGGTGCAAAGTTTTGCAAAAGGAAACAGTCCTGTTGAGCAGAGAGCTATGGTTAACATGGGTACTCAAACTCTTTGTTCCCAGAGACTAGCAGCAATAAAGGAGTCATAATCTTGGCAGGAATAATTGGCATACTTGACAATAATCTCCACATGGTGGAAGGGCTTCTAGGACACAGTGGAAGCAGAGAGAATATGTGTGTCACCAGGTGATCAGGCTGGGAACCTGCTGCTAGTCCCTTGCCCACTCGTGATGATAAATGGCAAATGCCAGCAACCACAATGGAGAAGGTCACGGTAACCAAAGGTTCAGGGCCCTCAGGTACGGCCCAGATCATCATCCCACCAAGCAAACCACCAAGACCAGCAATGCTCTATCCGAGGGTGAGGGGAATCCATGACAGACAGCTGAGGAGGAAGAAGATAGCGTCAGATGGGGTCCCAAGGCCAACTACAATAGTAGCAGCTCTAGTTCATACTGCTAACCTTCCTCTTCTGTATGTCCCTTAAAAAGAGAGGTGCTCTGGAGTCCTGAACTCCTCCCAGACATCTTAGAGGAAGACAAGATAACTAGTTCAAGGGATAGACTCTGGTGGATATGGAAAAGTACCACTGCCCAGATTCCACTTAGAGACTTGAAGTTGCACCAGTACAGGGGTGTGTGTGAGTCCCTTCAGAGTCTGCCTCAGCTCCGGAGAATTGTATAACTCAAGGCATAATCTCCCTAGTGTGACGTACCTCCACTGCTCATGAAGGGGTTTTATATTCCCCTACTGTGAGGTACCAGCCCATTACAAGAGTACAAACATTCATCAGAGTCCCCTGTGGGGCTGGCTGAGGTTTTTTTGGACAAGCAACTTCTCTCTCTGCCAAATTCTGTTTCCTCCATGTCCACCATAACTATGGAGACCTTTATAAGAGGGTTTCCATTTCCATTGTCTATTTTTAACACTTCTAATAATATTCTTTAGAATTTTTTTCATAGTCATTTTATATACAAAAGCATAAAATTGTCACTTAGTAACAATATATATCAGAATTTGTGTCCCTCTTTCTTAGGACATAATTCATGACATAATCTGTGGCTTAACTAGGAAACAAAAGATAAAGTATCTACTGAAAAAAAAATTGACCATGCCCATTGATGGAAAAATCCCATTATTTTTACCCTTGAACTCAAGTTCTTATTTTTAAAATCAAGAAATAAGTAAATACAGTATGATTCTGTTAGGGATTTTGATTCCCCAGGAGAATATATTTCATTTGTATTAATCCAGGAAATGATTCAAAGGAAGCTAGAGTACAGTTTTCCTCCTGGGAAATCACAGGTCCAGGTTACGCATAATCTATCTATTGCATTTCTGCATGGCGATATTGCACACACTGCTGTAAACCTCCTAGAGTTTTTGTGCAAGACAGATTTAAGATAAGCAGATTGCAATTCCAGCCTACCTTTTCATTCCAGGTTGTTTTCTTTTTAATTGATCTTGCAACAATAACAGCATTTCTCAAGTGGTTGCAATTAAGTCTTCATATATATTTGTTGTCTTTCTTCTTCAGGCCAGCATGATAAAGCACATACACATTTTAAATATAAGCTAAGTAGTTCCTACAACAGCTCTAGATTGAGTGATGATTATTTATTCTGTTTCAACAAAATTATTGGATGCTCACTAGTTGTCAGACTCTTGGCTACCAGGTTAGGGATGTAAAGTTGAGTCAAATATGGTAATTCCATTTTAGAAACTATTCTCTGAGAAAATATAATGTGAATAGTTTCTTAAGTAGGCTCTATTCTTCTGCCATCATAGTCTTACATGAAGTTTTTCAGTGTTATGGACTGAATTATGTGTCCCCAAAATGCTTATGTCGAAGCCCTAAGTAGCACTTTTAAGGGGATAATTAAAGTTAGATGAGTTCAGTAGGACTGGTTTCTTTATAAGACGAAGAGACACCAGAAATACATGCACTCAGAGAAAGAGGCCATGTAGGCCATCCGCTAGCCAAGGAAAGAGGCCTCAGGAGAAGCCAAATCTGCCAGCACCTCGATTGTGACTTTCAGCCTCCAGAACTGTGAGAAAAATTAACTTATGTTGTTTAAGCCACCCAGTCTGTGGTATTTGTTATGGCAGTCTTAGCAGACAAATACTTACTGATGTTTCCTTTTTTGCCAGGAATTTACTCTGGTAAATTGCAATGATATGCAGTCACTTTACCTCTAAGAGCATCCTCCTTTTAAAGCATTAAATTTTTATTAAATATCAGCCCCAATATTTTCATCATATATTCCTTTTCTCCATCACTTCCCTCTCCAGCACAGGCCACAGAGCAGCAGTGGGAAGGACACAGCTGTGTTCCTCACCCCTCCTCTGCCTGAGCTGCCACACTTCCTTCTGCACTTGCTCTGATTCTTCTGACTCATCTTGGGTTGGGGGCAGAAGGGGGAATGAAACAAGGACAAAACACTACATGTCCCTTCCTCTGACATCCCAGTAGTTGAGGCCCTCTTTCCTGGTACTCTAAGGAATAGAATCACTGGTGTAGCTCTGGGAGGAGGCAGTTCCCCATCCAGGGCAAGTTCTCTAGGAATTCAAGGAGATGGAAGGACAGTAAGGGCTCAGAAGATGGGAATATAACAGTTCATTCTCACAGCTCAGTCTCATCTTGCTTGGAACCCCAGCTATGTGGCTCTCTCTCCTGGCTGTGCTCCCAGCTGCTCCGCTTTTTCTCCAGGTGCAGGCTTGGCTCCCCACCCCTCACAGGGCAGAACTCTGCGGGTGGGTTCCCCATGACTGGTGGGCACCTGACCAATTATGTGCCAGGAACAGAGGGGAGGAGAGTATGGGAGCTTCCCCTGGACTGCCAATCCCGTGAGTGACGAGCGACTGGTAAACATCCCGTAAATATGCAATATTTATACACAATGGGTGCTGTTAAGGCCAGGTGGGAATCCCGGACAGAAACTTCCATTTTCCCCACAGCTGGGCTCTACAGAGAAACTCAGAAACTGCCCTGGGAACCTCGCACTTCCCTTGTCACTGACACGGGTGATGTGTTTTCAGTCTGATCTCTTTTAATCTCTCTCATTCCTTTCCAAGCAGGCATACCTCTTGGACCGGATTCTTTCAAGACCTGGTTCCAGCTGTCAAGCTTCACGTAGAGTGAGATGCAAGCTAGCCCCTTATTACAGAGAACACTGATCTCCACAAGAGATCCTCCCCCCTGCCCTCACCTTATGTGGCCTCAGGTGGAGAAGGTGAAGCACTGCCTTCTTCCCGCCCATGGGAAAGGGAAGGAACCAGCGCCATGGTGTCCCACTCACGCACATTCCCTCTCCGAGTGAACCTCTAGCCTCCTCTGACTTGAGCTGCACATTAAAGTTGGATATCATTAATCTACAAACCATTTTGTCTGCCTCTTGGCAAGACCTGCACAGATATGTCCAGCATCTCTCTTCAGAATGTGGACGTCCTTAGCCTTTTCCATACCCACTCTCTTCAACTTGTACATTTTAGCTAAAATTACAAGATGGAAAGTCCCATTTCACATCCTGCTCCAATACAATTTAACACCATCATGCATCATTCTGACATAAAATTAGCTATAGTTCCACTCATAATTATTATAGATATAATATGTTATATATAAGTTATGTGTATTATGTAATATATTTATAATTTCTACATGGAAAATGAACTTTGTAGGCAACTTGGAAGAAGCAAATGATGAAGTGAAACATATAGTGAGTTTATGATAACTTATATATACCAAATCTTTATTTAAAAAAAATTCAGCAGTTAGATGTTATCAGGGCAATTTTTTGGCTTTTCCTTCATGACAGGGAGCTGTAAATACTTCTCAGGTAGGCATCTGCTGAACTTTGATTTCCACTGACTCGAGATATCACATCTCACATCCTATCCTGCTGAAGGTAAGCATGCTGTCAAGTTTGTCTGAAGAGCACTATGTGGAACAACCAAATGGTCAAGTCACAATAGTTACAGACACAATCTTACATTTTTTCTGACTGCACAGGCCTCTATTGTACATCTCCTGAGTTATTCTGACAGCCTAATTGAACTGTTCCTTACACCTTAGGCCTCTGCCTCTGCCCTGATCCTGTAAATAAACTGCTGACATCTCTTCCAAGCCCCTGCCCAGTTACATTCTGTCCCTCTCCAGAAATATCTATCTTGACTTCAAATTCTCTTAATTTTTCAATATAGCTTTATCATCTTTATTACCTATGTATGCAACCTCAAATAATATATTGTTTAATGGTTTGATCTTAGCTTTCTTTAATGGAATCAACTGTGTGTTTTTCTTGACCCTCACTTAATAGTCCATTAACAAAATTCAATGTTGACCATCCAAAGCTAGTTATTTCATTGTCTTGCTACTCCATACTCCATTATATGAATATAAATAGCATTTGTTGATCTATTCTAGTATGATAGAATATTTATTTGCCTTTTCCATTTTTTTGCTTCAGTGAACAATGCTGCCATAAACAATCTTGCACATCAGGAATCTTGCTGAATTATAGGGGCTGTGTCATCCACTTTAGCAAGTAATGTAAGTTTTCCAAAGGAACCACATGAACTTAAACTCCCACGAGCAGCAGATGAGGGTCATCCTCACTCCATATCCTCCAAATACTGTACTGTCAGAGTCTTGCTTTTGCCCCTCATTTGCAGATGAGATGATGCGTCCATATGGCTTTGATTGGCATTTCACCACTTAGTAATAATATTACAAGTTTTCTCACAAGTTTATAGACTATTTGTACTTTCTCATCTCTGAATGACTTAATAAGTTTATTATAGGGTTGTTTTTCTTTATCTCATTAATATGTAGAAGTTATTTATGTATTTGGGACACCAATCATTTGTCAGTTTTACATAAAGCAAATAAACACTTTGAAGCTTGTCATTTCGTTTCTTTTATGGTATCTGTTCATATACAGAAGCTTTCTGGTTTAAGGGGCTCATTTATGAACCTTAGCCTTTATGGTTTATACTTTCAGGCACTAAGAATGATGAACTTTTCTTTATTATTCAGTCATAATAATTACTGTCATTACTCTTCTTTTGGTGCTCAAATTGTCAAACTGTCAAGTCAGGTCCTCTTCCAGATGGGCCTCGAGTCACTTTTTATATTATTTCATTTATGTTTGGGCTCTTTCAGACCCAAGATGCCTCAGTCTCACCATGTACTTTCCTGTCTCAGGCTCAGAACCAGGCATTTCTCTAAGAAGTCCTGGTTCTTTTTTATGATGACTTAGAAACCAAGATCTAGGTGACAGGTGTGCTGACTGCCACCACGGTGTCCTTTCAGGGCCTTTTGTGAAGAGGAAAAATTATGAAAAAGTTTTCTAAGAAGCACAAGATCTCATTAATATTTCCAATTCAAATGAAAATCAGAGAGGATTTTTTCTCTCATATTCTTTTAAATTCATATATTCTTTTCCCTACAGTGAAAATTTATAGTGCCTAGTAAAATCAATATGCCTATTTGCTATAATCTATGATATACCCAGAACAGTTTCAAAATGATATTACCAACATTGATATTAACAACAAATCCATAAGTACCCCATGAGTTGTATTTAAATTATTTTTTCTCCTGAGCATATATCCCACTAAGAACATGCGTCAGAGCAGTTTTTTCCAAAACTTACCTGAAATAATCCTTTTCTCCACATGGTTATGCTACCAATGTAATACACACACACATTTGTTTGTATTCTGTTTAGAAGTCACTTTCATTCTTTTTTGATGCAATTTTATGTTTTAATATGTAATAGTCAAGAATGAAAATTGCTTAATGCTTGTTTTGGAAAATAATTTGTTACAACAACATTTACATTTGAGGAAAACACAAATTTGTCTTTGCTTATGAACAAAATCATCATGAGGAAACCTCACTCATCTGACCCTAACTAAGAATAAACAAAAGCACATGTACACAACTGAAACACGCACCAGCAACTTCAGCTCACCACATGGTATAAACCACACACATCTGGCATCACAACTTCATTCCTACCCTCTTCCCTCCACTTCACAATAACGTATAATCTACAACCTTTCACCAGCAAATTTCAGGTCTGTTTCATGTAAAACGCCATGCTTATTGTAATATTTGTGTATTTCTTAACCACTTAACATATGTATAATTGTCTGACCATTTTTTTGGAGTTCCTATACTTTTTTATGTGTCACTAATGACACTAATCAATGAGTACATTGTATTCTTTGCTTTCTTCCTTGTTTCTCCTAAATTTTTAATTGTTTTATTTCCACTTTGTCGTAGTCCATAACATTTACATACTATTTTTCCACCTATATTCCTACCTTTGTTTTAATCATAGATCTACTAATAAATGTATTCAGTTCTCCATGGCCAATTTTTCCCATCATTTCTTGAGTTGATGAAGTTTGTCCTTTAATAGATTCCTCAGAAAGGGCTTATAATTACAATCCTTAAGTTTTGTTTACATGTTCACAGTTCACTGTTTATTCTGCAGTGTTGAAACATCAAAGCTTCACCAGATTTTAAATCTTTCACTCACACTTTCTTTGGATTTATGGAAATTTTTGTTTTTCTGTTGTCTTACTAATGAGATGTTTGAGAAAAACTAATTTTTTTCTTCCCTCTGGAAGAAATCTAGCATTTTTTTCCTGGATGACCAAAGAATATTCTCTTTATACTTAAGGAAGGTCATTTTTATGGCTATATCATGGGCCTTTATAATATGTGGATTTAAGTCCTATTTTATTTCTAGAAACTGTTGTTGAATTATAGCTCAAAGCATTAGTTTTCTTTGCTTCTCGAGGTGCTCCAGCTATAGATATGCTTTATCTTCTTTTGAAAGTATTCTACATCTCTCACTTTATCTGGCACTAGTGATTTTTACCTTTTCCTTTGTTTTTGTTCTCAAATAATTTAATTCTCTCTTCAATGACCCTTATACTTAGAGTCAAATAAATCCTATGTTTGTTATCTTGTACTTTGGTATTCACTTCTGAAATTATTTTATCTTCTCATTTATTTCAGTTGCGTTTACTCTTTTGCTTTTTTAATTTTTAATGTAAGTTTTTCAATATCTGTAGTTGCATGCTTTAAAGATACTTAATTCATGTTGGGATAGTGTGTAAGAAGGTTCATCTCTATTTAGTTGGTTTTGTGGGTGGTATTTTTAGCAGCTGAAAATATTCTGTTTTTACTGTGAAGCAATTTTAAATGAATAAATATTATATTGGTACTTTCATAGCACCCTAAAATTTATATAACAGATTTTTCTTATTTCTAACATATTAAGGTTTTTCTGGTTGGAATTGATGATTAAAATTTACTCCCCCTAAAAGTTCCTTTTCCCTCCTTATTTATTTTATCATAAAAAGTAGTTTAAAATAATATCAATTATATCCTGTCAGGTTTATTTGTAAACATCAAATAGGATAAATTCTATTTTATTTGTTAGTGAGTGTTCCATGTATTTCTTTAGGTTCTTAGAATTTTATTAATTATGCATAATTTTTAAACAACAGAGAGTTCTAAGACACATTGTGATTTACTTGGTTAACTTTGTATTTTTAAAAATCTTATACCAGTCTGATGCTATCTGTTTACGTTGATAACAACCTATTTGTTTGGGTTTCTATACCTTTTACTTAATATCTAAATAAAGTTGAATAGCTTTCACCTCTAAATTGAGTTTTTAATCTCATCCTAAAGAATTATCTGGAAGCCATTATGCTTGGAATATAAGTACTTTTAAATGAACAAGATCCCAAGAGTCATGATTGTGAGCCTTGATGTAACTCTTGATGTAACTATGCTAAAGAAACTTCCAGCCTTTCTCAGAAGCATAAAAGGTTCCAAGAGATTAGCTTGAATTTTTTATTTTTTAATTATTTCCATTTATGACTAAAGGACTAGCATGATATAAAAGAAGGATTTATTTTAAAAGGAAATGAAAACAAAACACTGTCTCACTGAACTAAGATTTGAAGCAAAATAAGCTACTCTCTAGTAATTGCCAAAAGAACAGGAGACAAACAATAAATTTTAGAATTAAGAAGAGTTTTGAAGATTTGATTAATGAAGAGTCTTGTAAACTGAGTGAAAAAATGTATGCAGCTAACATGAGTATTGCTCATTTATAAATCATCAGTAGATTCAGTAGATTAGATGAGAGCTGTTTGGGGATATACATCAATCTGAACAGAGATCAATGAAGAGAATACTTCAAAAGAGTAGTGCTGTAAACTCATTAATGTGAATGCTACCCTAATACACATTTTTTCCCACTTTTGAATCCTAAATTTAGAGGGTTTGGTAGCTAAGCATGAGTTATCACTTATTAATTTCAGCTAACAGAGCTACAATAGATATTGTTCACTGATACTCAATTAGTAAGTCACTTTAGTGCCACTATGCAATCTATATAATTAAAATACCTAAAGAATAACTATTCTCATACATATGTCCTAGACCATATGGTTTGATAACCATGTGTTTAAATAGTATAAATTTTCTAAGCTATGATATAAAATATAGACAAAAGGCAAAGTATGAAATCAGATAAGAATAACTTCCAATGAAAGAAATTTTAAAACTCTAAAGTTAGTTTCAACAAATTTTTTGAAGAGGTTTTGTATCTTAAATTCCATTGGTTTAGCTAATGTCCACCTAAACAAATATATTTAAAAAGGGAAGTTCTGAGTTATTTTAGATGTCCCATATAAAAATCTGAGACTCATTATAAATAAATTACATATTTAATCTATTTCAGGCATCTTTACCCAAAAAGAATTCATATCCAAAACAATAAAATTTTTGAAAATATAATTTATAATAATTGCTTTCAGATTGTATATTTTAGTGTTTCTGAGGAATCAAAACCAAAAAAAATCTGATCATTTGGAGAATAGTCAGTATCTCTCTATCATCATCTTTCTATCTCCAAAATGGGTATTAGTTAATGCTGCTGCTTCCACAAATATCCTTTTAAATAATAAATCCACCATCTGAATTTTTTGTTTGATTATTCTTTCCTTTATCTATATTTTTTACCTTAGTTTTTTCAATGTTTTATATCTTTAAAAAGATTTTAATTGATTTACCCTACTAGTTACTATATTATTAACTCACTTTTTGTGCATTAATGTATATTGTTATTTTCAGATAATACTCCCAAAGTCAAGCCTATTCTATATTCTCTGGTAAGAAAAAGAAAAGAAAAGCAAGAAGAAGAAAACAGAGGAGGAAGTGGGGAGGACGAAAGGAGAAGGAGGGGAAGAAAAAGAAAATGAAGCTTTTTTCTTTGAGGTTTATGATATTCAGTCACGAGAATTCATATCTTTCCCTCTACACTTACTCCCGTCAGAAAGCCATCATTTTTTGTAATTGCTGATCTATGCCAATAACCCATCCCATACCTTGGCCTCTTAGTTTCTGAACTTCATCTCTCAATATTTCCTCAATTCCAACACAGCGACCCACTCTGTGATTATGTCCTAGACCATATTATCACCAACAAATTTATCATCTTTAAATTTTTTTTGAGCATTCTATTCTCAAATCTCTTCCTCTTATCTTTCTATTTTATAGCCCTATCCACCCTCTGCTTTAAGTCTTTAACCCATGAGATTTCTCATATCTTGACTCCACCAATTAATCATTATCCTCTAACACTTCTTGTTTCCATTTCTCTTTACCCAGCTTAGATTTCTTAGTCCTGTGTTGTTTTACCAACTCTTCAAAATGTCTTCCTCTCCTTTGAACCCTGTGACCTAGTGCTTTAAATCTGAAATTCCCATGTCAGTTGCGCTAAATTATCTGTACTCCTATTAGTATCAAGAAGCTAAACATTAAAAGGGAAAATCATGCCAACAAGCTGATTGACTTGTTTAAATCTATGATCACAAATTACAAATGGGCTCTCATATTTATCCTGTAATCCTACCATACTTCCTAGTGAGTTCAGTTTATATTCTCAAAAATGTGCATTTCATGTGTATCCTCTCTTCTTATATGATCGTCTACTCACACATTCTCTCCCTTAAATTTTTCCTTTATTTCCTTAAGAAAATAAAGAATCATCAGACAGAATATTCAGTTATCTTCACACACCAAATCTATAATCTACCTTTATCCTTATACATCTTTATAGCATCAAGTAAAAAACAAATCTGACTTAGGTAAGAAGAGATCTTATTCAAAAGGATTATTGCAAGAAATGGAAGGGAACCTGTAGTAATTGGGATAACAGACCATGAGACCTGCACGTGTCCAAAAAGTCAGGCAGAAAGGAATTTTCTCTTACCAGAGCTAGAGACAAACCAGCAAAGAACTGGGTGTGGGCAAGTGGGTGGCAGAATTATAATGAGACAGTTGATAAGAAAAAATATCTTCCCTTATGTTCAGCAGATCCTCCAAAAGGACTGGTAAAGAGAGACTGTGTACTGGCCCAGGTGGAGGGTGAGTCAAAGTCCGGGGGCCTAGGCGAAGCAGAGAAATTTGGTCATCAGTTAATAAATAGTTTATTTCAATCAATTAGTTGCAATAAACAATTCTGCCAATTTTTTATGATGCAAAGAAGAGGAATTTGGAGGGTCTTTGGTCTTATCATAGGTAAACAAGGGGGACATCATGAGTCTTATTTAAGTCATATGGGGAAGGGTGGTTTCTTGCAGTAAGTCATCTCCTGAAGCACAAAAGGGCAGGGGGATCTTTTTAACTGTCATTGTTTTCCAGGAGCACAGGACTCGGTGACAAGTTTAAATTGTCAAAGGATATTTACATCTGTTCAAGTATCTCAAAGTCATCAGCTTGTGCTCCTATCTCCATTTTCTTTCTATCTGTTCCTTTAACTTTCCTTACCTTAGTAAATACCTCCTTTTCTACTAAACCATTTCCATAAGCTCACAATCATGCCTATCCAATCCGAAAACAAATCAAGACAAACAAGCAAATCGATTCTGCATCTCTCTTTGGCTATATCCGTGTTTCTCCTCTCCCCTAGCTGCACAGGTTGTCTCTGCTCCTTCACATCATACTTGTTTTCAAAGTCACTACAGTCTGAAACTTGTCCTTCTCCTCCTCCTGAAAGCAGTAATGACCTCCATTTACATCTCTAATAGATATTTTTATTGTCTCAATTTTCTGTCCCTCTCAACTACATTGAACACAGGTTACCATTCCTTCCTTCTTGAAATATTCCTCACCCTATCTTCCAATGCAGCACATTTTTGTGTGTTTTATCCAACATCACTGGGAGCTCTTTTTCATTCTTCACTGTTGACTCTTTTCCTGAAAAATTTCCAAATATTATAATCTTTAGGAATTGTTCTAGAACATCTTCTGTTCTTGGTCTAATTGCTCCCTCAGTGATTTCATCCATTACCAAAGTTTAAGATGCGGTCTATATTCTATTGATTAAAAAATTTCTTACTTTCATTGAATATGTAATCTAAGAGCTCTAGACTCATAGAAGCAGTTTCCAAGTTGACATCTCTATCTGGACATCAGATGTTAAGAGAACTTACGAAACTATGTGACTCATACGGTGCCATTTTGCTAAGAGCTTTCAGGTGCCCTGCCTGCCAGTGTGGTCTATAATCTGTAAATATGGTTTTCAAAAGTATTGTAATGCTGAATGTACAAAAACATTGCAGATTGCCATAAATGGAAGACTGTAGGCGGGTTAGTCTATTATTCTTGCTCCCAGTTGAGAGAAACAATGTTCCATACCTTGCTGGACTATGCCTTGTTGACTTGACTGAGATCCAGTCTGCATGCATCCCGTCAAATGAATTCAATGACTCAATTTTCAAATGTATAGAAATGTTTTTCCTCAGAAAATGCAGCCCAGTTGTTGAAATTGCGATAACCTGGGCATACATTAAGCTGACAAAGTTTGCACGGATTTGCAAGCAAAACTGAAAAAGGTAACTAAGAAACAATGTAAATGCCCAAGGTAGGAAACTACCAATTTACCTTTTTGTGAACGTGATGAATAAATCAACATGATCTTTTTAAAACAGAAAATGACTAATTCATATTTGTAGTTTAGAAGCTTGAGTTGAACAAAACCAAGAACTCACACATTTGAGCAGTCATACAGGGCTTTCCGTCCTTGAGTGCTGTTGAAACATCCCTGCTCTGTTGCTGACTATTGGTTCCTTCTTGCTAGTCTTTCCACCTTTGCTTGTAGCTTATGAATCTAAGTTGACCAAGACTTCCAAGTCCTCTTCAATTTTGTATAAATTCCTCCCCTTTTAGGTTTTACTTTAATGAGCTTATAACCTTTATCCTATTTTTTAAACAGTAAGGAATAGCTGTTGAAAATTGATAAAGTCAAATCACACAGCTCACTTTGAAGTCTAGTCTAATTAGAGCTATTTCAGGGACTGTTAAGTTTCCCTGAGGTCTGATGAAGACAGCGCCTTGGAGGCCGTCACTCCATTGATTAAGCAGCTGGATTCTTTGGTTGGAGAGGAAAAATTTTCCTCCTCTTCAAGTTTCTTCTAACTGATCTAAGAATGAAATTGACATGAGACAGATTAACAGGAGAAAAAAAGCAAAGTTTAATTATGCACTCACAGAGGCCCAACAATGGATTTGAGAAATGACCAAGGCAGGCAGCTTTTATACATTTTAAACAAGGAAACATAAATCTGTTAGGAATTGACAGGATAAAGAAAACATGTTTTGGAGCTTCAAGAAGTAGAAATTCTAAACAGAATTTGGGCAGAGGTAGTAAATTAGTGACAGAAACAAGGTTTGATTATACCGCCTTCTTGGCTCTTAATTCCCTTGCTCTTTCAGGATATTTTTTTACCTCCTGCCTTTCAGGTGGGAGATTTGCTTCCTGCTTTCTGAATACAAGGGTTGGTATAGGTCAGAATGTTCTTCCTGCGCTGGCTGTTTCTTAAGTAACTTTCATTCAAAATCATCCATTTGCCACTGTGGCACATTTTGGGGTGGACTGCCCTGGACCCCTACACTTTCATTATCTGTTCCTTTCCTTTTTTTGTAATTAGTCCCTAGCGAATATGACTGGAAGATACAGACACTGTAAGTATGCATTATTGTTCTCATTACTGCGACCAACAGAACGTGTGAAATTCTAAGCAAAATGCTTAGATTCATATTTCATGAGAAATCCTGACCTATCCAGCCTTAGACATTTTTTTACCCAACAGTCATTTATATAGTTTTGCACTGCTTAAAAAACCAAATTCAAGCTCATTAAAGCCTAGTACAGAAAGCTCTCTGTTTTCCAATCTTGTCCTCCACTATTTTCTTACACCAACCTTTACTCCCATAGGCTGTTGGAACCTTCCCTTCCTCTCTCTTAATTAGCACCTGCTGTTCACTGATGCTCAATGTCTCTTAAAAAATAGAACATGTTTTTAGTGATTTATTGCTCCAAGTCATCCTTTTCATTGTTGCCTCTGGAATACAAATTAGATGTACACTTTTCTCTTGCATGTCAAACGATACTATCAGAACAATCACCAGTAACTGGATAATACATAAGAAAACAGAAATATTGCTGCTGCTTCAGTTTCTGATTAGCCACAAATACAGACCATGCTCTGAATTCTATGAATTCTATGGTGTGTCTCCCACACATCATTTCCAAAAAGTCCCTTATTTTCCTTTCATAGTGCCCGTACCTCTGAAGGCAAGTATCTGTGTCCCCAACACGAGCACATAAGTCTTCCATAAATGTTTGTAGAACAAATGAATGAAAGAATGAATGCTGGCATTTACTCTTGAAAGTAACTAATGGGAGAACTAGGATTTACTGAAAGGATACCAAGTATTTTTACAGAGTCTAAGGGAATAGATGAAACAAGGCCTTACCAGGGACCTGGAATGGGACAGCTCAAGAATCTTCTTTTTTTTTTTTTTTTTTTAAATAATTATTTCTTATTGAAGGGTAGTTGACGCACAGTATTACATTACATTAGTTTCAAGTGTACAACACAGTGGTAGAACATTTATATACATAATTCTAGGTTCCAGCTATCACCCTACCAAGCTGTTACAATATCTTGACTATATTCCTTATGCTATACATTGCATCCCGGTTACTTATTTATTTTACCATTGGAAGTCTGTCCTTTTTTTTTTTTTTTTTTTTTTTTTGTGAGGGCATCTCTCATATTTATTGATCAAATGGTTGTTAACGACAATAAAATTCTGTATAGGGGAGTCAATGCTCAATGCACAATCATTAATCCACCCCAAGCCTAATTTTCGTCAGTCTCCAATCTTCTGAGGCATAACAAACAAGTTCTTACATGTAGAACAAATTCTTACATAATGAATAAGTTACATAGTGAACAGTACAAGGGCAGTCATCACAGAAACTTTCGGTTTTGCTCATGCATTATGAACTATAAACAGTTCAAATATGAATATTCATTTGATTTTTATACTTGATTTATATGTGAATACCACATTTCTCTCTTTATTATTATTATTTTTAATAAAATGCTGAAGTGGTAGGTAGATACAAGATAAAGGTAGAAAACATAGTTTAGTGCTGTAAGAGAGCAAATGTAGACGATCAGGTGTGTGCCTGTAGACTATGTGTTAATCCAAGCTAGACAAGGGCAATAAAACATCCACGTATGCAGAAGATTTCTCTCAGAACAGGGGAGTGAGGTTCTAAGCCTCACCTCTGTTGATCCCCAATTTCTCACCTGATGGCCCCCCTGCGACTGTGCCTGTCTTAGGTTGTTCCTCCCTTGAGGAATCTTACCCGTCTCTGGCTAACCAGTCATCTTCCGGGGCCATACAGGGAAATGTGAAGTTGGTAAGTGAGAGAGAAGCCTTATTGTTTGAAAAGGTTAGCTTTTTACTTCTTTGCATATTTATGCCCTGTGGCTTCTATGCCCAGCATTTGTCTTGAGGTATCTTTACCACTTGGAAGAATTATGATACTCGGTAAATTTGATATGAGGCACAAATTCTACTTAAGGGTTGTAATTAGGAAGGAAGAAGAAAAGCTATAGAAGTAGCAGGCGGCAGAAAACATGGGAAGATTGATTATTTCTTTGACATATCTTCTTGTAGAGTAACTTCAGCATGTATAGGTTTTAAGCTACTAGTTAAATTGCGCACACACATTAACATAATAGGAGTATAGTTACATAACCAAAGCATATCTGTAATTACCAGCCATCTCCAGTGAAACCAAGAAAACCAGTTAGGCACCTTAGGCATTTGTGAAAACTTATCTATGATATGGTGGATATTGTCCAACAGAACTTGAACAGTCTGAGAGAAATCAGACAAATTAAAACAACCCATTCCTGGGGACTGTTCACATGCCATATGTTCTTTTAACAGTAAATAGTCTGTAGTTGTAAGAGTTTGGAGTGCTACAATTTGCACTTCTCCAAATTCTTGGTTGAGTTCCAACAGTATAGATCCAGTCAAATTTGTTGTTTTACTGTGTGCACAGGCCAGCTTAGATATCTCCTTCCTCATTCCCATGGCAAGTCCAGGAACTGGTGGGATGAGTGCATCTACAGCTGTAGCAGTGCATGGATCTTTGTTGGGGTTTTTTGATGATCATCTTCTGGCATGAGTCTTCCAGAGAGTGCAGATGTTGGAAGTTCTTTTTCATATCGTATCTTAGTTCATTTTCGGAGTAGCCCAATTAGGCTTTGATCCTCTGTATAAACACAAACAGACCCTTTGCCTACACTTTTATATGCCCTTTATACCCTTGTGTAGAACTCGTTGGAGGTTACCACACAGGAACTGCCCTTTTTTTTTTTGCTATCACTAATCTACACTTACATGACGAATATTATGTTTACTAGGCTCTCCCCTATACCAGGTCTCCCCTATAAACCCCTTTACAGTCACTGTCCATCAGCATAGCAAAATGTTGTAGAATCACTACTTGCCTTCTCTGTGTTGTACAGCCCTCCCTTTTCTCCTACCCCCCCATGCATGTTAATCTTAATACCCCCCTACTTCTCCCCCCCTTATCCCTCCCTACCCACCCATCCTCCCCAGTCCCTTTCCCTTTGGTACCTGTTAGTCCATTCTTGAGTTCTGTGATTCTGCTGCTGTTTTGTTCCTTCAGTTTTTCCTTTGTTCTTATATTCCACAGATAAGTGAAATCATTTGGTATTTCTCTTTCTCCGCTTGGCTTGTTTCACTGAGCATAATACCCTCCAGCTCCATCCATGTTGCTGCAAATGATTGGATTTGCCCTTTTCTTATGGCTGAGTAGTATTCCATTGTGTATATGTACCACATCTTCTTTATCCATTCATCTATTGATGGACATTTAGGTTGCTTCCAATTCTTGGCTATTGTAAATAGTGCTGCAATAAACATAGGGGTGCATCTGTCTTTCTCAAACTTGATTGCTGCGTTCTTAGGGTAAATTCCTAGGAGTGGAATTCCTGGGTCAAATGGTAAGTCTGTTTTGAGCATTTTGATGTACCTCCATACTGCTTTCCACAATGGTTGAACTAACTTACATTCCCACCAGCAGTGTAGGAGGGTCCCCCTTTCTCCACAGCCTCGCCAACATTTGTTGTTGTTTGTCTTTTGGATGGCAGCCATCCTTACTGGTGTGAGGTGATACCTCATTGTAGTTTTAATTTGCATTTCTCTGATAATTAGTGATGTGGAGCATCTTTTCATGTGTCTGTTGGCCATCTGTATTTCTTTTTTGGAAAACTGTCTGTTCAGTTCCTCTGCCCATTTTTTAATTGGGTTATTTGTTTTTTGTTTGTTGAGGCGTGTGAGCTCCTTATATATTCTGGACGTCAAGCCTTTATCGGATGTGTCATTTTCAAATATATTCTCCCATACTGTAGGGATCCTTCTTGTTCTATTGATGGTGTCTTGTGCTGTACAGAAGCTTTTCAGCTTAATATAGTCCCACTTACTCATTTTTGCTTTTGTTTTCCTTGCCCGGGGAGATATGTTCAAGAAGAGGTCACTCATGTTTACGTCTAAGAGGTTTTCGCCTATGTTTTCTTCCAAGAGTTTAATGGTTTCATGGCTTACATTCAGGTCTTTGATACATTTTGAGTTTACTTTTGTATATGGGGTTAGACAATGGTCCAGTTTCATTCTCCTACATGTAGCTGTCCAGTTTTGCCAGCACCACCTGTTGAAGAGACTGTCATTTCGCCATTGTATGTCCATGGCTCCTTTATCAAATATTAATTGACCATATATGTCTGGGTTAATGTCTGGATTCTCTAGTCTGTTCCATTGGTCTGTGGCTCTGCTCTTGTGCCAGTACCAAATTGTCTTGATTACTATGACTTTATAGTAGAGCTTGAAGTTGGGGAGTGAGATCCCCCCTACTTTATTCTTCTTTCTCAGGATTGCTTTGGCTATTCGGGGTCTTTGGTTTTTCCATATAAATTTTTGAATTATTTGTTCCAGTTCATTGAAGAATGTTGCTGGTAGTTTCATAGGGATTGCATCAAATCTGTATATTGCTTTGGGCAGGATAGCCATTTTAACTATATTAATTCTTCCTAGCCACGAGCATGGGATGAGTTTCCATCTGTTAGTGTCCCCTTTAATTTCTCTTAAGAGTGACTTGTAGTTTTCAGAGTATAAGTCTTTCACTTCTTTGGTTAGGTTTATTCCTAGGTATTTTATTTTTTTTGATGCAATTGTGAATGGAGTTGTTTTCCTGATTTCTCTTTCTGTTGGTTCATTGTTAGTATATAGGAAAGCCACAGATTTCTGTGTGTTGATTTTGTATCCTGCAACTTTGCTGTATTCCGATATCAGTTCTAGTAGTTTTGGGGTGGAGTCTTTAGGGTTTTTTATGTACAGTATCATGTCATCTGCAAATAGTGACAGTTTAACTTCTTCTTTACCAATCTGGATTCCTTGTATTTCTTTATTTTGTCTGATTGCCGTGGCTAGGACCTCCAGTACTATGTTAAATAACAGTGGAGAGAGTGGGCATCCCTGTCTAGTTCCCGACCTCAGAGGAAATGCTTTCAGCTTCTCACTGTTCAATATAATGTTGGCTGTGGGTTTATCATAGATGGCCTTTAAGAATCTTCTTTGTACTTAATTTCTACCTCTTTCTTCCAGTGCTCATCTTTCTTTGCCCCTGAGCCTCTCTAAAGACCTTTCTTCCTCTATCTCTCCATTTCCATCTACTCCAGCTTCTTTGTTTATCCTGTCCACATGACATGACCTCACATCTCTCCAAATGCTTTTTGCAATCCGTATTCACAAATATAGAAACTGATTTGCCCCTCTGAGGTCAAGTGCACATCCCCAAAATAACTATGGCCCAAGGGTCAGATGCACATTATACAAATAGAGTTGTATTCATGCAGATGGAGGAGGAAAGGAGGTAAATTCTAGAAATGGGTAGTAGGCACATAAGAGATAGGTATCTAATAGGGGTCTATATACAACAAATGACATTAAAGGCTATTAAAGGAAATAATTGATTTAGACCTTGTGATATGAATTCCCAGATAATTTTTTAGGATGTGCCAAGTTTCAAGTATTTTTTGAATATTATAATGATGCTAATCAAATGTTGTGTTTGTTCCCACTTAATCCCTTCCATCCGTCCATGTAATTGCAAGGAACCCCAAAATTCATCATATCATTACTTTCTCTGCTGTATCATTTTCAGAGTCAAACTTAGAGATACTTTCCAACCCAACTACCAGAATAAACTTTAGATTTTGCTTTCCTATTGTTCCAGATTGATAATGTAATGACTTGACAACGCTATTAGTATACCAACTCTTCTGTCCCTTTCCCCTCGCCTCCACCCCTACAGCTCTGATGCACTACTCTTTCATTTCCCAACCTTGTTAATAAACCTAACTTCACCACAGGGAAAAAAAAGGTTAATTTGAAGTATTAGATGTTTTTCACTAGCTCTCTGATATGCTCATCTTCACAATTCAGGTCATTTTTATTGTTCCAGCTTATCAGAACCATCCATATTCAAGACATTCTAGTTGTTTTATATTAACAGAAATATTTTTAACATCTTACCAGTGTTTCAGCCCTCTTTTCCCCAACACTGCATTTCTTCCTTTACCTTCTATGTTATACTTACTTACTCCAGCAAAGCAGCTGCTCATCTCCTTGGGGACTTCTATAAAATAGAGGAGGCTTCTATTTTCTGGTGTTTTTCTTGGACTTTATAAGTGAATCTATTAATATATAACCAAGGAACATTTAAAAATATTCAGTAACTCTCTTATTTTCCATACAGAATTTTATGAAACTAAAATTTACTGAGCTAACAACAGGTAAAGGTAATTGGGCAGAAATCTTCCTGATTCAAGGTTAGGAAACTGAGGCTCAAGTAACTTCTCTAAGGTTATATAACCAATAAGTGAAGAAAAGTATCTTTCAGACATAGATCTGCGCCACTCCGCAGCCTGTATAATTTCCAGTACAATACATTATTAGCAGACTGTTACCTCCCCCTTACTGATTTACATATTCCTATATTCCCTGGGCTCTAATTTCTTGAGTCACCATTAATCTGGCTGTTTTAGCAAAGTAATATAAGACTGTAAGCACATACAGATGCAAAATTTTGTTGTACTTTTCTTAAAAATGGACATATTGGTATCCAATTGCTACTGTAAAAAATTACCCCAAACTTAGTATCTTAAAATAATAAAAATTTATTTATTGGTCAGAGGTCAGAAACCAGAAATGGGTCTCACTGGATAAAACCAAGGTGTCAGCAGGGCTGTGTTTCTTCTGTGGTCCAGCTCGGAGCAGCTGCCTGCATTCTGTGACTTGTGGCATTGCATCAGTCTGACCCTGTTTCCATTGTCATATCTCCTATGACTGGATCCAACTGCCTCCCTTTTTGATTGACAAGGACCCTTGTGATTACACGGGGCCCAGCTGGATAACCTGGGATAATCTCCCCAACTCAAAACCCTTAATTTAAGCACATCAGCAAAAATCCCTTTTGTTATGTAAAGTAGCATATTCACAGGGTCTAGGGATTAGAACATCTTTGGGAAGACCATCAGTCTGCCTAACAACAGTATGAGACCTTTCCTTAATTAACACAACAATGTTGTGATAAAACCTCTTCCTTAACTGTGCAATTAATATGCAGGATGATGAAGTTGTATTTATTGTTGTTTGGTATTGGGAAAGAAGTATAAAAAATGATGTTTAAGCAACATATACTTCTATCTCCTTTTACAGTAAATAAAAGTCTTTATTTTTTTCATCCTTTTTCACCTGTTTCCAAATCTTTTTATGATCATTTTTATTAAAAAATGCTGTAGGTCAAACGTGTCCTTTTATTTTGCCTCATTCCTCTCCAGCTCAAGTAGAGATCAAAACATGAGTTTTATATCAGGGAAGCTAGATTGGAGAGACAGAGCAAAGGTTTTCTATTCCCTAAATCGGTCTTGTCCAAACAGTCATAGGTGGCACAGCTGGATGAATGGAAACCTCTGCCAGTGGAAGTAACACTTGCTCCAACAGACTGACCATGTGGCAGAAGTAGGAGCAGCGAGGAGCAGTTATAATTAGTCAGACCAGTCCTAAAGGGAAGCGCTGAGTCTGGGGACACATGCATCTGTTCCACCAGTGAGAAGGAGAAAATAAGAAAGAAGTAAGAATGGGAGTACCTAGGATAGTTAGCATCATTTGTACCTGGGAATAATCTAGAGGAATTTCACACAGACTGATGTGAAAAAGATGATGTAGGTAAAATTTCAATATTTCCAGAATCTGTCTCCTGGCCTTAGTGCATCTCTGTATCAATGGATGTTTCCTAGGGGTGGAGAGAAGTAGTGCCTCTCCATATCAATAGGTGACTACACAGGGTGCAGAGAGAAAATGCCTATCTGGACCAGAGGTGTTGGTGGAGTCCTTTTGCAGCAGGGTCATGAGAGACATGGGGGAGTGGGGGCAGAAGTAGACGACTGCTTGTAAACAACAAACAGGTTTCTCCCACCTTATTTCTCCCTTTGACTGATTTTGGCTTCAATAATTATTTGCCCTGGTCTGGGGACTTATTTTCCTGCCAGAGTTACAGATGAGAAGGAGCAGAAATGACCTTGCCTCAAGATGCAGAGTCTGATTCAGGATACAGAAGTATACAAAGAAAGGAAATTTGTTTCTTATTGGAATATAGTTTATATGCCATATTATATGGGTTTCAGACATACAGCAACAATGAAAGGAAATTAAGAAAATGACTGCTCCTAAGTTGCATGAATGAATTATATAATTAGTTCTTTTGACATAATTTCCTTTAAACATATTTGAAATAGCTCATCTAAGTATTTTTTTCAGTAATTCCGATGTCTGGGCTTCCAAAGGGAACCAGTTTACTTTCAGCTGATCGCTGTGGATTGCTGTCCTTCTGCATATGGGCCGTACTTCCTTGTTTCTTTGCTTGCCTTGTCATTTTTGTTCAAAGGTGAAAGTTTAAGATAACACAATGTAGACTGTGGGGAGCCGTCCTGCCCACACTCCACTCCTTTGCTGTTCCTTCTGTTTGATGTAGTTATTTGTTTAGTGATGTTCCCAAACTAATTGTATCGAGAGTGTTCTGTCATGTGAGGCCGTTGGTTAGCTTCATTGTCATTTAATTGAAGAGAAATTTCTTGGAGTAACTGAGACTATTAGCTCTTCTAACCTTTGCTGAAGGGCTCTGTGAGCATACTGAGGCCCAGTGCTGGGCCAAACAGCTGGGAACACGATCTTAGCCTTCACTCTCTGCGGAGCCTGGAGGTCAGCAAAGGTTGAGTTCGAGGGGCCTTCTCAGGTCTTCCCTGAGCATACGCGTAGCTTTAGGCTGCATCCCACTCTACACGTGCATGTGGGCTTCTAGATTCCCGGGAATATGTCAGATGTTTTTCTTTCCTAGGAATATCTTCTTCCTCAACTTTTCCTTTTAAACTGTTTGGTTAGCCTATTGTCTGCCCTTTTATTCACCAACTAAGGTGGATATTGATACTGGGGTTCTTGGCATGGAGGGGTTCTTGGCTGTATCTTCAGGTATATATCTCAGACTTAGCTGAGTTGTCTAATTTCTGTTGGTTTGTGCTGGAACGCTGTTCTTTGTTTTGACCAATCTTATTGAAAGTTGTCTATATTTCCAAATTTGGCATGCTAGTGTGACCCTTACTGCTACAAAAAAAAAAAAAATCAAGGGCATTCGCATCACAAGCATCTGGTTCTAGTAATTCCTGAAGCCCTCAGGAGGTTCCTGCTTCTGTTCTTTCCCAAGGCCGCTTATCTTGTCTAACTAGACAGCAGCTGCCTCTGTCTTTTCCCCATCTCAGTATGAACTTAAACAATTGTCTCTAACAATTCAATAAATGTCCCTGTGGAAGAGGTTTTCACACTGGGTCAACTCCATGTCAGATGGAATAAGAACAGCTTTGTAAGAAGGGTCTTCCATAGAACTTTTGGGGGTGATGAGTTTCTTCTTTCCATCCTTGTCCCCACTGCAACAAAGAATTGAACAGCAGAGACACAGTAGTAAAGCAGAATGAAAGTTTTATTTGAATATACTCCAAGAGAGGAACGGCCTAGAGTCAAGGTGGATAAGGGCAGGTGTACCTGCTTATCTGAAGTAGGGCAGAGAGAGTGAAGACTTGTGCTTAAAGTCTGGAAAATAGAATGAATAGCAAAGTGACAAAGCCACCACTGGAAGAGCGCAGAGACCGAATGTAGTAAGCTGAGCAGTAAGAAGTCTTCTGAAAATACACACTCCAAGAAAGGGGAGTGTAGGCAACCTCAGAATGGAGGAAGCATACTGAAAATCTGGGATTCTGCCTTTTAAGGATTTTCAAGAATGGGATAAAGGTAAAGAGTCAGGGGGCATAGGCTTGTTAGGCAGTCTCCTAATGTTTATCTCTGTGAGAGAGACAATATGTCATTGTGTATAGCCACTCTGGATAATTCTGTAGGACAAACCTTTTGTTCCTCTCTATGGTAGTGGCCACTCCCAAGCACTGGGAACACATCAGTTAAGATAAGTCATTGGCTGATTACCAAAGAATGTTAGTTTACTTCCCTAATTCTCTTTCAAAAGTGGAATCTTAGCCTTAAGATAAGTCCCTCTTATTTTTATTATACTAATCATGGGATTTTTTAAGGAAAATTAATCATGATGCTTGTTCCTTGTCTCTGTCCTATCTCAGCTGCATTAACTGGAGCAAGTCTCAAGGTCAGTCTGGATTCAGAGCACGTGGAGAGAGCTCATATTGCAAAGAGCATGAGTCCTTTTTGGCTCTTTGGCTTAATTTGATTAACTCCCTGAATTCTTGGCGGGCATCACCCTCTTTTCATCTTGCTCATAGTTACTTGCAGGTGAGATGGGGCAGACACATGGAACAAGTATCATGGTTAATTTTCCTAAAAATGCTCAGATCTGAATAGAATAGTAAGAACAGGAGGGATTTATCTTATGGCTAAGATTCCATTTTAAAAGCAGAAGAGTTGGGAAGTTAGATTCCTAACATATTCTTTGGTAATCAGCCAACAACCTATCTTGAGGCAAGGTAAGCAGTCTTAACTGTTGTAAGTCCAGGGAAAGGAAATCCTGGGGCAAAATACCCCTAAAAACCAAAATCAGTCAAAGGGAGAAATAAAGTTTAAAACCCGTTTATTGCTCACAAACTGCAGTCCCAGGCCGTCTTTTTTCTCTGCTAGAGCAGCAGCCACACCGGCCTCCCCCTCACCTCTCAGGTACAGATAAGCCCTCTGTTGCCCAGGTAATCACCCACTGATATGGAGATGACTTCTCCACTCTTGAGGAAAGACGCAAATGAACTAAAGCCATACTTCTTTCCACCTCTGAACGCCTACTGATATGCAGATATACTAAAGCTAGGTGAGATATTCTGGAAATGTTTCAATTTTACACACAACTGTCTTAACTGATATGTTCCCAGTGCTTTAGGATAGCCGCTATCTTAGAGAACAGAAACGTATTCTGCAGAATCGTCTGGAGGACTGACTGTGGATATGGACATATTGCCTCTCATTAGGGACAGACATCATGAGACTGCATACAAGCCTATGCCCCCTGACCGTTTACCTTTATCCAATTCTTGAAAATCATTAAAAGACAGAATCCCAGTTTTTAAGCGTACATCTCTCTGAGGTTGCCTGCACTCCTTTCTTAGAGTGTATATCTTTAAAAGACTTCTTGTTGCTCGACTTATTACACTCTGTCTCTGTGCTCTTCCAGTGGTGTCTTTGTCACTTTGCTTTTCATTCTATTTTCCACATTTTAAGCACAAGTCTTCACTCTCTCTGTCCTACTTCAGATAAGTAGGGAGCGGCTGCTGAGAGCTCTGATTTGAGCTTGCAAATTCTCATCATTGAGCTTCCCCTTCCTCTCTGCTTTATTCACGTAAACCTGCCTTTGTCTGCCTTCACTCTGGCCCACTCCTCCTTTGGAGTTTATTCAAATAAAACCTTCATGCTGCTTCACTACTGTGTCTGTGCCCTTCCATTCTTTGTTGCAGCAGGAACAAGAATGGAGGAGAACAAAATCAACCTCTAGCAATTAATGTATGAAAGAAATGAGAAAGGTAGAAACATGTAATGGAATAAAGGTAGCATAGAAAGAACAACTTAGCAGGTAATTGTCTTATCCAGTTAAGAAACAATGGTAGCTTGGACTAGGGTGTTGGTAGCAGAACTCATCAGAAGTAGACAAATTTAAAGATATTTACAATAAAAAGTTATCAGATCTTGCATTAAAAATGCAAAGTGTCATAGACAAAATTTTGGTCCCTCTGATCTCCACCCCTTGGTTCCCTAAATGACAAAGGGGATTTTGGAGCTGTATTTAGATTGTTAATCAGCTGACCTTAAAACAGATTATCCAGGATTATCCAGGGGTACCCAGTGTAAACATATGATATCTCAAGGGTAGAACATGAAGATAAAAAGGGAAGTGTGGCAGAAGAGAAAGTCAGAGAGATTTGATGTATAAGGATATAATGTGTGTCTGCTGGCTTGAAGAAGGAGAGGGCCACATGGGAGGTATGGAAAATAAATTCTGCCAACAACTGTTACCTTGTAAGGGGACCCAGAGAGCCAGATGAGAGCCACAGAAGTGACTGATACCTTGCTTTTAGCTCAGGGAGATCCTGAGCAGAGAATCCAGCCACGTCATGCCAGACATTTGACCTACAAAACTGTGAGGCAGTGAAATAATGTTTGGCAATGTATTATGGCAGCAGTAGAAAACTAGCACAGAGGGTGCAGAAGATGAAGGCGAGAATGTAGTCTTGTCTGATGGCACACACAACAGAATAGAAACTGATGTAATCTTCTGGCATAGGAGCAGTTGGAGGAGCAAGCAACTGCAAGCCAAGTGAGAGGCCAGAATAACGAAGTCAGTTTTGGACATGACCAGTTTTCAATACCTTTGGAAATTCAAGTAAAAAAAATGTTAATGGCCTATTGTTTATGTAGATCTGGAGCTCAGAGAATGAATCAGGGCAAAAAACATGCATCTATTAACACATACCTGTTAACTGAAGCCAAATGTATGGATAAACTTGCCTGGGGAGAGTGTAAAATGAGGAGATAAATGGTTATGTGAAGCAGTGTTTTCCTAAAATGGGATTCTCTCAATTAAGCCTGTACTTGCTCTGTGTTTCCCAATCCTCTGTAAGATGGCTATTTAGATTTTGGAGTAAACTTTGTCTTTCTCAAAGCATTTCAAGGGGCAAGAATAGCCAACAAAATCCAATATCCTAACATTGCTTAGCATGTCTTCCAAAAAGTTCCAGTTTAAACAGCAGCTTCACTAACAAATATCAAAGATTGCCAACTTAGCAGACTAGAAAGATAAAACTCATAGTTTCCCCAGCTCGCCCTTTTCAGTCAATTCTACATTTTATGATTGAGCATTTAAATATTTTGCTTCTACATATTTAATGTTGTTGCCAGGCAGCTGCATCTGGAGAAGTCTCTCCCTGAGCATCAGGTGAAATCTCTCCATGGATAGGGGAGGATTCTTGACTCTGAATCGAGAAAGAATTCTTGAGCAAGTCAGATGAGTGTACGTAAGGAAGGAACTCATTAAAACAAGAGCAGCAGGGAATGGCATCTTCCTTGTAGGCAGCAAAGAACAGGAAAGTGCAGAGGGGAAGAAGGAAAGTTATCAGCTTAGGGCAGATTTCCTTGCCAGCTCTTAAGGCCAGGGTCACCTGGTATCCTGTGTTCACCTGGATCTGCATGGCATGGGGACTAGCCCCTACCACCCCAGGATTTGGGGGAACCATGGAGTGTAAGGTGGAATGAAATTATGCTCTGAGAGCTTCCCAAAGAAAGGAAATTTTCAGGCAGGCTACCAAGAGCAGACCGCACAGCTGCGTCACCTAGGATCACCCAGGTGACGGGAACTTTCAGGCCCAAATCTGAGCCCGCAGCAGCCCCTCCTTACTCAACGGAGTAAAATAGAGACAAAGTGAAGACTTAAAAATAGAATGAAATAGCAGAGGCAAAATGAAATAATTTGAGCAGTGAGAAAGCTTTATTTAAAAGTATGCACTTAAAGAAAGGAAGTGCTGGCATCCTCAGAGAGGAGGCCCACTGAAAGGCCCACTGTCTTTCTAAGTCTTTCAAGAAGGGGCAAAGGGCAGAGGGGGTTGTTGGGCATAGGCTTGACCTGTGGTCTCATGCTGTCCCTCTCTAGGGAAGGACACCATGTCCTCATCCACAGTCAGTCCTCTGGATAATTCTGGAAGATAAACTTAACACAAGGGATGTATTGATCCTGTTCTT
This sequence comes from Manis pentadactyla, assembly GCF_030020395.1. Taxonomy (NCBI): domain Eukaryota; kingdom Metazoa; phylum Chordata; class Mammalia; order Pholidota; family Manidae; genus Manis; species Manis pentadactyla. Next base: position 36,562,578 of record NC_080019.1, read on the forward strand.
CTACGAGATTTTGTTTACCCTCAAGCAGTGGGGACATATCAGTTAATACTGCTTGCCTTTCCTTCAGATTGGGTGTGTTATTGTCTGATTACCAAAGACTCTGTTAGAAATCTTATTTCTCAACTGTCTATTTTTTAAAATGTGATCTTAGCCTTAAGATGGGATCCCTCCTGTTTTTACTATACTGTCTATATCTCAGCGTTTTTCATTATAGGCAGGAAAAGTTAATCATGATGCTTGTCCCATGTACTTTCCGTACCTCTATGTCTGCAATTTTTCAGGACTCCTTCATTTGAAAAACACAGAAATTTAACTTCAACCAGTTTTGGGCAAAAATGGAACATTTTTTAAGTGGCTTCATTCAATAAACAAACATTTATTTTTAAAAATTAATTCTATAACTTATCAGACACTGTACTAAGTGCTACCTATTCAGGGTAAAACGATAAAGCCCTGGTCCGCTGTACTCCAAGCCAAGAATCTAATGGGGTCATGTGACTCCAGGGAGCAAATACGTTCCCAGCCTGGGGCAAATAATCACTGAAGCCAAAATCAGTCAAAGGCAGAAATAAAGTGGGAGAAACCTATTTATTGCCTACAAGCAGTCATCTACTTCTACTCGCCTATGTCTCTCATGACCCAGCTGCAAAAAGGGCCCCACCAAGCCTCTCTGGTCCAGATATGCCCTCCCCATCCTTGAAATCACCTATTGATATGGAGAATGACTACTTCTGTCCACCCCTTGGAAACACCTATTGGTATTGAGATGCACTAAGGCCAGGAGACAGATTCTGGAAATACTGCAATTTTACCCACAGATCTGAAGAGACCTGAGTAACTTATCCAACAGGAGGAAGAGTTTGATAGCCAAGTTGGAGCCAGGGCAAGGATGTAGCTGAGCTCTAGAAACTGATGAGACAAGAAATCACTCCAAGTATAACTGTTGCAGGAACTGCGGGGACTACGAACAAAGAGTCAGGACACCCAGACATTTGGCGAGAAGCAGCATTTGTTAGTGCTGGCACTGGCTCAGCAGATTCCTACCCAAGGGCTGAACCCTGAGTGCAGCAGGGCCATGCCTTTTATACACTCATTACAAGGCTGGGGGAAGTCAGCACCCAGGAACGATTGCAGTGGAAGCTATTAGGTCACTATAGGTGTTTTCAGGATGCTAGTTATATTCTAATCTATCTCTGTAAAGATTACCCAGATACCCAATTATAAACTAATGGGCTTCCATGACCATGACCAACAGGCTGTTGGGTACCACTGAGTCCCCATGGGGGGGAATACACTGTTACATTGTTTCAATCTCAAGCACCCAAGCTCCCTTGGTGATGTACAGGTGATTCCTGTACATTCCTGAAGCCTCAACAGAAACTTTGTCTCCTTGGCTTCCTACCACATAACAACTATTGAGGGTCTCTATTATTTTACACCTTTTTCTATTCATAATCTTATATAATCCTCACAAATGTATAATTTGAATAGTACTAGGTCCATGTTGCAGAAGAGATAACTAAGCTCAAAAGATTAACAAATTTTCTAAAGTAATCTCTCAGTTGTGTAATGGAGAGCTTAGATTTGAACCTAAATCTCAAAACCTCAACATCCATGCTCTTTCCACTATACCATTTTGATTACACACCAAAATCCACGAAAATAAGGAAATGGCATTTATGTCCAATTTTCTTAAAGAAATATAGAACATGTAACAACTTTGTCTTTCACTTATGACAATGACCAAGTGATTCTATGACTTCCACTTTCCTGTTTGTGACCATTTCTCTCCACCTACTGACTCCATAGTTTTGAATATACCCTAAAATAATGTAATTAATCCAATAACATGGAAATAATAAGTGCTCGATCTTAACATATATTAAGACTGAAGTAATCAGAGTTTCTTCATCAGTGCAAGTTAAGTGAAGCTAGCTGCATATTTGGGTCTGAAAAGAAGAAAATAAAAGATTTTATTTAAGAGAAAATAAGTAATTAAAATAATTTAAAAGAAAATAAACTTTAAATTACAATGTTCTTTTTATATGAAAGAAAATAACAGATTATTTTTACAGATAAGTTAAAATTAAGGTATTAAATATTAGTATACTATAATACTGATACAATTTAAATGTGTTATTAGGTTAGACTATAGTAAAATAAACTCAATCTGATAAATTTTGTATTGTTTCTATAGCACCTCATTTACATGGCATTTCTGAAAAGAAGTCCATTTGCAATAGCTCAGCAGTGAGAAGCATAAACCACAACCTGTCAATGCTGTTAGCAAATACATCCATAAAGGTAGTGCAGTCTTCAAAGAATATTACTTTTGAAGAAAGCTATGTTAGAGTCATAGCTCAGCAATAAAATTTTTTTAAATTGAGAAAGGATTAACTGTATAAATATAACAAAATTTAATGCCATTTTGATCTATCTTTCATTTTTTTTCTGACAGTAGTGCCAAGCACTGAAATCCCAAAAATCTATCATGAATAATGCAGAAGCAGCACATGGGCTCATATAGCAGTGTTTAAAATGCCTGCCTTCAAGTTGACATTTCATCCATTAAGTGGGGGAGAAAGGAATCTTCATTTTCATGCTCAGTGGAATAATTTAACTTCCTCCTTGCTAAAGCACACACACCCACACTGGTGCATGTGCATGTACACCCAAGTGCATGCACACAAAAATAACAGTTATTTCAAGCTATAAAATTCAAATCCCAATTTGTGAACTATTAGCAAAAACATTCAGTGATTCATTGGATGTAAGATAAGATTTCCTCTTATGTTCCACCTGTTGAGATTCCTCCCTCACCTTGCCTCCCAGGCACAGTAAATTTTGTCATATCATTAAAAAATTTTTCAAGAAGGGCAAAATCATTATGTAACTTCAACAAGAGTAAAATCATTACCCAAAGCAGTCGTTTTGAATACATTGCATCTACTTAAGTATCTTCCCCTCTTAATAATTTGCATCGTGTTTGCTTAACTAGGCTTAACAAATAACTTTATAGCAGCTATATCAAAATGAAGCCTGAGTACTGGAGTCAGAGCTTCTATATAGTGAACTGACTGAGGGAAAATTTACACATGTGACCTTAAGCCCTCTAACTCCTGGTTTCCTTCTTTTTTTTATACTAAAAAGTTATTTTTTTCTTCATCCCAAGTACTCTGGGAAGTGTATCACTGTTCCAAGTATTTTTGAGTTTTAGAAGGAGGTGCTTTAGTTCCCTTTATGTCCACATTTAAATTCCAGTTATTCCTGGCTGGTTTGATCACTGCTATCATCTCAGCTACCACTTCTTTATTTTCTTCCTGTCCCATTGCTCTACAGATGGATCTCACCCCTTGGTCCTTCTCTCAGATTTCTACTAGAATCCTTTTGGTGTAACCAGCTTTTACTCAAGGCTTTAACAGAATAAGGGGACACTAGTAGAGTACATAAAAGAAAACAGTTCTAAATTTGTCACCAGACATCAGTGCCATTAATGGCATTGGACTTTCACCAGCCACAAAGAACTACCCACCAGCTGGCTTTATGCTAAGGCTTTTGTTCACTTATTTTTAAATTTTTGAGTTTTTATCTTCCTTAACCAGAAATTTCTCCCTATCACATCTTCACTGTGGCCTCTTCTCTTCACATTCTCCAACAAAGAGTTCAAAACTCAAAGTTTCTGTTATTTATTAAGCAAGTAAATGAGGAACTTAGTTCTCAACTACCTTGTCTTTCAGACCAAAAAGGTCGTTAAAATGCATCCCTGCAAAAGATCTGTCACCTGTGATCTCCAACTTAAGACACGTAAGAGAACAGAAAATTGAAACTGAAGTTTTTCTTTCATATAACTGTCCGTTTTGAAACTGTCCTTTTTGAAAGCATAATCTTTGGGAAATTGACTCATCTCATAGGCTGGAAAAATCTGAAACATGTTTGGCTATTTGATTATTTCTTAAAATTTTACACAAAATTAAATTAGACATATCAGTTCTATTGATTTTAAACAGAGGCTCCAGAAGATACTTTGGAATAGATTTTTATCAAAAGCTGGGAAGACATTGGGTTTCTTTAGAGAGAAGACTTCTGCCTTTTTCTCCCCTGGTTTCTTCAAATGCTCACCTTTTCATGCATACTTTCTGCATTTTAAGGCCAGTCTCAGTGATGCTGGAGAAATGGTGTGTAAAACCATTAATAAGGGTTTTTCCCTCCAAAATCAGTAAGTGCTGAAGAGTTCCTTAAGCCCATATCAGCACATTTAGGGACAGCAGCCCCTTTGAATGATTCTCAGATTCACCCAACATAACCTTTTAAGAACTTTTTCAAGAAATTACCTTATTTTTCTTTAGCAGCAGGAAAAAAAACCAAATTCATAATTCCTCATTCCACAAAATATATAGTAGTACTAGAGAAAATGGAGAAACATAGAACAAAGAGCCTTTTTCCATTCTTTCTCTCACTTCTAGTTGAGGTGCACATGGTAAGCCATTCAATGTATCTAATTGTCTGCAGAGATATTGTTTTTCATTTGTTCTTATCTATGTTGTAAGCTCAGCAGGACAGAGAGTCCTATAGTTTGAAGGGATAAATGTAACTCTAGGGAGCAACATTAGCAAAACCATTTACCTGCAAATCTAGGTTGTATTCTCCATACAGCTTTCTCAGTAATGAAGCAGATATTTTTTTTTCTTTTTTGTCATTTGGCTCCAAACTAGGAAGTTACAAAAAAGGGACTGTTATTTATTTAGTGAGCCCTCTCAAGTGTCAAAAAAAGTTGTCTCTTTTACGGAATTGCCTCAAAAGCCCCATAAGAGGACAACATATATATCTTAGCTATAAGCTGTCTGAATATCCCAGAAGACAAATGTAGATGCACACTGATTGTAGGAAGAGGAATGTTAACTGTCTTCTCTCTCATATTCTAGTATAGGGGAAGACAATAAACTTAACATTGTTATTTCTAGTTTTCTATATTTGTAACATTACAAAGAAATTGTACAAAACAATGTAGTGATTCATTTTATATAAGTTAATATTCTGGAAGCTGGAGTTTTCTACATATAGGTTACTTAAACAAAAAGTCATTAAAATAATTTTTCCTACTCAGGACATTGGTGAGCTATTGTGATACAGTGTGTGAAGCTTTACCAAGTTTGTCACTTGATACTATAGAGTATTGGAAAATAATTGGATTAATTAATGGACATAATTAGTTAGAAATACACAGTAATGAATCAGTTGATTTACTCTTAGTAAGAATAGAATGAATACTGGACACTTCCCAAGAGAAAATAGAAAATGAACTGTAATGTTAGACAAGTTAGTCAAAATAACATTAGTAGTATATTAGGTAACTTCTTAATTGTCTTCCCAGTGAGGCCTTTCCTTTAGAAAGATCATTTTTTCTAAAATTTCAATCTTATGTCCTGATACTTTATATCCCCCTTCTCTGCTTTTTTCTCCTTGGTAACTATTTTTGATTAGTATATTGTCTATTTTGTTCATCTTTTTCTATTATCCATCTCCCCCAAGTATACACTCATAAGGACAGGGAATTTTTGTTCACTGCTGTGTCTCCAGTTCCTAGAACAATGCCTGACACATAATAGATGCTCAATAAATACTTGTTAAATGAATAAGTAGATACAGGAGGGAAAAATTACTGAAGAATTCCTTTTATTTTCTCTTCCTTGCAGTAAAGAAAATCAGCTCTTTCTGCAGGGAGGAAAATTGCTTTCCTCTGCCCTAGCTCTGTCCTCACAGAGTCCATTAACTCCTCTGCATCATGATTCTCTACATTTTTTCCAATAAAAATAACATGGACATTTGGAAGAGTGTGATATCGAGGACCTAAAAATATAGATTTGTTCTACCTCTGTCACTTATGAGCTGTTTAATCCGAGTCTGTTATCTCACTTGTGAAGTGGGAATACAAATACAAATACATACACGAAGATGTAGAAAAGATTAAATAAGTGCTAGAAAGTGCTTTATAAACCTCAAAAACATATAAATATTTACAGTAACAGCCAGCTGTCACTGCTACAAGAGCTTTTTCTTCTCCTTTCTGCCAAGTAATATTCATCCTCTAGTCCCTTATATATTTTTTAAATTTTAAGTAAAACAATTCCATAAATTCTTTCTTTTGGAATCAAAAGAATGGAAGTCCTAAAAAATGACTTCTATACTGATAATCAGAGAGGCAAAGGCTGTGCCATTTTCTATCATTTGTATGACTCCTGCCATATATGGACTTCCTATAGCCAGACTCAACCCAATGAGTTGATAGAAAAGACAATAATCCAATTAAGGGTCCAGCAGCCAGGGAGTGAAATATCAGACAAAGCAAACAAAATACATGTATGGTAAATAAGATAAGAAGTAGGGTAGTTAATAATTAGATGGTCACTAGAATGATCTTTTCTATCTGTTATGGACTCTGAAATCATAAAATGTGATACTGTGGGGCAGTCCAGGAGGGCAGCATAAAAAGACCCTGTACTCACCTCCCCCCACAGACACATCAGATCTATAGTTAAATATGAAGACATTCCCACTGAGAAAGAATGGAAAACTAGCTGGACAGCTCCCTCTGCAAGATAAAAGCAGCACATTGAGAAGGTAAAGGAGGCAGAAACGCTGTCTTGCCAAAAGCCCTGCCTCCAGTGCCAAGGCACACACAGCAGGGAGGGATTTCATGGGCCCAGTGAGGACAGTGTGACCTACACTGGGTACCCTTACCCTTGTGTTCTGCACCAAAGAGGTGAGGCCCCAAAAATATCTGGTTTTGGACACCACTGGAGTTTATATCTGGGGATCTGGCTTCCTGTCAGCCTGCAACTAGGTGCTGAAGGAGACCACCCCCTTTGGAAAACTGACAGGTCTTGGCACACTCCCAACAACTGGGACCTATTAAGAAAGAATCAGGCTACTTAGACTATTACAAAGGTTCAAGAGACAACTAAGAGCCAGGGCAAGGTTGAAAGATAAGGTTCATCTCCTACACAAGGCTACTCCCTCACGATTGGAGAAGGTAGCTATATTACATAACACATAGAAATAAAACACAGAGAGTCAAACAAAATGAGGAAACAGAGGAATGTGTTCCAAATAAAAGAACAAGAGAAACTCTCAGAAAAAGACCTTAAAAATATAAATAAATCATCTACCTGATAAAGAGTTCAAAGTAATGGTCATAAAGATGTGCATTAAACATGGGAAAATAATGGAGGAACAATACAATGAGAACTTCAACAAAGACAGGCAATATAAGAAAAGGCCAAAGAGAAACCACAGAACTGAATAATACAATAACTCAACTAAAAAATACACTAGAGGCATTCAGCAAGAGACTGAATGAAGCAGAACAGTTCTGTGACCTGGAAGACAGAACAGTGGAACTCACTCAGACAGTGGCCAAAAGAAAAAAGGATTTAAAAAGTGAAGCTAGCTTAAGAGATCTATAAGCAATATCAAGCAGAATAACATTTGCATTATGTGCATACCAGGACAAAAGAGGGATAGAAAGGGCCAGAAAAATTATTGGAAAAAATAATGACAGAAAACTTCCTTAAGATGAGGAAGGATCTAGACATCCAATTCTCAAGAAGCCCAAGGAATTTGAAATAAAATGGACCAAAACACATGATACTTAAAGCACTAAAAGTTAAAGACAAAGAGAGAATTTTGAAATCAGCAAAGAAAAACAACTTGTTACATACAAGGAAATTCCCCCAACACACAAAACTACCAACTGATTTTTTTCAACAGAAAGTTTGAAGGCCAGAAGGGAGTAAGAATGCAGAGGTTTTACAATGCATTCAAATTTAAGCTGTTATCAATTTAAAATAGACCATTTTGTGTATATATAGTCTATCTTATGTGAACCTCATAAAAACCACAAAGCATAAACAGTAGATACACCAAAGATAAGAAAGAAATCTGGACATAACACTAAAAGAAGTAATCAATTCACAAGGGAAGAGAACAAGAGAAAAAGAAGAGGAAATAGTATAAAACAACCAGAAAACAATCAACAAAATAGCGGTAAGTACGTACCTACAAAAATTGCTTTAAACATAAATGGACCAAATTCTCCAGTCAAAAGACATAGAGTGGCTATATGAATTATGCAAAACTCATCTTGATGTTGTCTACAAAAAACTAACTTCAGACTTAAGAACATTCACAGACTGAAAGTCAAGGGACAGAAAAGGATGCTCCATGCAAATGGAAATGAAACGAAAGCTGGTGTAGCTATACTCATATCAGACCAAATAGGCTTTCAAACAAAGACTATAATAAAAATCAAAGAAGGACATTACATAATGATAAAGTGGTCAGTCCAACAAGAGGATATAACATTTGTAAATATTAATGTTCCCGATATAGGAGCACCTAAATATACAAACATTAACAGACCTAAAGGCAGAAACTGATAGCAGTACAATAATAGTAGGGGCCTTTAATAGTCCACTTACATCAATGGATAGATCATTCATATATAAAGTCAGTGAGGAAACAGTGGCTTTGAATAACACATTAGACAAAATGGACGTAGTAGATATATACAGAACATTACATTCAAAATTAAAAGAATACTCATCTTTTCAAGTGCACACAGAACATTCTCTAGGATAGATCACTTAGACGACAAAACAACTCAGTAAATTTAGGGAGATTGAAATCATACCAAGCATCTTTTGTGATCATAACAGTATGAAACTGGAAACCAATTACAGGAAAAAAAAAAATGAAAAAACACAAACACATGGAAGCTAAACAGCAAAGTACTAAATAACCAATGGACCAACAAAGAAATTAAAGAGGAACTAAAAAATACTTGGAGAAAAATGAAAATAGAAATGCAACAATGCAAAGTCTCCTAATGTAGTAAAAATAGTTCTAAGAGAGCAGTTATAGCATTACATATCTACCTCAAGAAACAAGAAAAATCTCAAACAATCTATCCCTACACCTCAAGGAACTAGAAAAAGAGCAAAGCCCAAAGTTAGTAGAAGGAAGGAAATAACAAAGGCCTGAGGAGAAATAAATGAAATATAGAGAAAAAAAAGTACAAAGGATCAATGAAACTAAAAGCTGGTTCTCTCAAAAAATAAACAAAATTGGTCAACCTTTAGCTAAACTCAACAAGAAAAAAAAGGGAGAGGTCTAAAAAAATAATAACAGAAGTGAAAGAGAAGTTACAACTGACACCACAGAAATTAAATATGGAAAACTATAAGAGATCACTATGAAAATTTATATGCCAACAAATTGGACAACCTAGAAGAAAGGAATAAATTCTTAGAAATACGTAATCTCCCAAGATTGAACCAAGAAGAAGTAGAAAATCTGAACAATCCAATTATTAGTAACAAATTTGAAGAAGAAATAAAAGAAACTTCCAACAAATAAAATACCAGAACAAGAGGACTTCACAGGAGAATTCTACCAAACACTTAAAGAGTGTTAATACCAATCCTTAAAATATTCCGAAACAGTGAAGAGGACAGAAAGCTTCCAAACTCATTCTGCAAGGCCAGCACCACCTTGATACCAAAGCCAGACAAAAACACGACAAAAAAAAGAAAATTACAGACCAAAATCCCTGATGAACATAGATGCAAAAATCCTCAACAAAATATTAGCAAACTGACGTCAAAAATACACTTAAAAGATCATTCACTACAACCAAGTGGAATTTATTCCAAGGAGGCAAGGACAGTTCAATATCTACAAATCAGCTAATGTGATGATAAACAAAAGGAAGGTTATCTCAACAGATGTTGAAAAAATATTTGACAAAATTCAACATCCATTCATGATAAAAACTGAACAAAATAGATATAGAGGGAGCATACAGCAATGTAATAAAGGCTATATATGACAGACCCACAGCTGATGTCATGCTCAATGGTGAAAAGCTGAAATCTCTATTCTAAGATAACAAACAACACAAGGACAGCCATACTCACCACTTTTATTCAACACTGTCCTGAAGTCCTAGTATAGCAATCAGGAAGGAAAAAGAAATAGAAGACATCCAAATTGGAATGAAGAAGTAAAACTGTCACATGTGCAGATGACCTAATACTATATACAGAAAACCCTAAAGACTCTACCCCAAAACTATTAGAACCAATAAACAAATTCAGTAAATTCCAGGATACTAAATCAGTATACAGAAATCTGTTACATTTCTATCATGAATAATGAACTATTCGAAAGAGAAAGTAGGAAAGCATTTCCATTTACATCAAAAAGCATAGCCTATCTAGGAATAAATTTAACCAAGAAGGTGAAAAACATGTGCACTGAAAACTATAAGACACTGATGGGAGAAACTAAATAAGATACAAATAAATGAAATGACATCCCATGCTCTTGGATTGGAAGAATTAATATTGTTAAAATGCCCATACTTCCCAAAGCAATCTACAGATTCAATGCAATCCCTATCAAAATTCCAAAGGCATTTTTCACAAAACTAGAACAAAAAAACCTAAAATTCATATGGAACTGCAAAAGATCTCAAACAGCTAAAACAATCCTAAAAACAAAGCTGGAAGTATAACACTCCCTGTTTTCAAACTATACTACAAAGCTATAGTAATAAAAAAACAGTATGGTATTGGCATAAAAATAGACACACAGATCAATGGAACAGAGAGTCAAGAAATGAACTCACACATAAATAGTCAACTAATTTATGAAAAAGGAGCCAAGAATATACAATGGAAAAAGAACAGTCTCTTCAATGAATGGCATTAGGAAAACTGGGCAACCACATGCAAAAGAATGAAACTAGACCACTATCTTACACTATACTCAAAAATGAACTAAAAATGGACTAAAGACTTAAATATGGTATGACCTGAAACCATAAAACTCCTAGAAGAAAACAGGCTGTAACGACATTGGTTTTGGCATTAAATTTTTGGAGCAAAACCAGTGGGACTACATCAAACTAAAAAATTTCTGTACAGCAAAGGAAACCATCCAAAAAATGGAAAATCAATCTACTGAATGCGAGAAAATGTTTGCAAATCATATATCCAATTAGAGGTAAATATTCAAAATATATAAAGTACTCAACTAAAGAGCAGAACAAAAAATCTGATTAGAAAATAGGCAGGGGATATAAATAGACATTTTTCCAAAGAAGACATACAGGACAACAGGTATGTGAAAAGATGTTCAACATCACTAATTATCAGGGAAATGCAAGTCAAAACCAATGAGATACCACCTTACATAAGTCAGAATGGTTATTATCAAAATGACAAAAAATATTAAGTGGTGGAGAGGATGTGCTGAAGAGAGACTCCTTATACGCTGTTGGTAGAAATGTAAATTCATGCAACTACTGCAGAAAATACTATGGAGTTTCCTCAAAAAATTAAAAACAGATATACGACATGATCCAGCTATTCCACTTCTGGGTAGCCATCCTGCAGTGGTAAACAAAAACACTAATTTGGGAAGATATATGCACACCTCTGTTCATTGCAGCATTATTTACAATGGCCAAGGTATGGAAAGGACCTAAGTGTCCACTGATGATGAATGAATTAAATGGATGTAGTACACTATTCAACGGAATACTACTCAGAATTTAAAAAGACTGAAATTTTGTCATATGTGACAACATAGATGATTCTTGAAGGTTTTATGCCAAGTGAAGTAAGTCAGACAGAGATAGACAGGTACCATATTATTTCAATTATATGTGGAATTTAAAAAATAAATGACAAACAAAACAAAACTCATAGGAAAAATAGACTGGTTGTTGATGAAGGAAAGGGTAGGCAAAAAAGAGTGAAAGAGTTATCTACCTGGTGATGGATGGCAATTAGACTTATTGTGGTGGTCATTTCATAGTATATACACATATTGAATTACTATGTCATACACTCAGAATTAATGTAATTTTATATGCCAATTTTATATCAAAAGACTGATTTATTTTATATTTCTCTTCAGAAGTCTTCATTACATAGCAGATGCCAGCTGAAACAAACACATAAAAACTAGTATCAGTCTTTAATATCTTCTCATGTATTAGATTTTAGATAGCTAGCTCTCTTATCGAAAGGCAGAGAAAAACGCCCAATAAAAAAGAATCCATATTAAGTGAGTTGTAAGACTAGGGAAATACAAGTCCCAGAATAATTCTGAAGAAGACTATATTAACCTAGAACAAGGTTAAGCACACTTTTTCTATAAAGAACCAGATAATAATACATATTTCAGCAGTTACTGATCTTCTGGTCTCTACTATGACTGTTCATCACTGATACTGAAGCACTGAAGTGGCCTCAGACATTGAGTAAGTGAATGGGTGGTGGATCTGCTCCAATTAAGTTTTATTTACAAACTAGCCAGTGGGCCATAGTTTACCAGCTCCTGGACTAGACATTTAAAATGTGTGGCTTCCTTTCATTCATGTCCTAGAATAATGAAAGAAGTGATATCTTAGGAAAATGGAAAAATACAGAATATAAACAATTTCCAAAGGCTAGTTGTGCTACCGAACTTTCATGGAACATTAAATCTTACTTTATCCTTGTTTATTCTTCAATCAGAATTCTATTTAGCAGACTTGTCACTTTACAAAGGGTGATTACAACAAACAGTTCCTGTTCACCTGGCAGACACACTGGTTGATGGCAATACAGAGCAGTGGATCAGAGAGTGGGTCTGAAGCCACATTTCTATCATTTGGGTGCTACTCTGTCATTTGCCACATGTGTGTCCTTGGACTTGTCACTTAATATCCATTTCCTCATCTGTAATATTCTGGGTAGAGACAGAACCTACTTCACAGGGTTTCTATGAAGGATGCACTAGAGGTGGGTAAATCTCTTAGAGTAATATCTGAAATATATTAATTGCTACCCCAAGGTTAGGTATTATTCTTACTCATTCTGGGTCAAAAGAGAGGAATGCTTTTCCCTCTCTCTGCACCTGAGTTTCAGAAATAATTAAAGAAGTAAGTTAGCTGATGACACATCTTACTATATGGCCAACTGTGGGGAAGGGAACTCTGAGAACACTGTGACATGAATAGGGCTTCTTTCTCTCATTCTCAGCTCTGACCTGCTTGCTTCTTCTGGGCTTGAGGCCAGTAAGTATGGGAAGCTCAGTGTGAGTGCCCAGCTGGGTTTCGTGGGAAGGGCAACAGAGACAGGTAAGTAGAGTTTTTGCATTCCTCGCCTGGGCCACCCTCTCAGACCATGACCAGGAGCCCCTGGGTAAGAACCAGAGAGCAGGAAGGGGTGAATCCTGAGAAAAGTTTGGCCTGCAGAAATCCTTGGATATTTTAGGGCATGAGTGTGGCTGATATTTTTTGTTGCCAAAAGGAAACGAAAGAGCCAAATAGATAGACTGAGTCTTCCCTTTCCCTGAGCTGGAGAGAAAAGCATGGAATCAGGCTTCCTCCAGACGCAAACCATCTACGATGTCAGGCTAAGGGAAATAGACGATGCCATTTTCCATTGCTTGTGTGACTGCTGTCACTTAGGGTCTTCTATCAGCCAGACTTGACCCCAACAGAAAAAATATATCAGCCTGTATAAATGGGGCCTAGAAACCACAGGGAGCATTATCAAACTAAAGAAATACAGTCATACCCAGGAAGCTAGAGCTGCTGGGAAGACGGATAATTAGAATGAAAACAGTAAGAGCACGTAAGGAGATTCAGCACAAAGGAGACACTTTGGAAATTTAAAATAAAACAATTTTCCAACTAAATATTTTTTAGTAGACAATTGGAAGAATAGGATCACTCTTGCAACTTAAATAAGTTATTCAGAAGATTAAATTCAAGTCTTCCTTCAAAGCACTGTGCAAAATTATAAAGAGGTAGAAATAATGATGGAAAAGGTAAGTGACAAGGATATTAGATACAGAAAGCATAGTAACTGAGTAATAAGATTCCAGGAAGATACAAGGGAATAGATGGAGGAGAAAAATAAACAAATTTTTTTCCTGAGATGAAGAAAGGAGATGAGATGAAGAACAAAGAAAACAGATTGCAAGTTCTCAGACCCAATTTCAGTCTGAACTGGTAGATTTAACATGGATGGTTAAATGCGCACTAAGAGTAAGAAAGAATTGCAAAGTTCCAGACCAAAAAAGTTACCTATAAAGGAAAAATAAACCAGGTTTTCTCATCTAGAAAGTAGCAAAATAATATCTACCAATTTCTCAAAGAAAATTAGGCTCAAGAGATATGTACCCACCCAAGCCACTTTCACCTGTTCAGGCAAAAAAATATATCTAAAGATATACAATATTTCATGTAGTGATAGTCATGAAATAAAGTATAAAAGGATAAAAAGCCCTCCTAAAACAGGAAAGGCATACTCTAAAGGGAATTTTAATAATCCAAAACCAAAAGACTAAATGAGGGATTAGTAGAGCATTTTGTTAGAAGTTCAGTGGTGCATCCTTGTGGATAAAAATACATTATCTTGTTGTCAAATAATAGTACTTAAATATACTTCTGATTATGTAATAAGAAAAATAATTAAAATCATTTATGAAATTGAGCAATATGATTAAATTTCCAAATTAACAAGGAAAGAAAATGAAATAAAGCATTGTCACACTTAGAAAAAAAAAGGAAAAATAAAAAATATAAAAATAAAACTAAGCACCAGTAAGTTGGAAGAAAAATAAATATATCATTGTATTAAAAATGACATAGAGAAACAATATGTTGTTTAAAGGGACCACTAAAAGTAGAACCAGCAGGATACTGTTTTTAAGAAACTCAAGACTAAGTACTAGAGAGGTTGAAAATAAAGTAATGGTCCAAAAGAATCAGTCAAATGAACATTTAAAAAGGAAGGGGTGTGCCAATATTAACATCAGATCTGGTATAATGTAAGCTGGAAAAAAATGCTAATAGAAGAAAAGGGAGAATTTTGAAGCCTAAAAAGGCCAAAATGTATGAAATTTCAATAGTCATAAACTTATGAACACTAAAACACATGATGTTGCTAAATACATAATGCAAATTGATTACAAATACAAAGGGAGCATAATGAAAACAATACTGGGTCCCTTGTTATGACAATATAAATAAAAATAAAGACACACAAAGGCAAATAGAATAATTCAATTAATTGACTTGATTTAATAGACCTGCAGACAAAATACATTTTGCCCATTTGTTTATTCAATATGTACCCAATTTTATTATGTACTTGACAACAAAGAACCTTAATAAAATTAAAATACAGATACATAGCTGGACGTATTCTTAGACATGCTCCAGATGGATTAGAAATAAATAATCTAAAAATTACTGTTTTAATAGCTAGGAACTTAAAAAATGTGTTCTTAAGATAATCCTTAGACCAGAACAGAAGTCAAAAATAGTACACAAACTATATAGAGAGGAATGAAAAAGAAAACACAGCTGTTGAGAAAAAAGAAAAAGCTGTACCTAGTAAAAACATGTAGCCTGCAATATCTTTGATAATGAGGACAAGAGCAAAAAAGAAATAAGTATTTGTTTTATTATCTTACTTAATAAATTAGAAAAAATGAAACAGCAAAGAGATAATTAGGAATATCCATAAAGCTGAATTTAATTAAACAAGAGTAGCTCTGGGCTAAAGGGGATTTCAGCTCCAGGCAAGTTTACTCTGGATTTCAGGAGACTGAAAAATGACAATGGAACACTTGGGGGTAAAAAGGGGCTTATGTCAGGCTTTATTCTCACAGCACAGGTCAAGCTGTCCACTTCTGTCTCAGCCTCTGCTCCAGGTGCTGCAGTTGCCCCACTCTAGCCTCTGCACTTGACTCCAGCCTCTGCTCTCCTCCTTTCCTGCTTCCCTCTGCCCTTAGCACTGGGCAGAACTCTTTTTATAGCAACAGCAGCAATAATGGCTTATGGCCAACAGGTATGTAAGCATGCACCTGCACAGCAGGCTAAGTTTTACATCATTGCACTGACACAGTGGGTAGATTAGGATCAGGTGAGGATCCTGGCCATGGTACTTCCATTTTCCCGACAATAGGAAAATAAATATTTAATAAAATAACAATAAAACATCAATAATATAAGCTTATTACAAAGAAAAGACTGAGACAGAATAAAATAATACAAGTTTAGGAATGCAACTACATGCCACAAAAACATTTGAGTCTATTGAAAATGGTAGATTTTCTAATAAACTATAAATAATAAAAATTGACACAAAAAAAGAACTGGGAAACTAGAATCTATCTAATATCATGAAAAATTTATTGAAATGGTCACAAGAAACAGGTGAGTTAACAGTCAAGCTTTATCTAATCTTTAAAGACTGGATAATTCCAGTATAGCTCCAGAAGGAATGTCAGCATTGAGGTGCTCCTTGTTTTTGTCCCTCCCTCAACAACAAAAATTTGGCATTAATCCAAGGACTAAAATGCCTTTGTGGGTGCTGTGGGAAGCAACACCATCCACCAAGGGAGGCCCCTCACCCACTTTTTCATAGATAATAGGCAGACAGACCTCTGTCCCAGGTATGCATTCCACAGTGGCCTGTGAATAGGCTCCAGATTCTCTAGCCATGGCCCCCAGAGCCCCTGGAAAACCCACATACAATTATCAACACATAAAAGAAATTCCTAAAAATGTACTACCTGCCAAGACTGTATCATGAAGAAAGAGAAAATGTGAACAGACCAATAATAGGGAGATTGAGCAGGTAAACAAAAATCTCCCAACAAAGAAAAGTCCATTACCAGATAATTTCACTGGTGAATTCTACCATTCAAAAAACTACTAACACCAATCCTTAAACTTCCTTAATTCTTTCCTAAATGACATTTTTAAATGTAATTAAAAAGTCAAGAAAGGTAAACATTAAGTAAAAGCAAAACATACTCTGCCTTATATCAAGTATTTAAAAATAGCCTTTACTCTAACAACCAAAAGTTTCAGTCTCCTGTTTTGTTTCAGGGACATTCTTACCCCCAACACAAACCTCTGTACTATACACACACTTCTGTACTATAAGAAAAATAGTGCAAGACCTATTTCAAGGGAAAACTGAGGCTCTTTATGTCATGAACTGTAGCAAACTGGAAAATATAAGCACGATTCCAATCATATAGCCTCTTCTAATCCAGGAAACTTTTTTCCCATAGGAATATCAGCACATT
Organism: Manis pentadactyla; assembly: GCF_030020395.1. Taxonomy (NCBI): domain Eukaryota; kingdom Metazoa; phylum Chordata; class Mammalia; order Pholidota; family Manidae; genus Manis; species Manis pentadactyla. The sequence goes on from NC_080019.1 coordinate 36,579,741, forward strand.
GTCCTCAGGCCTAATATTTCATAAGATGTCAGAAATCCAGATTTTTATGTACAAACTTGCAATTTAAAATATAGAATAGACCATTTAGATACCACTGTGGGCTGAATCCTATCCATGGCCTAGCATTCCACTTCTGCTTTAGGTCTGAGACTTGGATTGAAACTTGAGAATAGGGAGAAATTCTCCAAGGTTTACTACAGCTGGTTAATTATCCTTTCAATATCCCCAAGTGTATTGACATTGCATGTACTTAAACTTGAGTAGTAGATTACATTTAAGTAAATGATTTGCATATAGAGTATTGTTCTAATCAGGATCTTTGGTTTAAAATGGAGACTTATACTATGTTAAAAATGTCTATCAGAAATTACATATAAACTAGAAATAAAGCAGAAATAGAGGCATTTTTACAGTGCCTGTCCCCCACCCCCCTCTCTGCCTCCCTCTCCTGTCCCTCCTACTCTCCCTCCTTCTGCCACATAATATCCTTTCTCTGGAGACTTGGAAACAGTGCTTTAAACAGTGGGTCTGTTCTGTTTCTTTCTGTACATTGTGTTTCAATGCTTTCTCCTATAATGTTTCCTTATAACGTGGACTTTACACCAACTAGATATTTTTAGAGAACGTGGTCAGTTTCTTTCCCTGTTTCTAACTGATTCACTTCCTTGGGTTTCTTTAGTTCAAATTACCTCAAAAAGTAATTAGACACATTTAGATTATTTTTCTGTATTTTGTCATACAACATATTTCATAGGCTAATCTATGAGCAAGTTGTCATTGGGTCATAAGAACACTTGAGTCCAATCACTTGATAGGTAGGGAAAGGGCACACAGAAAATGTGCCTAGACAGCACAAAGTTTAGGAAGGGCAGATTTTTTTTTTCAAAAGTGACATCTGGGCACGTGTCAATACAAAATAGCCACCCAGATTTACAGAAATCACTTTTATTAGGAATTTAAAAGTTTTGATAGACTTGGACAAGGCAATCAGTATATATTTGAATATGGGTTATTAATTGAGCCCTTTTATAAAAGTCCATTCATCTTGTGAGGGATGTTAAATCATTCATCTTGTAAGGAATGATAAACTCCTGAAGTGGGAACCCAGGGGAGTCTGCAATTGCAGTCTCTGAAGAATGATGATAGCAGAATCTATATGCCAAGAGAGGCTGTCCAGTGAAGAGTTTAGCAACATCCAACAACCTGTTTCAAAGCTAATGAGCTCTCTGAGCATGTGCTAGTCTTTGAAATGTGTTTGTAAAGAGTACTTTCAAAGAACATGTATTGGTTTCTATCATTAAAAAGTACCACAAACTGGATAGCTTAAAACAACAGAAGTTTATCTTGTCACAGTTCTGGGCACTACAAGTCCATCCAGAGAGCTCCCTCCAAAAACATAAGGACTCCTCCTTACCTCTTTCAGCTTCCTGTAACTGCAGGAGTTCCTTAGCTTGTGATAATGTAAGTACAGTACCTGCTTCTCTGTCCCATGGTAGTCTTCTCTCTGTCTTTTATCGACACTAGTCATGTTGGAGTACCCACCCTAATGGCCTGTCTTAACTTTATTACATCTGCAAAGACTCGAGTTCCAAATAAGGTCACATTCATAAGTATATCAGGCGTTAGGACTTCAATATATCTTTGGGTGTACACAATTCAACCCATAACATAAAGAATAAGCTCATACTAATTCCAATCTGTATGTTGGATTTTAAAGATACGAATTAACATTCCTTTCTATAAAGCAATGGTATGCAACATTAGCTGATCATTAGAATCACCTGGGAGCTTTTAAATATTCCAATTCTCAAACCTGCACCACAAAACAATTAAATCAACATCTCTGGAGGTGACCCAAGCATGAATATAGCTGAAAGCTCTTAGATGATTCTAATGTTTATCTAAGTTTGAAAACTACTGTCATAGACACAAAAGACAACTAAGTATATATAAAAACCTGCTTTATTATTGAAGAACATAGTTTATTATTGAACACCCAGGAGATCAAAATAATTTTCTATTTCTTTACACATGAATTGAACTTAACTCCCCAGTCATAGAATAGTGAGACAATTGTAGGCTACTCCCTGTGGTGGCAGCTTGGTCCACTTGGCCTCTAGTCAGTCAGGTCCTGTGAGTAAGAGAAGAAAGGTTCAACCAGCATACACAGTTTTCAGTCTCTTCAAACAAGTCAATCTCCCATGGAGAGTAATGACAGGTAGAGAAAATAACGAAAAGTTACTAATACTTCCAAGCATCAGATCCATTTGTTTTCTTCTTCAAGAGATTTGAAAATAATTTCCAGTTATAATTGCAAAAGTACGCTTAATTGGTTGTTTTCATTCCCCCACAAAATCTTGCTGACCTAAAATTGAGTTTCTCCTAAATTCACTAATTTAACTTTTAGTGGATTTCTCTTTTCCTGTACAATGAAACTATCCTCTGATAATACTTCCTACACAACATGGAATATGCTATTTATTTTCACAACACTTTAAATATGACTATCCATCCAAAACAGATATTATTATATTAACTGATTCTTTTGTTTATTCATACATTAAGCACGTATTTCTCAAGTGAGCCAACAGGCATCTTCCTAGTCCCTGTCTTAGATTTTAGATTCTATTAGAAAAAAAGAAAATAACAAGCAAGCAAATAAATATTTTAGGTAGTGGTAAGTGCTTTGGAGAAAAACAAAACAGAGTAAAGAAGAGAGTGTAACAGGACCCAGGGGAGCATGTGCTAAATACAATCTCTTGGCCATCTGCATCCTGTTCTGTCCCTTCTATGTCCTCTAGTTATACTAGGATTGAAGAATAGAGAATACACTTCCAAGACTCCCTTTCAGGTAGCTCACTAGTTGTGAGCTTTTCTACCAAGAAAATGTCCTTGCATAAGATGTGGACAGTTCAGGGAGCTAGAGGCTATTTTCCTATACTGATAGCAACTCTCAGGCAGACGTCAGCAGAGGTGAGCATGCGCATTGCTGGACACCGGAGCCTGTACCCGCCTCTGAGTGGTCAGGCTGCTGTAGCAGAAGCCGTTTCCTGAGCTCTTACAGCTGCATGGCCCGAAGCCAGGGCTCCGCTGGTGATCCCTTGATTTCATTTCCTTCTTATGATTTTGTAAGCTCCTAAGTTTTAGGTTAAATTCCTTTCTGCCTGAAATACCTAGTTATTTTGTTTCTGCACTGAATCAGAGCGGCTGCTTTAAAAATGGTGGCTAGGAACGTCTCTCAGATGAGCTGACCTCTGAGTGGAGAAATACCTGAAATCAGGCAAAGATGAGAGAAAGAGAGCTCTAGGCAGACGGGATAAAAACTACAAAAATGGGAGTTGAGTTCAATGTATTTGAGAAACAGCAACAAGTCTACAACTGGGACAGAAATGAATAGGAAGAGGGTTAGCACATAATACGGCAAGATGACAGAGGCAAGGTCACTTCGAGCCTTGTAAAGCATGACAAGATGTAAGATTTCTTCTCAGAAGGCAAGTTATTTGAATGTTGTAGTGAGGGAGTGCATAAGCCTACTCCTGGGTGGAGAATAGAGTATAACGGAGAAATTATAAAAGCAGGAAGACCAGCATGATGGTCATCGCCATGTAAGAGAGAATAAAATCACGGACTATGACGCTACGTTGGAAACGGGGACAAGGGATACAGGAGCTATCTGGAAGGTAGTGCCCTTAGGACTTTTGACGTGTTGTACACAATTTTCCATGGAATTGGAATTGGATGAACATACAATTTCTTACCAAATTCAAAACACCTAGAAACTGAATGAGGTTTCTTAATACTTATGCCAGGGAGACAACCATACACTGGGGCTGTCTCAGGCAAACTAGATTTATAGGCACCCTAAGTATAAGGCCAAAAAATTTCAAGAATATCACAAAAGCTTTTACCTTAAACCAATGGGTAGATAAGGTTGCCATTTTGAGAGGCGAAGGACTAGAAAAGAAGCAGCAGAGTGTGGCTTATGTCAAGAATGCCACCAGGCTGGCCCCGTGGACGTGGGCAGTTGCCCAGATACTGTAACCAGAAGGCTACCTCCAAACGTACTTGCAGGGCTACTAAACAAAGGCTAAGCAACAGGCAGTTAAGGAAGAAAGCCAGAGCTGGGACATACATAAAAAATGAAATAAACTCACTTTTACAATTATCTGGCAATCAACGTGTAACTAACTAGCAACCAGAGCAATTTGACTGTGAGTCTCAAGACAGAACAAGAGCTTCTCTTCTTGTCTGAATTCAGAATTGATCTTACATATTGGTAGGCTGCTGAGCCTACAAGTGACAGTCAATTGTCCTTATTAGTGGGGTTAGGCAAGGATAACTGAGGAAACGGGCAGAGCTTAACACAGATATAAAAATAGGTATTGATACTGAAATGTTCTCCACCATTAGACACACAAACACACATACACACACATGTGCTCACACATCCACATGCTGGAGAAGAATAAGAAGATGAGTTGAGAACACCAAATATATACTAGATACTACAGGCCACTAAAGATTTCTTACCTAATTTCATTTGGGCAAATGTAGAAATAAGCTTCAAAACTGTGATCTGAGGAACTTAAAATAATTGCTTTTAAAAAATTCCCTAAATTTATCATAAAATAATTCATTTGTATTTTTTCATCTTTTTCACTCTTGATATTTCTTGTCTCCTATCACTTTTATTCTTTTCCAACTTGACATCTTTTTTCTTTATAAAAAAGCATGAAACTGGGTTATTTAAAAGTTAATATCATCATTAATATTTTTAAAAGAATATGGAAACCATCATTTATACTTAATGCTCTTATTAGCCATTTCATAGAAGTCTATTTTTAAATGAAATGTCAACATTTGAATATGAATAATGAGTAGAAAAAATGGGTCATTATTTCAACTTAAAATACTTAAGAAACATTACTTAAAAATAAATCTTAGTTTCTAGAGCAGTAACTTAAAGAATAATTTTAAAGAAAAAATGTAAGTGCTCTGTTTAGTCCTCTCCTAAACTGCATAAAATAACAGTGAAAATCTTCTTTACTCCTGTCAAAACATTCCCTACCTAGATATTTCTGTCATCAATTCTATAATTTTATTATAATTAATATACATTAATTAACTATGAACTGAGAGCCACCACGATGTTCAGAATAGGTCACATCACATTTCTTTAATTTCTCTAAGTCAGTTTCAGAATTGTGTTCCTTTTTCCTGCCTAATTGGTAAGAAATTTGTGCCCAGTGTTCACTGGGATGTTACTCTTTCCTTGATGTCTTCACAAGTGAAGGTCACTGGGACTGCACTCCACACTGGGCAAACCCTATGCCCTTCAGAGTGGGAAACTTTGATGCTTCCCTACCACAAGGGACGTGTGTGAGTGCGTGCGTGTGCGTGTGTGTGGAGACTGAGAGCGCTGACACCTGGGAGTCAGCGTCCTTTTCAGGATTCCAAGCTCTGGGGGTGCCCGACTCTGGACCCTGGCCCTCGCACTACCACCAGCTCCTCTCCTGCTACACAACTCATAAATGAGCCAGGTCACTTTGACATACGAGTGAGTTTGACCAGTATTGGAACTCTTAGTAAAATATCCAAATTCTCATTGCCTTTAGATATGATTTTCTAAGCATCCACAATCAACTGGCAGCTGAATTTAAAATGATGCAACAGAATAGAATGTAACCCCCAAAATCCAGTGGGTGCCTTGGGCTGGCACTATTTCACAGAATGATGTGAGTGCACCTAGTGGGAAGAAGATTCTACAAGTCTCCCTGGTACTGTTTCACCATCTGAACATGCAGGCACCTGTTAGTACTCTTCAAATGATTCATTACATTACACCTACTGGTCACTTATAAAGCTAAGACAAAGAACAAAAAAGTAAAGAAATATTGTCTGAGAAAAACAGCTTCTCATGTAATAGGACTATAGTGCCCAGGTATCAACCAAACACATAGAAGCTTTCCACACTGTTAGTGACTACTGATTTTTACACTGTTAAGACATCAGATATAAAATGACTCATAGGTAGGAAATAGCTTTTATGTCTATTAAAAAGACATAATTTGAAGGTTAAACTGAATACACTATAAGTTCCAACCAACTGAAAATTCATTAATCTATAAAGGCTGTCTTTTGAATATAATATGCTGACAAGCTTCTGTAGTCTTAGTGCCAAAAAACAGTCATAAAATGCCATAAAATGGAGTAAATACAAAGGAAAAAAGAGAGATGGGAACAATATTTAGAAATGTCTCTTCTATGGGCAGAATTCCCTGTTTATAACTGTGACTTCTAATTGCCTCAGTATCCCTAAGAATGAAAACGTGCCTTGCCCTTTAGCTTGGCTACAGTTTTCCTCAGCTTTCTTAATTTCTTTTTTTTTTTTTTTTTTTTTATTTAATAATTATTTTTTATTGAAGGGTAGTTGACACACAGTATTACATTACATGAGTTTCAAGTGTACAACACAGTGGTAGAACATTTATATACATAATTCTAGGTTCCAGCTATCACCCTACCAAGCTGTTACAATATCTTGACTATATTCCTTATGCTATACATTACATCCTGGTTACTAATTTATTTTACCATTGGAAGTCTGTCCTTTTTTTTTTTTTTTTTTTTGTGAGGGCATCTCTCATATTTATTGATCAAATGGTTGTTAACGACAATAAAATTCTGTATAGGGGAGTCAATGCTCAATGCACAATCATTATTCCACCCCAAGCCTAATTTTTGTCAGTCTCCAATCTTCTGAGGCATAACAAACAAGTTTTTACATGTAGAACAAATTCTTACATAATGAATAAGTTACATAGTGAACAGTACAAGGGCAGTCATCACAGAAACTTTCGGTTTTGCTCATGCATTATGAACTCTAAACAGTCAGTTCAAATATGAATACTCATTTGGTTTTTATACTTGATTTATATGTGGATACCACATTTCTCTCTTTATTATTATTATTTTTAATAAAATGCTGAAGTGGTAGGTAGATACAAGATAAAGGTAGAAAACATAGTTTAGTGTTGTAAGAGAGCACATGTAGATGATCAGGTGTGTGCCTGTAGACTATGTGTTAATCCAAGCTAGACCAGGGCAATAAAACATCCACGTATGCAGAAGATTTCTCTCAGAACGGGGGGGTGAGGTTCTAAGCCTCACCTCTGTTGATCCCCAATTTCTCACCTGATGGCCCCCCTGCGACTGTGCCTGTCTTAGGTTGTTCCTCCCTTGAGGAATCTTACCCGTCTCTGGCTAACCAGTCATCTTCCGGGGCCATACAGGGAAATGTGAAGTTGGTAAGTGAGAGAGAAGCCTTATTGTTTGAAAAGGTTAGCTTTTTACTTCTTTGCATATTTATGCCCTGTGGCTTCTATGCCCAGCATTTGTCTTGAGGTATCTTTACCACTTGGAAGAATTATGATACTCGGTAAATTTGATATGAGGCACAAATTCTACTTAAGGGTTGTAATTAGGAAGGAAGAAGAAAAGCTATAGAAGTAGCAGGCGGCAGAAAACATGGGAAGATTGATTATTTCTTTGATATACCTTCTTGTAGAGTAACTTCAGCATGTATAGGTTTTAAGCTACTACTTAAATTGCACACACACATTAACATAATAGGAGTATAGTTACATAACCAAAGCATATCTGTAATTACCAGCCATCTGCAGTGAAACCAAGAAAACCAGTTAGGCACCTTAGGCATTTGTGAAAACTTATCTATGATATGGTGGATATTGTCCAAATGAACTTGAACAGTCTGAGAGAAATCAGACAAATTAAAACAACCCATTCCTGGGGACTGTTCACATGCCATATGTTCTTTTAACAATAAATAGTTTGTAGTTGTAAGACTTTGGAGCGCTACAATTTGCACTTCTCCAAATTCTTGGTTGAGTTCCAACAGTATAGATCCAGTCCAATTTTGTTGTTTTACTGTATGCATAGGCCAGCTTAGATATCTCCTTCCTCATTCCCATGGCAAGTCCAGGAACTGGTGGAATGAGTGCATCTACAGCTGTAGCAGTGCGTGGATCTTTGTTGGGGTTTTTTGATGATCATCTTCTGGCATGAGTCTTCCAGAGAGTGCAGATGTTGGAAGTTCTTTTTCATATCGTATCTCAGTTCATTTTCGGGGTAGCCCAATTAGGCTTTGATCCTCTGTATAAACACAAACAGACCCTTTGCCTATACTTTTATATGCCCTTTATACCCTTGTGTAGAACTCGTTGGAGGTTATCACACAGGAACTGCCCCTTTTTTTTTTTTTTTTTGCTATCACTAATCTACACTTACATGACGAATATTATGTTTACTAGGCTCTCCCCTATACCAGGTCTCCCCTATAAACCCCTTTACAGTCACTGTCCATCAGCATAGCAAAATGTTGTAGAATCACTACTTGCCTTCTCTGTGTTGTACAGCCCTCCCTTTTCTCCTACCCCCCCATGCATGTTAATCTTAATACCCCCCTACTTCTCCCCCCCTTATCCCTCCCTACCCACCCATCCTCCCCAGTCCCTTTCCCTTTGATACCTGTTAGTCCATTCTTGAGTTCTGTGATTCTGCTGCTGTTTTGTTCCTTCAGTTTTTCCTTTGTTCTTATATTCCACAGATAAGTGAAATCATTTGGTATTTCTCTTTCTCCACTTGGCTTGTTTCACTGAGCATAATACCCTCCAGCTCCATCCATGTTGCTGCAAATGATTGGATTTGCCCTTTTCTTATAGCTGAGTAGTATTCCATTGTGTATATGTACCACATCTTCTTTATCCATTCATCTATTGATGGACATTTAGGTTGCTTCCAATTCTTGGCTATTGTAAATAGTGCTGCAATAAACATAGGGGTGCATCTGTCTTTCTCAAACTTGATTGCTGCGTTCTTAGGGTAAATTCCTAGGAGTGGAATTCCTGGGTCAAATGGTAAGTCTGTTTTGAGCATTTTGATGTACCTCCATACTGCTTTCCACAATGGTTGAACTAACTTACATTCCCACCAGCAGTGTAGGAGGGTTCCCCTTTCTCCACAGCCTCGCCAACATTTGTTGTTGTTTGTCTTTTGGATGGCAGCCATCCTTACTGGTGTGAGGTGATACCTCATTGTAGTTTTAATTTGCATTTCTCTGATAATTAGCGATGTGGAGCATCTTTTCATGTGTCTGTTGGCCATCTGTATTTCTTTTTTGGAGAACTGTCTGTTCAGTTCCTCTGCCCATTTTTTAATTGGGTTATTTGTTTTTTGTTTGTTGAGGCGTGAGAGCTCCTTATATATTCTGGACGTCAAGCCTTTATCGTATGTGTCATTTTCAAATATATTCTCCCATACTGTAGGGATCCTTCTTGTTCTATTGATGGTGTCTTTTGCTGTACAGAAGCTTTTCAGCTTAATATAGTCCCACTTACTCATTTTTGCTGTTGTTTTCCTTGCCCGGGGAGATATGTTCAAGAAGAGGTCACTCATGTTTATGTCTAAGAGGTTTTCGCCTATGTTTTCTTCCAAGAGTTTAATGGTTTCATGGCTTACATTCAGGTCTTTGATACATTTTGAGTTTACTTTTGTATATGGGGTTAGACAATGGTCCAGTTTCATTCTCCTACATGTAGCTGTCCAGTTTTGCCAGCACCACCTGTTGAAGAGACTGTCATTTCGCCATTGTATGTCCATGGCTCCTTTATCAAATATTAATTGACCATATATGTCTGGGTTAATGTCTGGATTCTCTAGTCTGTTCCATTGGTCTGTGGCTCTGCTCTTGTGCCAGTACCAAATTGTCTTGATTACTATGGCTTTATAGTAGAGCTTGAAGTTGGGGAGTGAGATCCCCCCTACTTTATTCTTCTTTCTCAGGATTGCTTTGGCTATTCGGGGTCTTTGGTGTTTCCATATGAATTTTTGAATTGTTTGTTTCAGTTCATTGAAGAATGTTGCTGGTAGTTTCATAGGGATTGCATCAAATCTGTATATTGCTTTGGGCAGGATGGCCATTTTAACGATATTAATTCTTCCTAGCCACGAGCATGGGATGAGTTTCCATCTGTTAGTGTCCCCTTTAATTTCTCTTAAGAGTGACTTGTAGTTTTCAGAGTATAAGTCTTTCACTTCTTTGGTTAGGTTTATTCCTAGGTATTTTATTTTTTTTGATGCAATTGTGAATGGAGTTGTTTTCCTGATTTCTCTTTCTGTTGGTTCATTGTTAGTATATAGGAAAGCCACAGATTTCTGTGTGTTGATTTTGTATCCTGCAACTTTGCTGTATTCCGATATCAGTTCTAGTAGTTTTGGGGTGGAGTCTTTAGGGTTTTTTATGTACAGTATCATGTCATCTGCAAATAGTGACAGTTTAACTTCTTCTTTACCAATCTGGATTCCTTGTATTTCTTTATTTTGTCTGATTGCCGTGGCTAGGACCTCCAGTACTATGTTAAATAACAGTGGAGAGAGTGGGCATCCCTGTCTAGTTCCCGATCTCAGAGGAAATGCTTTCAGCTTCTCGCTGTTCAATATAATGTTGGCTGTGGGTTTATCATAGATGGCCTTTATTATGTTGAGGTACTTGCCCTCTATTCCCATTTTGCTGAGAGTTTTTAACATGAATGGATGTTGAACTTTGTCAAATGCTTTTTCAGCATCTATGGAGATGATCATGTGGTTTTTGTCTTTCTTTTTGTTGATGTGGTGGATGATGTTGATGGACTTTCGAATGTTGTACCATCCTTGCATCCCTGGAATGAATCCCACTTGGTCATGGTGTATGATCCTTTTGATGTATTTTTGAATTCGGTTTGCTAATATTTTGTTGAGTATTTTTGCATCTACGTTCATCAGGGATATTGGTCTGTAGTTTTCTTTTTTGGTGGGGTCTTTGCCTGGTTTTGGTATTAGGGTGATGTTAGCTTCATAGAATGAGTTTGGGAGTATCCCCTCCTCCTCTATTTTTTGGAAAACTTTAAGGAGAATGGGTATTATGTCTTCCCTGTATGTCTGATAAAATTCCGAGGTAAATCCATCTGGCCCAGGGGTTTTGTTCTTTGTTAGTTTTTTGATTACCTCTTCAATTTCGTTGCTGGTAATTGGTCTGTTTAGATTTTCTGTTTCTTCCTGGGTCAATCTTGGAAGGTTATATTTTTCTAGGAAGTTGTCCATTTCTCCTAGGTTTCCCAGCTTGTTAGCATATAGGTTTTCATAGTATTCTCCAATAATTCTTTGCATTTCCGTGGGGTCCGTCGTGATTTTTCCTTTCTCGTTTCTGATACTGTTGATTTGTGTTGATTCTCTTTTCTTCTTAATAAGTCTGGCTAGAGGCTTATCTATTTTGTTTATTTTCTCGAAGAACCAGCTCTTGGTTTCATTGATTTTTGCTATTGTTTTATTCTTCTCAATTTTATTTATTTCTTCTCTGATCTTTATTATGTCCCTCCTTCTGCTGACCTTAGGCCTCATCTGTTCTTCTTTTTCCAATTTCGATAATTGTGACATTAGACCATTCATTTGGGATTGCTCTTCCTTTTTTAAATATGCTTGGATTGCTATATACTTTCCTCTTAAGACTGCTTTTGCTGTGTCCCACAGAGGTTGGGGCTTAGTGTTGTTGTTGTCATTTGTTTCCATATATTTCTGGATCTCCATTTTGATTTGGTCATTGATCCATTGATTATTTAGGAGCGTGTTGTTAAGCCTCCATGTGTTTGTGAGCCTCTTTGCTTTCTTTGTACAGTTTATTTCTAGTTTTATGCCTTTGTGGTCTGAAAAGTTGGTTGGTAGGATTTCAATCTTTTGGAATTTTCTGAAGCTCTTTTTGTGGCCTAATATGTCGTCTATTCTGGAGAATGTTCCATGTGCACTTGAGAAGAATGTATATCCCGCTGCTTTTGGATGTAGAGTTCTATAGATGTCTATTAGGTCCATCTGCTCTACTGTGTTGTTCAGTGCTTCCGTGTCCTTACTTATTTTCTGCCCAGTGGATCTATCCTTTGGGGTGAGTGGTGTGTTGAAGTCTCCTAGAATGAATGCATTGCAGTCTATATCCCCCTTTAGTTCTGTTAGTATTTGTTTCACATATGCTGGTGCTCCTGTGTTGGGTGCATATATATTTAGAATGGTTATATCCTCTTGTTTGACTGAGCCCTTTATCATTATGTAGTGTCCTTCTTTATCTCTTGTTACTTTCTTTGTTTTGAAGTCTATTTTGTCTGATATTAGTACTGCAACCCCTGCTTTCTTCTCACTGTTGTTTGCTTGAAATATGTTTTTCCATCCCTTGACTTTTAGTCTGTACATGTCTTTGGGTTTGAGGTGAGTTTCTTGTAAGCAGCATATAGATGGGTCTTGCTTTTTTATCCATTCTGTTACTCTGTGTCTTTTGATTGGTGCATTCAACCCATTAACATTTAGGGTGACTATTGAAAGATATGTACTTATTGCCATTGCAGGCTTTAAATTCGTGGTTACCAAAGGTTCAAGGTTAGCCTCTTTAGTATCTTACTGCCTAACTTAGCTCGCTTATTGAGCTGTTATATACACTGTCTGGAGATTCTTTTCTTCTCTCCCTTCTTGTTCCTCCTCCTCGATTCTTCATATGTTGGGTGTTTTGTGCTGTGCTCTTTCTAGGAGTGCTCCCATCTAGAGCAGTCCCTGTAAGATGTTCTGTAGAGGTGGTTTGTGGAAAGCAAATTCCCTCAGCTTTTGTTTGTCTGGGAATTGTTTAATCCCACCGTCATATTTGAATGATAGTCGTGCTGGATACAGTATCCTTGGTTCAAGGCCCTTCAGTTTCATTGTATTAAATATATCATGCCATTCTCTTCTGGCCTGTAGGGTTTCTGTTGAGAAATCTGACGTTAGCCTGATGGGTTTCCCTTTATAGGTGACCTTTTTCTCTCTAGCTGCCTTTAACACTCTTTCCTTGTCCTTGATCTTTGCCATTTTAATTATTATGTGTCTTGGTGTTGCCCTTCTTGGATCCTTTCTGTTGGGGGTTCTGTGTATTTCCGTGGTCTGTTCGATTACTTCCTCCCCCAGTGTGGGGAAGTTTTCAGCAATTATTTCTTCTAAGATACTTTCCATCTCTTTGCCTCTCTCTTCTTCTTCTGGGACCCCTATAATACGGATATTGCTCCTTTTAGATTGGTCACACAGTTCTCTTAATATTGTTTCATTCCTGGAGATCCTTTTGTCTCTCTCTATGTCAGCTTCTATGCGTTCCTGTTCTCTGATTTCAATTCCATCAATGGCCTCTTGCATTCTATCCATTCTGCTTATAAACCCTTCCAGAGTTTGTTTCATTTCTGCGATCTCCTTTCTGGCATCTGTGATCTCTTTCCGGACTTCATCCCATTTTTCTTGTGTATTTCTCTGCATCTCTGTCAGCATGTTTATGATTCTTATTTTGAATTCTTTGTCAGGAAGACTGGTTAGGTCTGTCTCCTTCTCTGGTGTTGTCTCTGTGATCTTTGTCTGCCTGTGGCTTTGCCTTTTCATGGTGATAGGAATAGTCTGCAGAACTGGGACGAGTGACGACTGGAAGGACTTCCTTTCTTGTTGGTTTGTGGCCCTCCTCTCCTGGGAGAACAGCGGCCTCTAGTGGCTTGTGCTGCGCAGCTGCGCGCAGACAGGGTTTCTGCTTCCTGCCCGGCTGCTATGGAGTTAATCTCCGCTGTTGCTGTGGGCGTGGCCTGGCTCGGGCAGCTCCTCCAAAATGGTGGAGTCGCGTTGGAGCAGGAGCTGCTGGGAGGCTATTTATCTCCGTAAGGGGCCTCCCTGCTCCCTGCAGCCCAGGGGTTAGGGTGCCCAGAGATCCCGGATTCCCTACCTCTGGATTAAGTGACCCGCCCTGCCCCTTTAAGACTTCCAAAAAGCACCCGCCAAAACAAAACAACGACCACAAAAAAAAACAAGAAAAAAAATTTTTTTAATTAAAAAAAAAAAAAATTTTAATTAAAAAAAAAAAAAAAAGGTGGTCGTTCGTTTTTCTTTATTCTCCGGTGCCAGCCTCAGGCCTCTGCTCACCGGTCTTTCTGCCCTGTTTCCCTAATATTGGGGTCCCTGTCCCTTTAAGACTTCCAAAAAGCGCTCGCCAAAACAAAGCAGCAAAAAAGCAAAAAAAAAAAATGGTCGCGCGCTTTTCTTATGTCCTCTGTCGCCCAGCCTTCAGTGCCTGCTCACTGTTCTTGCTGCCCTGTTTTCCCAGTATCGAGGGCCCTGCACTCTGGCCCGGATGGCTGGGGCTGGGTGTTCGGCAGCCCTGGGCTCCGTCTCCCTCCCGCTCTGCCTGCTCTTCTCCCGCCGGGAGCTGGGGGGAGGGGCGCTCTGCTCCCGCGGGGCCGGGGCTTGTATCTTACCCCCTTTGCGAGGCGCTGGGTTCTCTCAGGTGCGGATGTGGTCTGGATATTGTCCTGTGTCCTCTGGTCTTTATTCTAGGAAGGGTTGTCTTTGTTATATTTTCATAGATATATGTTGTTTTGGGAGGAGATTTCCGCTGCTCTACTCACGCCGCCATCTTCCGCCCCCTCCAAAAAGAAGCTTTCTGCTTTCTTAATTTCATCTAGACATGGGCAGATCTGAGGGACAAGAGAAGCAGTGAATGGCAAACAGATTTGTTTTTAATGCTCTTCTAGAATATAAGTTTAAATAAGGAGATTTTATCTTGCTCATTGCTATGTCCATGACCCACCACATGCTAGCAAATATTAGACACTGTATTTCTTAAATAAATAAACTAATGAATTAATTAACAGAAAGGGACAGGAGACAGTCACAGATTATGAGGGGTTTTTTTTAGTAGCATTTGAAAATTTTACCTCTCTAACATGTTATGCCTGATGAATTTTGGTCAGGACACGACGTCCTCACTCTTCCGGTAGAATGATGCAGTCGGCAGCTCTCCACCACCCATTTAGGTAGTTGGTCATGGGTAGCTGCTTGATCCATTTTGTGTCTTCATCAGTGTAGGAGGGGGTGTCTGAAAGGTTAGGGGTGGGATTTAAAAGCAGTCCTTGGTAATGCGTTAGTCGGGCATTACTTATCCATCTGTCTGGTGGCTGTTTGAGCACCCCTTCGATTGCATGTGGGGTAGTGACATTTAATTCTTGTCCTAGTATTAGTTTGTCTGCATCGTTGACCATGGTAGCCACTGCAGCAATGATTCGCAGACAGGGGGGCCATCCAGCAGTGACAGCGTCTAGCCGCTTGGAGAAATAAGCTATGGGCCTTTCCCAAGGGCCAATGTACTGTATCAGCACTCCTTTAGCTACTCCTTTACTTTCATCTATGTATAGGTAAAAAGGTTTGGTTAAATCAGGGAGCCCCAGTGCAGGTGCAGAGAGTAAGGCCTGCTTCAGTCTAGTGAATGAGTTCTCTATAGTCTCTGTCCATGTAAACTCCTGTTTTTCTTTGGTGGCTTCATAAACGGGTCTAGCTATTTCCGCAAAACCTGGGATCCACAATTGGCAGTATCCTGTGGATCCTAGGAATTCATGCATTTGGCGGACGTTTTGTGGGCATAGTATTCTTAAGACAGTCTCTTTTCTTGCTTCCGTTGAGCCATCTCTGTCCCCCTTTTAATTTATAGCCTAAGTAGCTTACCTCTGTCTTGTAGATTTGGGCCTTTTTGGCAGAAGCTTGGTAACCCAAGGCTCCTAGTGTAGAAAGCAGGTCCTTGGTGCCTTGCAGGCACCTCTCCTGGTCTTCAGTGGCTACCAGGATATCATCTACATACTGTAAAAGAGTTAATTCTGGGTGTTTGGATCGGAACTCACTCAGATCTTCATGTAGGGCCTCATCGAAGATGGTGGGCGAGTTCTTAAATCCTTGGGGGAGCCTGGTCCAGGTGAGCTGGCTGCTAATTCCTTTTTCCGGGTCCGTCCACTCAAAGGCAAAGATGTTCTGGCTTTTAGGTGCTAGAGGCAGGCTGAAAAAAGCATCTTTTAAATCTAGGACTGTATACCAGGTTTGGGTAGGAGGCAATGAGCTGAGGAGGGTGTACGGATTTGGGACTGTTGGGTGTACATCTGTCACCTGCTTGTTTACCTCCTGCAAGTCTTGGACTGGTCGATAGTCAGTTGAATTTGGCTTTCGGACTGGTAATAGGGGGGTATTCCATGCTGACTGGCAAGGTCTCAGTATGCTTAACTTGAGTAACCTTCTAATGTGTGGAGTGATTCCAGCTCTTGCTTCAAGTGGCATCGGGTATTGCCGGACCCTGACTGGATCCGCACCCGATTTTATTTCTATAAATATTTCTGGTCTATGTCGAGCTAATCCCACTCTTCCTGTGTCAGCTCAGGCTTGGGGAAATGTCTGTAACCAATATTCTAAGTCATACATTGGTGATAAGGGTGTCTGGTGCAGGCAGTACTCATCTTCGAGGCTTATAGTGAGTACCTGTATTGGATGTCCTTCTTTATTCAGAATTTTTGTCTCTTCTGGGTGGAAGCTGATTTGTGCTCCCACCTTGATGAGCAAGTCTCAGCCTAATAAGGGGTAGGGGCATTCTTGTATGACCATGAATGAATGGGATACCTGGTCCATGCCGAGGTCCACTGTCCTTCGGGTAGTCCATGAATATTGTTTCATCCCAGTAGCTCCCTGTACCCATAAGGTTTTATCTGCCAATTTTCCCTGGGGTTGTAATAGGATGGAGTGCTGAGCTCCGGTATCCACAAGGAATTCTATAGGTCACCCCTCCTCTTTTAGGGTTACCCTGGGCTTGGGGAGGGGTGCCAAACCCTGTCGCCCCTAGTCATCATTGCCTTCAGCACTTAGGATAGTAATGGGGGCCTTTTTGGGTCTTTTGTTGGGACAGTATTTGACCCAGTGGCCTTCCTCTTTGCAATATGCACACTGGTTCTTATTTAACTTGGGGTAGTTCCCTCGGGTGAGGTCTTCCTTACCTTGTCCCGTGGCCAGTTTCTTAAGGTGTCTCTGTCGCTCCTGAGGGCTATCTGCAGTTGTAGCCAGCAGTATTTTGGCCAAATTTCGAGTTTGGAGGTCGCTTATTCTCATCTGTAGTTCTTCCGGGCTCTCTCGATTATTAAAAACTCTTTCTGCCACCACTACCAGGTCCTGCAGGCTCCTTTCTCCTAATCTCTCTACTCTCTGTAATTTTTCTTTATGTCTGGAGCAGCTTGGTTGATGAAAGCCATAACTATAGCGGCTCTATACTCTGGAACTTCAGGATCCATGGCGGTGTACTGTCTAAAGGCCTCCATGATCCTCTCTAGAAATGCCGCTGGGCTTTCGTCCCTGCCTTGTTGAACATTATATACCTTAGCCAAATTGGTGGGCTTTCATGCAGCCGCCCTGAGACCTGCCAACAGAGTCTGGCAATAGACCCGGAGACTCTCCTTAGCTTCTGCTGAGTTGTAGTCCCAGTTTGGACGAGAGAGGGGAAAGGCAGCATTTATGAGGTCCGGGTTCTGGGTGGGCTGTCTATTGTCACCCAGAACTGACTTCCGGGCTTCTACCTGGATCCTTTCTCTCTCTTCAGTGGTAAAAAGAACCTGTAAGAGTTGTTGACAATCATCCCAAGTGGGCTGATGGGTAAAAAGAACAGTGTCTAAGAGGTTAATAAGATCTTTGGGGTTTTCTGAGAACTTACCATTCTGAGTTCTCCAGTTATAGAGGTCGCTAGTGGAGAATGGCCAATAGTGCATTGGCCGTTCTCCTGTTTCATCAGTGGGCCCTGCAGCATGCAGGGGAAGGACAGTTGAGTCAGCGGGTCCCTGACTGAGGGCCCCTTGATGGACCCGGCCCCGCGTCCCTGCTGCAGGTCTGTGTGCAGGCGCTCCTCCTTCAGGAACAGGAACCGGTTCTTCCGGAACTGGTTCCCCTCCATCTGGTTCTGCTGGCTCCACCAGCAGGGCAGTTGGGAGGGGCTGATAGGGTGGTGGAAAGATCAACTCCTCTGAGCTGGTGTGCTGCAGGACTGGATAGAGGGATGGTTTGGTTTCTTTATGTCCTGAGTCTCTCCGAGACTTTGGGACCGGACCTTGTAGGGCCAAGACTTTGGGTGTGGGGTCTGCCCTGCATGGAAGGAAAGGATTAAGCCATGAGGGAGGGTTTTCAATTAGGTCCTGCCAGACTAAGATGTAGGGAATTTGGCCTGGACAGCCCTGGGCTCCTTTCCTGAAGATAACGCCTTTCACCTGTAAAAGAGTGGTTAGATTAAAAGTTCCCTCCGGCGGCCATCCAACATTAAAGGACGGCCACTCAGAGGTGCAGAAAACACGAAATTTTCCCTTCCTAACGTCTGTGCTCAAATTGTGAGCTCTCTCCCTAACATCTGAAAAATGGTCTGTCATGAGAGATAAAGGAGTCGTCTGCATCTGTCCCATTTCTTCTGTCAACAACAAGACTAAGATAAACACAATAGCCAACAAACAGGCGCCTACAGAGAAGGCAAAACTGAAAGTAAGTTGAGGGTCTGTTGGACTGCAGCAGCAGGCGACTTTCCTCACAGATGAGGACCTAGTCCTCCAGATGGGAGCAAGGGACATCTCCCAAGACCCCTGGTCAGCGACCTGCCAGCAAGTCTGCCTAAGTCAATGCTGACCCAGATACAGATTGGAGCTCCTACAGGCTTATACAGGCTTATTAGTGAACAAAAACAGTGAGACACAGATAAAGACACAGTGGGACACAGGTAGACAAGGACAGATAACTGAGTGCACTCACTAGCCGGCACTGGGCCCTCCGGGTCAGGAGTCCTGGGGGTCTCTGGATAATGGACCAGCCCCCAAAATGTTATGCCCGAAGTTGCAAATCCCAGGAGACCACCAGGGAGCCAACACAGATGCAAAAACAAAGAGCCTTTATTCAAGCCAGCTCGAGCTCAATCTCACACCCACGCCAATGCAGTGGCCAGGTGCCAGAGAGAGAGCAAGTTTCAGGAAACACAAAGGTTTTATGGGTTTCTAGGGCAGTTTGTGGGGTGAGAGGGTCATGGCTCTGGCTGATTGGCTGGGCTTGGGGGTAGTTGGTGGGGTGATAGGTCATGGCTCTGGTCAATTGGCAGGGTCTAGGGGAGGTGGGTATACTTCTTGCTAACTGGAGGGGAGAGAGAGAGACCAAGCTCTGATTGGCTGAAAATAGGATCCAGGTCCCAATTGGCCAAAATAGGATCCGGGTCCCGATTGGCTCAAATAGGATCTGGGTCTTGATTGGCTCAAATAGGATCCGGGTCCTGATTGGCTGAGGTAGTATCCAGGAGCTTGCCCTTTCATAGCACAGTTTGTCTGCACTTCACAGCAGGCAAAGTAGTGACCCTGCTTCCCAAACAGCACTCCCAGTTCCAAAGATGTCACCCCAGTTTAGAGACAGCTTCACTTCAAGCTTGAAGAATCAGCTCTGATAGCTACCGAAGCTTACAGCACAGCCTTCTTGCCCTCCCGTGCTGAAGACTGTCTCTGAATTAGTGCTAGAAACTGCCACGAGATGTGTCTTTAGACTTGGGCATTTTAGGGCCACCATGTTTTTATTGATGGCATTTAAACGGGATCTCTTTAATTAATGTGTATATCATTAGAGTAGATAAAACGAGATTGCATTCAGTCTTCTCTGTAATGTTCAGTTGTAACTTGAACTCAGTAAGTATGGCAATGAGTCAGCCCAGTTTCCCTGTGGTGTTTTTTCTCCATTCAATGTAAGAAAACTAAACCTAATATGAAAGCATTGGCTTGCCTTCCTTGCACTCCTGATTAGCAATCTGGCTATGCCTAGTTAGGCTTGCTGCCTCCCCAGCCTCTGCAGCTGGCAGTCTGCGGGGGGTGCAACCCGGCTTCCTACAGACAGAACAGCCCCAGGCTGTGTTCTCCTGGGAAGGTCAGAATATTACTTCTTGAAACAATATAAAATTTAAACTAACAAAACCTATCTTCAGAACAGCTGAGTCTTTTACATGTATACACTTGATCAAGCTTTATGATCAGAACTTGCATCTGGAAGCTGACCTTTCTTTGAAGCCCCCTCCTCTTCATAAGGGCTTCTCCATCCACAGTGCCAGTGGATTGATTACGTTTTTGTGGATATCTTTTCTTTCCCTTCTAACACCAAATAGTCTCAGACGTGACTCAGCTTTCATTAAAAAACTTAGGTGCCTTAGTTTCCTTGGGCTGCTGCAACAAAGTACCGAAAACCGGGCAGCTTAAAACAACAGGAATTTACTGTCTTGGTTCTGGACGCGGGAAGTCTGAGATCAACATGTCCACAGGGCATGCTCCCTAAAGGCCCCAGAAGAGACCCCTTCCTGCCCTTGTTGGTGCCTGATGTCTGCCTGCAACCCACGGTGTCCCCCGGCACAGGGCTGCATCAGTCCAGTCCCATGACAGTTTCCTTCCTGTGCATCCCTGCATCACCTCTCCTCTGTGTATGTCTGTCTCCATGTACAATTTTCTCCCTTTTTATTAAGGTCATATTAGACTAGGGCCCACCCAGTAACCTCATTTTAACTTGACCATCTCTGTACAGAACCTATTTCCAAATAAAGTCATGTTCTGAGATATATGGGGTTTAGGACTTCAACATATATTTTTTTGGGCAGAGGGGACACAATTCAACCCATAAGGCACGGGAAGGATACAGAGTGGGCTGATCATAAAGATGATCACAGTTTGGACTTCTTTTTTCACACTGCTGCAAACTTAACTAAGTATTAGTGGCAGGTGGAAGCAAGTGCCAGATTAGCCTGACTGAGGAATCAACTACAATCCCATCCCACTCATGCACACACTGTGTGGGAGGAAAGGAAGGGGGTTCCCTGCCTCTTACCTTCTACAGTGGCTCTCAAACTTTAACATGCGTCAGAATGGCCTGGACAGAACAGTGGCCCCAACTTCAGAGTTTCTGATTCTGTGTGTCGTGGGTAAAAATAAGGAACAAGTTCCCAGGTTCCCAGGGACCACACTTTGAGAACCAGTGCTGTTGTGCATTTTTAGGTACACAAATTAACAAAGTCTTATCATACTTACTAATTTATCTTTCAATTTCAATCACTGTAATGGAACTTTCCTAGGGCACTTTCCACAGTACCTCCACCCTGATATACTCTGTAAGGCTTCATCAGTCCCAATACAACCTTTCTCCAATAACATGTGAAGTCACATTGTCAGAAATGAATACATACAAATCCCCCAATGAGCACATCTGCTTTTACTTCCTGCATTTACTTCCTGTAAATAACATTTTTGAGAAGTCAACCTTCCCTTGGCAATATTAATAGAAATACTGCCTCCCACCCAGTCAGCATGCCAAGGTTTAGTAACTATTTTTAACACTCCAAACTAAGACTATCTCACAAGTACCTCAAACTCAACCTGTCCAAACATAACTCTCCAACTTTTAGCCAGTTCCTCCCTGCCCTGGCTACTAATCTCCTAGTTACAGAACAGACACTGGGAAGTGACCCCTGACTCTCCTGCTCCCGTGTCCCTTACAACCAGGCCTTTGTCGAGCTCCAGTGTTCTCTTCCTTCTCGTTCCAGTCCATTCCTTCTATTTCTGCTGGCACCCCCGCTGTTCAGGTCCTCAGCTGCTCACCTAGGTCACCTCAAAGGTTTCCCTTCTCCTCTCCTCAGTTTCCCTCCCTCCAAGTCCCAACCAATCTATACTCCTCCCTCAGAGAAGTTCTTCTGAAAGACAACCCTAATCACTTAACTTCCTGCTGGAAACTTTCTGTGGTTTTTGAATTTAACACCTTCAGCCTGGCCTTCAGGGTTGCATGCATTCTAGCCTCTACCTGCCTTTCAGTCTTAGCTCATCATATTCTTCATGACACCATACACCCCAAACTCCCTGCTGTTCCTCCAATGCACCCCAAGCTGCATTCCTTCTCTCCACGTTTTATTCTGTCATGTGTTCTGGCAGGAATGACCTCCATCTGTTCAAATTATATCCTCCCACAACCTTCTCCAAGAAACTACCAATCGCCCAAGACATGCTCTCCTAGTTCCCACAAATTTTTCACACTACTGTCAATATATTTTCTTGAGTCACACTTCTCTAATTATTTATGAATTTGTGAAATTCATTATAATTGCAACTATTAGTACTATCATGTCCATTACTCTATTTCAATTCCTTTTAACTTGCACATTGAATCTCTCTGTCTTCATATCCCCAAACACCTAATATGGTTTTTAACGCAATAGGTAGAAAAGTATTTTAGGAGGCTTTTTGACCAAAAATCAGAGGTATACACTCATTCTAAAATGAGTAGTAAAAACATACAAAAAAACAAGTGGTAAAAAAAGAAAAAAGAAAAAACAAACCAATGAATTTGCTTTGTAAGCCATGTAAAATGTTGAGAACCCTGAAAGAGATTTTAGTAAAAAGGGCTCTTTTAGCAACACATTACTTCCTACTCAAGGTGACAATAGGTGGTAATCAATTCCCTCCCTGGTTTCTCAGGCCTTTGATCTGAGTTATCCCACCTACTAGTGAAGTGTTTTAGAGCTCTAAGAGATTCAAGAACTGTCCCATAGGGGCAACCAAAAATTTTCTTTCCTATTATTAAGCATCATAGAAAACCAACTGGTAAAAGCTGTTCTTTGAGTTGACCTTCCTCTCGTCTTTTGATCCAATATGGTTGACAGGGATGACATAACTGAAACCTTTCCTTTCTTATTTCTGGGCTTTGAGAGAATGCCTCTTATATTCTATAAATGGAAAAATTTCAATTACATCATCCCTCTCAACCATACTGGATAAATATGGTGGTATAACAAATGATGATGTAAAAATTAAGGAGTATCCCATCCTTTTGTGTTAATTTGCTATTATTTTAATTTAAATAAATCATCTTGTAAATTTGCATTAAAATGAGCAAGACTTCCTTGACGTACATTCTCTATAGCTGGCAGTTATTTCAACCCTGTAAGTCCACAGATGCCAAAAGCATCATCATGTTGTCAATGTTCAAAGTACCCCTGGCAGGTGGGGAAAAGGCACTGACCTGAGTCATTTGGCGAATTAGTGGAGTCTCTGAGATGAAAGGTTAATAAAGTTGCTTCTCAAAAAAGCATGAGTTAACCATTCCAACATCACTGCACATGTATTACATGTATACTGAGACTGAACAATTAAGTAATGGATGATGGAATCCAGTTTCTCTTTTGGGAGTAACAGTTTACTAAAAAGAAAGGGGAGGCTTTAGAGTTTTAGACATCAGTATGAATTCACATTTCACTTAACATATTTATAGACAGTTACATATGAAAATATTTGAAGATATGTGTATACATACAGGTTAGTCCGTCAGCTCAGGTGTCCCAGAAGCAATGATATGCTAGAAGGGATGAGCATACCTAGAGCTTATATCTTGGCTTCTAATACCAATCTCCAATAAAAGGAACCAGGACTCCTTAAAGAAATGCTGGTCTTAAATAGGGTAGGAAATACACAAGAATCTTGCAGTCACAGAAAGTAAGAATGTTCTCAAAAAAAAAAAAAGAAAAAAACAGAATGATGGTGGTATGACAAATGGACAAAGGAGCTGTAACCTAAAGTATAAAATAATTCTCTGTGAGCAAATAATGATACAAATGATTGAATAAATAAATGGGGAAAAAGAGACACAGCTCCCATGCAAAGATCTCAAGTTATGTAGATACTCTATCCTTAGGTAAGAAGAGTGTAACTTCCTACTCATACAATATGGCTTGCACAGAGTGACTTTTTCCAAAACGTACAGTATGGAAGAGGGAACAAAAAGAGTAACTTAAGTGTAGAAAACTGACAAACACTATCTCATGATCAAAGTCACCAACTTGGGAAACAAAATGATCTTGATGTCTTTTCTGGGTACTCAGAAATTCTCTAGTACAGATTTCCTGCTATTGATAGAGAGGGAATCCCAGTGGATGCTGATACCTACTGAAAAAAAATGGGCAACTCAATGGGAGAGTAAATAATTCTCGGTACTGTTAAGCCATACAAGAGGATGGCACTGAGAGAAGGAGATGTAGTTTGAGGAAAGTGGAAGAGGAATAAATCCTCTTTTATTTCATCAAAAGTCTTAATCTATATTTCATTGTAGTCAACAAACTCTTTGTCTTTAATTCCTCCTTCCTAGTGATTTCCTTGTCTCTTCCTTTCCTTTCTTTTCTGTGGAGGACAGTGAGGTTAATGTTAGCATTTTTGTTTCTCAGAAAAAAGAAATTTTTTTATTGACTTTTAAAAATAAAAGTACTGAACTGATGACTACTTAATAAATAATAAAGATATACTAATAGTATTAAGTCTTTTACATGCCCTCTGGAGACACAGAACTAATTTAGGAATCTTTTCATCTCTAACATAAAACTTGGCTACTTCAGATTCCAGAGAGTCTGGTAACTAAAGTGGTTGAGGAAAGAAGTAGAGTGCTCAGCCACTGCTCTGCTTGGAAAACACCTTTCTGACACTCGCACGGGGCTATTTCTAACAGGCTGAAGCCTGACAAGAGCAATATTTACTGAGCAGTTAGAAATGAGAAATGACACCTAATATTGATGCCAGGGTTCTTGTTCTCAAAGCCGAGAATGAGTTTCACAAACACTCAAGGTAGGAGAGCAAGGTGCAGGCTTTTAGTTAAAGGTAAAGTGAAAGGACAGAGCTCCTGGCTCACGCCAGGAGGGCACAAGAGAGCCTGGGGTGGTGCGTTGTCTAGGGGGTTTTATAGGCAGTTGAGGATTTTCAAGAACATGAAAAAGAGCTTAGGGGTGTGACTTACTAAGTGGTCCCTGAATATTTAGAATTAACTTGACCCAAGCAACTTCCTGCTCTGATGATTCCTCCCCAAGATACCAGAATCTTGGTCTGGGGGCATATGAAGCAAGGCCACCTGCTCAGCACCCATGGTGGGCTGAGGCATTGTTCTAAAGAGTAAATTAAGTGCAATATTATCTTTAAGGTGGAATCCTTCTTGCCTTTTACTGTGTTGTTTATGGCTGGCCCTGCATGATAAATTCGTTTGCCCAGTTTGCAAAATCACTTCATCAGATCTGAAGGAGGAAAGAGCACATAGGCCTGGGCCTTTTAGTATGTTAAAGTGAATCCCACACATGATTATAAATGATTAGCATAATAAAAATATGTGCTACTCTTCTTTATCTGGGGAACATTAACTGATCTCACTGAAGAATGAATCTAGAGCTGAATATTTAACAGAGTTTTGGTAGGGGGTTTCTTTGCACGTAGTTACATTGCTCTGACTGCAAATATCCTGCCTTGCTTTTTCCGGAGGCCCTCACCTGACTCTGTCTAAGCCCATCCTCCCTGTCTCATTCCCCCCTCTAGAGGTAGAGACCCTAGCTGCTGCTAGGGAAAGGGGGTGATGACCACTCTGGCTGCTTCATGCTGAGAGGGGGCGCAGTGAGGGGTGCAGCTAGGTCTCCATCAGTGGTTGGTTGGGAGGGCCTTGGAAGATGGGCATTTCCATCCTGGGTTCTGTTTCCATCACCATTTGCAGTTTCATGGCTTCTAGGCGAGATAGAATAAATTAGGATTATTAGGTTAAGTATACACAGGCCAAATATTAGTATGAGAATGATGATGAACCTGATGAGTAAAAAGGATTTCCACTAAAAGGACTTAGAAACCCAGTTTCCTATTGTTGTAGTCTACAGAATTTCTGGGCTTGACATAGCTTGGATTTGCCTTTGGAGGTTTGGAGTGAATTAGAGACATTTTGTGAATAATTTGGAATCTACACACAACACTTAACTTTGATTATGGCACAGATTCCTCCTTGTGCTACTGTTAAGATATGTAGTGACATTTTATTTTGTATAGCTGCTTGGCACATTAGTTTAACTTCAGTGTTTAAGAGGGCTATTCTTCAGATAGTATCATTTAAGGCCTTTTGTCTTTTAAGGTATTATTAATGACCAGAAACTTACATTCCAATTAGTTATTTTAACACTTAATACACTCTGGGAAGTGCATGCAACACTTTTAAGAATTTGTAATTACAACCAAACATGTGCCTGAAGAGGAGACACCCACTAAGGGATTTCTTAGGTACTAGTGTCACAGGGACCATAAATGTAGTCAGAATAGGGTGATGGCCTCTGGAGGGGGCAGGGCAGGATATTTGCAGTCAGAGCAATGTAACTACATGCAAGGAAACCCCCTGCTAAAACTCTATGTTAAACACTGAGCTCTAGAATCATTCTTCAGTGAAATCAGTTAATGCTCCCCAGATAAAGAAGAATAGCACATGTTTTATTATGCTAACCATTTATAATCATATGTAAGGTTCTCTTTAGCATACTAAAAGGCCCAGGCCTATGTGCTGTCTTTTTCCTTCAGATCTGATGAAGTGATTTTGCAAACTGGGCAACTAATTTAGCAAGTAAGCCCAGGTATAAACACAGTAAAAGGCAGGAAGGATTCCACCTTAAAGATAAGATTGCATTTTAATACCCAAGAAGTTAAGAAGTTAGAAATTCTTAACTTACTCTTCAGCAAACAATACCTCAGCCCACCTTGGGGGCTGAGCAGGTGGCCTTGTTTCATAGGACCCCAGGCCAAGATGCCGGTATCTCAGAAGTTGCTTGTGTTAAGTTAATTCTAAATATTCAGGGACCACTTAACAAGTCCACACCCCTAAGTTTTTTCATGTTCTCGAAAAATCCTCAGCTGTCTATAAAACCCCCTAGACAACGCACCACTACCAATTCTCTTGTCCCCTCCTGGTGTGAGCCGGGAGTTCTGTCCTTTCACTGTATCTCTAAATAAAAGCCTTTACCTTGGTCTCCTACCTTGACTGTTCGTGAAGCTCATTCTTCAGCTCCGCAAACAAGAACCCCAGCATCACTAGAACCAGGAAGTATCCGCATATCTAACAGGATGAACTTCCATTTATTCTAGCTATGTCTTTAAGCCAATTTAAGGAATTAGATTCATTTATTATGAAGTGAGCACTAGAAAGCAGGAAATAAAGGAGTGATGTAGGCTTCATACTGATTACTTATAAGAAGAGAAAGAAAAAACATGTAGTTCTTATCCCAAACATTGGTAGTTGAGGATTTTCTTTTGAACAGTAGTTTCAGATCCCCTACAGGTTCCCAGGCAGACTTGGGCTCCCGAATTTTGGTGTCCTGTGCAATGGGTTTTTCCTTATCTATGTTGTCTGGGCGTCCAGGGAGTTTGTCCAGGCCTTCCCCTGGAGTGATGAATCCAGGCCTCCATACCTGTGATTTTGACGGCCATAGGAGAAGAGAGTATAAGAGTGTGGGGCCCTTCCCAGACTGGATTAAGAGCTGGAGAATTAGAAGGACTTGACTTAATTAGGACTTTATCTCCTGGTTCAAGGATGGCTTCCCCAGGAGTTCTGTTCTGTCCTTCAGTTAGATTTTGAAGGAGTGTCTGGAATTTAGCGAGTTGTGTCACATATCGGATTATCCCTGTGACTTCTCTGTCCATGATTAAATCATTCCTTAAAGAAAGGTCTTCCATAGAGCATTTTAAAGGGGCTTAACCCTGAAATTTTGGGAGTATTTCTTATTCTTATTATGGCTAAAGGTAGTAGGTCAGGTCAGGGCAAGTGAGTTTCTTGTGACAGTTTTCTTAGTACTTACCGCTTTTATAATGTCATTGTTTTTTCTAGTTTACCTGAGGATTGTGGCCTCCAGGCACAGTGTAAATATACTGAATACCAAGGGCCCAGGACACTCCTTCAGTCACAGCTGCTTTAAATGCCAGGCCATTGTTACTTTGTGATCTTTGGGGCATCCCAAATCAGGGAATAATTTCATGTAAGAGTATTCTCACTACTTCTTTTGCTTTTTTTTCTTTGCTAGTTTTACTATAGCTGGGAATAATATCAGCTGGCACACCTGTCCATAAGAGAGGGGCTTGGGTAGGTGCCTTATAAGCCTCCCAAGCTGCCTCTTTGGCTTTTGTATCAGCTCACCATTTCCTTCTGTTACTTCATCCATTCCCTTCTGGTGGCCTCTGCAGTGAATAACTACTACCTCTTTAGGCTTATACACAGCTTGTATTAGCTGTTTAATTTCACTATGGTATTTGATAGGGGAACCTTCAGAGTTTAAAACCTTTCTTTCTTTCCATATGGCTGCATGGGCATGCAGCACTAGGTAGGCATACTTAGAGTCAGTATATATATTGACTCTCTTTCCTTTCCCTATTTCAAGGGCTCTAGTGAAGGGTATTAATTCTGCCAGCTGGGCACTCATGCCCGGTGGAAGTGGTTGGCACGCGATAGTATCCCACAGACTGACAACTGCATAGCCAGCTTTCCACCGGCCCTGCTCAATAAAGGAGCTGCCATCTGTGAAGAGGACAAGCTCTGGGTTCTCGAAGGGGGTGTCTTTTAGGCCTTCTCTGGCAGAATAGTGTAGAGCAAGGACCTGTTGGCAGTTATGTTCAGGTCCTTTGCTCATGGATTCAGGTAGGAAGGTAGCTGGGTTTAGGGTGGAGCATGTCTGCAGCTGGGTGACAGGGCCCTCAAGGAGGAGCAACTGATATTTTAGTAGCCTGCTGTCTGACAGCCACAGGTCTCCCTGGGTGTTCAATAAGCTGGTGATATTATAGGGTGCATGCACTATCAGGTCTCTTCCCAGGATCAGTTTTGTGGCTTCAGGTACTAGCAGGGCTACTGCTGCCACAGACCTCAGACAGAGTGGCTAGCCCTTAGCTACTGGGTCAAGTTCCTTGCTTATATAGGCTACAGGCTGCTGCATTTCTCCTCTAGGTTGAGTTAGTGCTCCCAGCACCACTCCAGATCTCTCAGTAGCAAATAGGTTAAACTGGTTTCCAGTGGTCAGACTTAAGGCAGGGGCCTGGAATAAGGTTTTCTTCAAAATCTCATAAGCTTTAATAGCATCAGGTTCCCACTGGAGTTTTATGGTGCCTTCCCTTTGGGCTTCTTTAAGGAGTTGGTAGAGGGGTCTGGTTAACTCTCCGTATCTGGGGACCCAGATTCTGCAATACCCAGTGGTGCCCAAGAATCCCCTCAGGTGCCTGATAGTAGAGGGCAATGGGTGGCAGAGAATGGGCTGAATTCTCTCTTCCCCCAGGGCTCTAGTTCCCTGAGAGAGGTTAAGGCCCAGATATTTTACTTGCTGCTGACAAGTCTGTGCTTTCTGATGAGAGACCTTATAGCCACAATCAGCTAGTAAATTCAGTAATCTGAGTACTTTGTAACAGTCTGCCTCTGTGGTGGTGCAGAGAGGTATATCATTCACATATTGGATGATTTCTGCCTCCCTTGACTCAAAAGAGGCCAGGTCCTTGGCTAAGACTTGCCCAAATAGATGTGGGCTAACTCTGAATTCCCAGGGCAAAACTGTCCAGGTTAATTGAGCTGAGGGATTTACAGGATCCTCAAAAGTAAAGAGGAACTGGAATTCAGGTACAAGCAGGATACAAAAGAAAATATCGTTCAGGTCTAGCACAGTAAACCATGCTGC
This sequence comes from Manis pentadactyla, assembly GCF_030020395.1. Taxonomy (NCBI): domain Eukaryota; kingdom Metazoa; phylum Chordata; class Mammalia; order Pholidota; family Manidae; genus Manis; species Manis pentadactyla. The sequence goes on from NC_080019.1 coordinate 36,609,160, forward strand.
TCCCTCAGGAATCCTGGATAACAGGGCATAGGGATCAGGTACTACAGGATGTAGGGGCACAACTGCCTCATTAATTGCTCGCAGGTCTTGTACAAGGCGCCAGCTTCCATCTGGCTTTTGTACTCCTAATATGGGAGTGTTGCAAGGGCTGTTACAGGCTATCATGAGGCCTTGAGTTTTTAGGTTAATGATAACTGGTTTCAAGCTTTCACGAGCTTCTGGTTTTAAGTGATACTGCCTCTTACGAGGAAAGTGATTAGGGTATTTAAGATGAATATGTACTGGTTGGACTGATTTTGCTCTTCCAATAATTCCATTAGTTGCCCAGACCTCAGGATTAATGTCTACCTCCACTAGGGGAAGACATCGCTCATCTCTTTCTATGTTCATATGCACAGAGGCTTGTACTTTAGAAAGTATATTGCATCCTAGAAGCAGCATCGGACTTTCTGGGACCCCTAGGAAGGCATGGGAGAACAGCACTTGAGTCCCATCACAACTTAAAGGCTGAGTAAAGTATTTGGTCATGGGCTCCCCAGATACGCTTCTAACAGTAGCTGACTGGGAGGAGGGAGGGCCAGGATTGTGGAGGAGGACCGAATAGGCGGCTCCTGTATCAAGCAGGAAATTGATGGTGTGGCCTCCTATGGAGAGAGTAACCTGGGGCTCCTGTGGGGTTATGACGGTGACAGGAGCCAGCATGGGTAGCCCCGGGCCCCTTCAGTCCCAACCACCTTGTTGCAAGTCCAACCCCAGTTGCCTACACCTCTGAGGGCAGTCCTGCTTCCAGTGGTCTCCGTGACAGAGCAGGCAGGGCGTTGGCAGTTTGGAGCGCCTACCCTTGGGGCACTCTCGTTTAAAATGCCCCTCTCTGTCACAGAGGAAACAAGCTGCCCGGGGCCCAGTCCCTGGGGCTGGTCTCCCTTTCTCCAACCTTGGAGGCCCAAATTTGACTCTATGCAAGGCCATGGCTAACACCTCTGCCTTTTGGTCATCTCTCCTGTTCCGGTCCCTCTTTTCCTCCTTGTCTCTATTATAGAAAACTGATGTGGTGACCTTCAGGAGGCCTTCCAGATTTTGTTCTAGGCCAAATGCCAATTTTTGTAACTTCCTCCTGATATCTGGGGTCGATTGGGTGATGAATTTATCCTTGAGAAGGACTTGGTCCTCTGGAGACTCTAGGGACATGTAAGTATGCTTCACCAGGGCCTCCTTTAAGCCTCTGAACCACTCCAGAAAGGCTGAGGGGCTTTCTTTCTCTTCCTTCATCACGGCTGATAATTTAGAGTAATTTAGAGGTTTTACTCGTGCTCTTTTCAACCCTATATAAAATGGTTCCTGTACCGGTTATCAGCATCGTCTGTATCTTGGCCCCACTCTGGGTCAGTGAATGGCACTGCCTGACAGCCAGTGAGGACTCGGGTTTGTTCCTCTGGAGATCTGCCACTCGCATTTATAGTATACCATTCATCTCCAAACTCTAAGGCTCCTCTGATTACTTTCTCTTTCTCCCCTCCTATAAGGGTTTGGTTCAGTATAAGCATAACATCCTTCCAGGCCAGTTCAAACGTTAAGGTAAGCCCTTGGAAGGCTTATATGTACTTCTCTGGGTCATCTGAAAATTTGCCCATGTCCTGTTTAATTTGCCTCAGGTCTTGGAGGGAGAAGGGGACATGGACTTGAGCCAGTCCCCACTCTCCACTGGCTACTTCCTGTAAAGGCAATAAGGATGGGTATAGCTGTCTTTTCTTCACCCCCTGGGAAGCCTGTTGGGGTGATTGGGTCAGTGATGCTTGGGGTGGTAGTTCTCCTGTGGTCTGACTTTTAGGGTTCTTGGCACGTGGATTTAGATCTGGATAAGGTGGGCATAGCAGAGCCAGTGGGGCTGAATTAGGGTCTGGAGTAGGGTTATGAATTAATCCACATTTTTGGCATAGTCCTTTACTTTCCCTAAGGGCAAAGAAGGCCTGCACATATGGGATTTCTGACCATTTCCCTTTCTTGTGGCAAAATAAATATAGCTGCATGATCTTATTATACAGTATATTTCCCTCAGGGGGCCAGGACTCTCCATCAGAGAGTTTTTGTATTTAGGCCAGGCTTGGGTGCAGAAGAACATAAGGCACTTCTTCAGGGTCTGGGATCGAATTGCTCCCAGTTCTTCAGAATGTATGCCAGAGATGTGTCTGGCTTTAGACTTGAAGAGGATGCTCCCATCTGGAAGAGAGAGAAAGATGGGTGTCCAGCACCTGATCAGCCTCTCTCTCTGGAGGGTGTCCCCTTGCCTTGGAGCCTAGGTGACAGTGGTTAGTCACCCCTCTGCCAGCCTACTGGAATTATCCACTCCTTACCAGCATGGCCTGCACCTTGCCTTGATTCCCCTCTTGCCTTCGCACTAAGCAAGAGTCACCTCAGAGCTCTGGATTCAGTGGGACCTTACCAGTGTGCTCCTACTTTATGCCTTTTGGGAGTTTTAATCTAGATCCTAGTTTTCTATGCACAAGCTTTAGTCATTCCTTGAGAGCTCCCTGACTGTCCAATAAGTGCAGGGACTTGTGTGACCTCTCACTGCCATTTCTATGAGCTGCAGAAAAGGAAATGCCATAGCCCTAAGATGACTACCTCTAAGGAAGGGAGATCAATAGAATAGAGCCATGGCTAGGGTTTAAATGGGGCCATTTACATGTATAGTTATGGAGGGGGGGCTGTCTATACTCAAACACCAGTTTCTGCCACTGCCTGGAAATTATCCTACCAGTCACCCACTATAACAAATCTGATCTGTGAGACAAGAGGTCGGGGGAATTATCTGCAGCTCTTGCATAGGCAGCAGCCTAGCTGGAGGTTCACTCAGCACCCTCGGATCAATCGGCCAGAGCCGAGATCCAGGAGCACTGTCTACTAGTTCAGTTGGCCTTTGGAGTCTGGAGATTAGGATAGGAAAGTAGGAAATCGGCTCAGCCACTCCCCAACATTCCTGTCTGTCAGGAGGGGGAGATCAAGGAGCAGCAGACACTGGGAAACCTTTCACCTGAGACTTAAGACTGGTAGCCAATGCTAATCATCTTTTAAGTGGCTAACGGGTGCCCAGACACATTTTTATGAGATAAAAAGTACAACATTCAGTCAGAAATAAGAACAAAGTGTAGATCTCCTACCATGCGGTGGTGAGCATCGGGTCCCATAAAATTGATGAAGTTAGAAGAGAGTTAGGAATGCCCCCTGCCTCACTGAGGCCAGGGCAGCCTGAAGAAGCAGGCTGGAAGTCAGAGATAGGGAAAGAGAGATGCTCCTCACCAATACCCAGTCAGGCTGTCGGGGTCTGATTCCAGACCCGTGGGCCTTTGAGAAGCCCTGCAGTGCAGCCTCAGCCGGGACTCTTGCAGTTGCCCACGGCCTTCCTCAGTCTCTCGCATCCAAGTAGATGCCTCTGAAAGGGAATCCTAGCCTCCACTCAGGTGACTTTTCCTGGCTCCCAAGGGAGATGGGGGATCTGTTATGGAAAATACTGAAAAAAACCTGGACTGGATCACCAATGGTAAAAACCAAGCAGCACTCCGAGGTCTTGGAGTGTTGAGGCTTTATTTCACACCAGTGGGCTCAGAGGGGAGTAATCTCCCAAAAAAGTCTGAGCCCCAAACAAAGGCAAAGGTAGCAATATATACCTTTCTGCTTCCGTATCTGTAACATTCCTACGTGCGCAGCAAGCGAGCAAGCAAGGGGGGTGGAGTTTAGGGAGTGAACCTTGGAAACCAGTGCTCACAGAGCAGGAAACCAAGGGAGTGTTTTTTGTTGTTTGTATTGAAGGGTTGAGACAGAGGGAAGCCACCCACTAGCCCTCATAAATTGCTGTCCTTGTAAATCTTTCCCTTTCACTCCCCCTTCTTATACTCCTTCAAACACCTCGTTTTAGGGGGCATTGTCTCCCCGGTTTACGACAGGGTCATAGTGGCTCCGCATATACATGAGCTGTATGGAGGAAATGCATTCCTTGATAAAGTTAATGAGCCAGGTAAATATGCAGGGTCCCACTAATAGTCTAAGGCACAGCAGAATAGCTGGCCCAGCAAGGCCAGTTAGAAGAGTTGTTAGCCATGGATTCTATTCAAACTATCCCTGGAACTAAGACATTTTATTTTGTAACATTTTATTCCTATGCTGGATGTTTTCTTTTACTTTGGCTAGAGAGCTCCTAACTATGCCAGACTTATTTGCATAAAAAACAACAATCTTTTCCAAGGGCTACACATAAGCCTTCCTGGGGCATGAACAGGAGGTCCAGTCCTCTATGACTTTGCAACACCACTTCAACCAGGGAATCGATTTGATTTTGCAGCTGAATTATGGTGGTTTCAAGCTGCTCTAAATCTTGATTAACTTCCTCTGTTTATTAGTACCGCTGTGCCTACTGCAGCTGATCTGCTACACTGAGCCCGACCAGGGCAGGGATCAGTAAAGCGGCAGCCTGTTCCGCCAAGGAAATCTCACAGGGGGAAAGGAGGTAGCTCCCTTCAGGCCAACTATGCACTTTATAACTTTTGTACAATTAAACATTACAGACAGGTACTTTGGAAATGTAGGCTGAGACTTGAGTCCAGCTAGCAGAGAAAGGTAAGCACAGTAAAACAGCTTAACGATTACCCAATAGACAATACAAAGGTCAACTTTTTGAGGAATAGTCCAGTCCAGGGGTGCAACAGCAGAGAGTCTATAATGCCTAGAATGAAGGACACCACTCCTACGAGAGCCAGGATCCATGGCGCGCAGGTGTCCATTAGTCAGAGGGCAATCATCGGATGCGGAGGCGGAGAGGATCTGGAGGTCTGGCTGGGCCTCCTGCTGATGTGCTTCCTCATCAGGATGATGGGCCCTTTTTACTCTGGAATGATGGACCCCCAGAGTGACGCCTGTAACTTTGAGGGCAGTAGTAGTGGTTAGAACAACAATGTGGGGGCCAGTCCACTGAGGTTTGAGGGGGTACCTTTTCCAATCTTTAACCCAGACAGAGTCTCCAGCCTGGAAGGAATGCACTGGGGTTCCTAGAGAGATCAGGGCTCTTTCTATGGTATATTGCTGCAGCTTATTTAGGGTGGCTCCCAAGGCATGGAGCATTTCTCTTGCTCCCTTATCTCCTATCTGGTGTAGGTTCCCTGGGATGCTTCCTAGACATGGGAGAGGGCATCCATACATTAATTCAAAAGGGGAAAAGCCTTGAGTTCCAGGTGTGCAGTGAGTACTCAGGAGAGCCAGGGGCAGTGAATCTGGCCATGGGAGGCCAGTTTCTTGGCAAAACTTAGCTAAGGTTCCCTTAAGGGTGCGATTCATTCACTCCACTTTCCCTGAACTCTGTGACCTATACACAGTGTGAAGTTTCCAGGTAATGTTGAGGGATTTAGTTAGCATTTGTACTGTATCTGCTACAAAGGCAGGCCCATCGTCACTGTGGATTGTGGACGGTAGGCCAACCTGGGGCACAGTTTCTCTCAGGAGGACTTTGGCTACCTCCTGGCTCCATTCTGTTCTGGTTGGGAAGGCTTTGACCCAGCCAGAGTATGTACACACTGTTACTAGGAGGTATCTAAGTCCCCTGCTTGGCTGGACATCCATGAAGTCTATCTCAAAGTCTTCAATGGGGGCAACTCCTGTTCTTTGGACACCAGGTGGGAGTCATGGCACAGATCAAGCATTATTTCTGGCACAAGTTACACACCGTCTACTCACTGCTCAGCACAGTGCTGGCGACTGGCTGATGTAGTATTGCATTTTGAGGAGGGCCTCCAGTGCAGTTTTCCCAGGTGGGTGACCTGGTGGTATTTGCTGACTAGTTGCTTCCTGGTTGCAGTCGGGATGAGGATTCATCTGTCTGGCAACATCCACCATCCATTTTCAGTTAAAGTGGCTCATTCAGTTATGGCCCAGTCATTCTCCTTTTCAGCGTATCTGGGTGGAGGGGCCTCTACCAGGGTGTTAGGGCCACAGTGAGGGAAGGAGCTCTCCCTGCCTCCTTACTGGCTGCTGCTTTGGCAGCTTCATCTGCCATTTTATTCCCCTGTACTATAGGGTTGTTTTCCTTTTGATGTTTTTTGCAATGCAGAATTGCTACCTTTATTATGTACAAAGAGATTGAAGGGCCTTTTTATATCTGGCAGGCCTAGGGCTGGTGCCTGTTCTGAAGCAATTTTTATTTCCAGGAAAGTGGCTCTTGCCTCTTTTGTCCAGACAGAGGTTTTCAGTTTGGCCCCCTCAGGAGGTTGCAAAGAGCACTTGCCATTGCTGAGAATCCAGGAATCCAGATTTTTGCAGAACCTGGTGGCCCCTAAGAATTCTCACATGTCCCCCTTTGTCCTGGGCTGGGGCAAGGAGTTAAAGACCTTTTTCTTTTCTGGCCCTAGTGCCCTTTCTCCTTGGGTGAGGAGGAAGCCTAAGTACCAGACTTGCTGTTGGCAGATTTGTGCATTTTTTTTTATGAGGCTCAGTATCCTGAGTCTGAGAGGAGTTGAAGGAGGGCCTTTGTGCCTTTTGCACCATTTTCCTGGGTGTCACTGGCAAAGAGGAGGTCATCTACGTACTGCAGGAGGGCTCAGCATGTGGCATCTCTCAGAAAGCTGGCAAGGTCTGCAACGATTGCCTCTCCAAAGAGAGTGGGTGTTCTTGAACTCTTGTGGAAGCTGCATCCATATTAACTGCATCTGCTGCCCCGTATCTAGTTCAGTCTGTTCAAAGCCAAATAAGAGCTGGCTTTGCAGGGCCATCCAGAGGTGGAAAAAGGCATCCTTAAGTCTGGGCAAGTAAACTATTTGGCAGGCTCTGGGATCTGGCTGAGGAGGGTGTACAGGTTTGGAACCACTGGGTGTAAAGAAACAGTCACTCTATTAATGGCTCGCAGGTTTTGAACAGGCTGGTGCCCTCCTCCTGGCTTTTTGACTGGTAGAAGTGGAGTGCTCCAGGGTGACTGACACTCAGTTTGAATACCTGCCTCTCTGAGTCTGCTCAGTTGTTCCTGGATGCCTGCTCTCACCTCTTGTGAGAGGGGTACTGCCACTATCTTTGTGGCTCTAAAAATAGTTGCAGTCTTTTTCATTGAAGGGGGCTACAGGGAGGGTGACCACAGAGTGTTCTGCCCCTATGTCAACTATAAAAGTCATGTGTTGTCCCCCCACTTTCATTCTGACCATGGGCTCATGGGGGCTGAGAGTCAGAGAGCCTGGTCCCTGTCAGTCTGAGTCTGCCCCTGCCTGGCCAGTGAGCCTTTCCCCATGGGGCTCCTCCCGGCAGCAACTGGGCATCAGGGCTTTGCCTCAGTTGGGGCATTCATTCTTCCAATGCCCCTTTTTTCTTTGCAGTAAGCACACTAGTTCCTAGCTAAGGAGGTCCTGGGCGTCCCCCCTCTTGGTGGCTGGCTTCTTTCTGCCTTCTGCCCATCTCTCTCTTTCAGGGAAGCTGCCAGGAGACTGGCCTTCTTCTTCATTCTTCTTTCAGCCTCCCTGTCAGCTTGAACTTCTCTGTTCATGTATACTTGGTTGACAATTTCAATCAGCTGAGTGATATTCATCCCAGTGAAGCCCTCAAGTTTTTGGAGCTTTCATCTGATGTCTGGGGCAGCTTGGGCTATGAATGAGGTGTTTACATCTGTTGGCTCCCTGGTGACTCAGGGTAGAATGGGGAGTAGATGCAATAAGCTTCACACAGTCTCTCATAATAGTCCCCAGGAGACTCTTCTGGTTGTTGAGTGACTGAAGAAACTTCAGTCATGTTCATAGGCTTTTTGGACCTGGCTTTGATCCCCTGGAGGAGGGTGTCCTGATAAAGGTGGATCTGGTGCTGTACCTCAGGAGTGGTGAAGTCCCACTCTGGGTGCTCCTCAGGGACAGCACCTGCAGCCCATGCCCCTTGATCAAGGAACCCAGCTGGTGTGTGCTTTTCCAGGTATTCGCAGGTCCCTTTTAAAATCTGCCTCCTCTTCTCCGTGTTGAACAGGGTGCTGAGAAGCTGTTGGCAGTCTTCCTAGGTCAGCAGATGGGTTTGGAAGAGGGATTCCATTAGATCAACCAAGGCTTGTGGCTTCTCTGAGTACAACGGGGTATTGTGTTTCCAATTGAGGAGGTCAGTCATGGACAAGGGTTGGTAGTAAAGCATGGACCAGGTGGGTTGGGTGGTCCCATCCCCATCATACCACTCAGGCTCCCGCGTCTCTCACACTGGAATCTGAAAAGCGCCTGCTCCTGGCCTAGGGTGCAGTCTGGCTGCTGGTCCTGCAGGTGACAGGGAGGCTGACAGCAGTGGGGTGTCAGGGACCGGGGGCTGGGTGCTGACGGCCTTGGAGGCACATAGGGTGGGAGCAATATTAGCTCTTCCTCCAGGTCTCCAGCAAAATTTGCAGAGGCTCAGGCCTCTGCTGATTCTTTGCAGGCTTTGTTGTTGAGGCAACTAAAACTCTACCCTGCTCCTGCCTGTTGCAAGTGAACCGCACCCAAGGGGGAAGAGTCTGGGCAATTCCTAAGCAGGAGTCAATGTATGGGAACTGGTCAGGATGGCCTGGATCCAGACTGTTGGGACATCTAGAGACCCTTCTGGAGGCCATCCTACACTAAAGGTGGGCCATTCAGATTCACACAAGGCTTTCAACCTGCCAGGAGTTAATTTTACTCTGTAGATTTTTGAAAATCCCTTCCTGAAATTCTTGATCATAGTGTCAAGGACTGTGGGTTTACTGTGCCCTGACCCAATGATGTGTCTGTGGATGGTGCCGCAACAACAGACAAGGGAGTGGTGCCTCCTCTAAAGAGGAGACCAATCAGATGCCTGTCCGTTCACGCTCCTCGTGGAGACTTGGGCCAGCCTTGGCTAAGGTGCACCCATATAAGTCTGGGTCCAGGTCAGCTGAAGCTGAGTCACCAATATGCCATGACAGCTGACCGCAAATGTGGATGAGGGCCCACTCAGATTCCATAGTGCAGGCCGTGGAATCACAGACTCAGTGCAGACTGAGTTACTTCAGCCACCCTGCACACTCACACACACACACAGGCCAGAGTTTAAGCATTCCCCCTCTGGGAGTGTCTACCTGTGAGATTTCTAATAAGTCTCCAGGAGATGATCAGGCTCCCCTTCCACCCCAACGGATGGGACTGGCTAGGTCAGGTGCCCCGTGGCCTTACCGGATTCGATGTTGGAACCAGGTCCTCACCTGCCAAGCCTCCTTGAGTCTGGCGGGAACAGTGGAGTAGGCCAGCCCAGCAACCGGGTGGGAGACTGCTGAAAGGTTAGGCAGGGCGTGCCTTCTCTATTGCAATCTCCTGTTCCATTACCACCCCACCATTGCCCCAAACCAGTGGCAACAAAGGGCCAGCATGGTTGGGGTTCCTGGTCAGGGAACCAAATGTTATGGAAAATACTGAAAAAATCTGGACTGGATCACCAACAGAAAGCAGCACTCCGAGGTCTTGGAGTGTTGAGGCTTCATTTCACACCGGCGAGACAGGGACCATAGATGTAGTCAGAGTAGGGTGAGGGCCTCTGGAGGGGGCAGGGTGAGATATTTACAGTCAGAGCAATGTAACTACATGCAAGGAAACCCCCCCCCCCGCTAAAACTCTATGTTAAACATTGAGCTCTACAGTCATTCTTCAGTGAAATCAGTTAATGTTCCCCAGATAAAGAAGAGTAGCACATGTTTTATTATGCTAACCATTTATAATCATGTGTAAGGTTCTCTTTAGCATACTTAAAGGTGCAGGCCTATGTGCTGTCTTTCCTCCTTCAGATCTGATGAAGTGATTTTGCAAACTGGGCAACTAATTTAGCAAGTAAGCCCAGGCATAAACAACACAGTAAAAAGCTGGAAGGATTCCACCTTAAAGATAAGATTGCATTTTAATACCCAAGAAGTTAAGATGTTAGAAATTCTTAACTTACTTTTTAGCAAACAATACCTCAGCCCACCTTGGGGGCTGAGCAGGTGGCCTTGTTTCATATGCCACCAGACCAAGATGCTGATATCTCAGAAGTTGCTTGTGTTAAGTTAATTCTAAATATTCAGGGACCACTTAACAAACCCACACCCCTAAGTTTTTTCCATGTTCTCGAAAAATCCTCAGCTGCCTATAAAATCCCCTAGACAATGCACCACTACGGACTCTCCTGTCCCCTCCTGGTGTGAACGGGGAGCTCTCTCCCTTCACTGTATCTCTAAATAAAAGCCTGTACCTTGCTCTCCTACCTTGACTGTTTGTGAAGCTCATTCTTCAGCTCCGCAAACAAGAACCCCGGCATCACCAGCAGGCTCAGAGGGGAGTAATCTCCCAAAAAAGTCTGAGCCCCCAACAAAGGCAAAGGGAGCAATATATATCCTTCTGCTTCCATATCTGTAACATTCCTATGTACACAGCAAGTGAGCAGGCAAGGGGGGAGGGAGTTTAGGGAGTGAACCTTGGGAACCAGTGCTCAGCAGAGCAGGAAACCAAAGGAGTATTTTTTGTTGTTGTTTGTGTTGAGGAGGGGTCAAGACAGAGGGAAGCCACCTGCTAGACCTCCTAAATTGCTGTTCTTGTAAATCTTTCCCTATCAGATCCACTGAGGGAGACGCAGGGGAACCTGTTGCTCGAGTCTTTGTGATCGGCAGCCGGACTAGTCCCATTTAAGTGGCTGATGAGCACCCTATGTTGTGTGCCATAGACAGCTTCCTTCTATAAGGACAGTGAGAGAAAAGGCAGGCTTGGATGCCGATACTCACCTCCAAAGTTATCCCGGACAAGCCCCCAAAGATGATGCTGGGGTTCTTGTTCATGAAGCTGAAGAATGAGCTTCACAAACACTCAAAGTAGGAGAGCAGGGTACAGGCTTTTATTTAGAGAGAAAGTGAAAGGACAGAACTCCTGGTTCAGGCCAGGAGGGAACAAGAGAGTCTGTAGTGGTGCGTTGTCTAGGGGGTTTTATAGGCAGTTGAGGATTTTCAAGAACATGAAAAAGAGCTTAGGGGTGTGGACTTCCTAAGTGGTCCCTGAATACTTAGAATTAACTTAACCCAAGCAACTTCCTGCTCTGATAATTTCTCCCTGAGATACCAGCATCCTGATCTGGGGGCATATGAAACAATGCCACCTGCTCAGTCCCCAAGCTGGGCTGAGGCATTGTTTGCTAAAGGGTAAGTTAAAAATTCTAACGTCTTAACTTCTTGGGTATTAAAATGCAATATTATCTTTAAGGTGGAATCCTTCTTGCCTTTTACTGTGTGTTGTTTATGGCTGGCCCTGCATGATAAAATCATTTGCAAAATCACTTCATCAGATATGAAGGAGGAAAGAGCACATAGGCCTGGGCCTTTTAGTATGTTAAAGTGAATCCCACACATGATTATATATGACTAGCATAGTAAAAACACGTACTACTCTTCTTTCTCTGGGGTATGTTAACTGATCTCACTGAAGAATGACTATAAAGCTGAATGTTTAACATTGAGTTTTGGTAGGGGGTTTCCTTGCATGTAGTTACATTGCTGTGACTGCAAATATCCTGCCTTGCTTTTTCCAGAGGCCCTCACCCTACTCTGACTACACCCATGGTCCCTGTCTCAATATGAATTATTTAAGCCTATGTTAGCAATTCTAGTTGTTGAGATTGTAAACAGTGTCTCCTTTTTTAAAGTGATTGAGCAACTATAAAAATCAAAACCTGATCAGTGTTGATGGAAAGTACCAGCACATGTGATTTATTAAATCCTGATTTCTAGACGTCTTTGTTGCCATTCCACATGATACTCTCATCCTGAGGGTTAACTTTAATGCTAGGGATAAGCAAGGAAAAAGCAGCAGAAGCAACAATGGTGAGAACATGTTAATTTTTTAAAGTTTGAAGGAACCTCGGGCTATAAATTGACTTAGAAATCCTACATCTTCAATTTCCACTTTGGTCAGTTTTAACAAGGACTAGACATTATCAGCCATGCTCTGCTGGCACAGAGTACAGTCAAGCATTTGATTTTTACACTAACCCCAGAGAGCTTGGTCTTCACAATTGCTCTTTTATTAACAAAAGGGAAAGAAATTCAATGCCTTTTTGCCTTTTAGTTATTTTAAAATATCCTTAAAAGGAAACCAGAGATTTATCCTATGTGTTTCCCTTGAAAAGAAAGGGGAATTAATTGTTAATATTGAGCCTATCTGTTCTTGACAGTTATTTTTTGCATACAATTACAGTGCATGAAGTTTATCACCTAGCTATTCACTTACAATAGTGTTTCTCTTATTCAGTTTTTTAAAAATAGAATTTTCCTTAATAAAAGTAACTTTGTAGACATATTACCTTGGAAGCCATTTTTGTATCAATTTATAGCTGGTAAAACTAAACTAAAAAGAGGAATGCCTTGTCCCAAAAAATTACCAGATTAGGTACAGTGTCAGAAATAGAAACCAAGTCTCATGATTCTTGATCCAGTATTCCAGCTCACAGTCTAAGTCTGAATTATTAAAAATAGTTATAGGGAAGAAATGCTCTTATGGAGACTATAATGTTGAACAAGGGCAATGGTTTTGTGTTAATATATAGTTGAATAAGAACTTCATTCTCATTCAAGTCAAACCATAATCTAAAAGTAAAGATACATGTTTCTTTTGTAGAAGTGTATTATACAGTTATTTAAGCACTAGCATCAGGAGGATTCAATAGTTTTTTTTAAATCAAAACAGCAATTCTAGTCAAAGCAAAAGTGTATAATATCTGCAGTAAGGATATGTCATTCTAGTGTGTTAAAAGTTACAAAATCCTTGCCTGTAATATGAGGTCACTGACACTTCAGATGAGGAAGATGAGGATTGGAAAAAACATCAAATGAGTGCCCTAATGTCGGGCTGCTGGAAAATGATATACTTGTGACTTGAACCTGTTCTGATTTTAAGTCTAGTGCTCTTCTTGAGTAGAATATTTATTTACTTGCTTCATTATTAGGATCATGGATCAATAATAAGACTTATAAGTGATGTATAAGTTGTTAAGACAGTTTGTATATAGAGATAATGTTTTGAATTTGCCAATGTTTAACTTATAAAATGATGGAAAAAATATCATTTATACAATAATGTAAGGACAGCAAAAAGATATAGAAATAATCATATTTCCAAAGAAAAATAAATTATTAGTGGAACTTTTATTTCAACCAGCACTTACTGGGCACTGCTGTAGGCTAGGCCAGAGCCTCACATGGTCCTCCAGCCGCATCTGCTTTATCTTAGTGATGCCGGGGTTCTTGTTCATGAAGCCAACGAATGAGCTTCACAAACAGTCAAGGTAGGAGAGCAAGGTACAGGCTTTTATTTAGAGATAAAGTGAAAGGACAGAGCTCCCTGGCTCATGCCAGGAGGGGACAAGAGAGTCCATGGTGGTGCGTTGTCTAGGAGTTTTATAGGCAGTTGAGTATATTTGGGAATGTGAAAAAAAGCTTAAGGGTGTGGACTTGTTAAGTGGTCCCTGAATATTAAAAATTAACTTAACATAAGGAATTTCCTGCCTTGATTTCTCTCTGGGATACCGGCTTCTTGGTCTCGGAGCATATCAAAAGGCCACCCGCTCAGCCCTCAAGGTGGGCTGAGGTATTCCATATTTGCTAAAGAATCCTGCCTCTTAAACTTCCTGGATGTTAAAATGCAATCTTATCTTTAAGATGGAATTCTTTCTGCCTTTTACCATGCTGTCTACAGCTGGGTTTGCATGCTGTTAGTTGCTCAGTTTGCAAAATCACCTAGTCAAATCTGAAGGAGGAAAGACAGCACATAGGCCTAGGCCTTTTAGTATCCTAAAGTGAATCTTACACATGATTACAAATGATTAGCATAATAAAACATATGTTACTCTTCTTTATCTGGGGAAAATTAACTGATGTCAGTGAAGAATGACTCTACAGCTTAATGTTCAACATAGAGTTTTAGTAGGGGGGGTTTCCTTGCATGTAGTTACATTGCTCTGACTGCAAATATCCTGCCTTGCTTTTTCCAGAGGTCCTCACCCTACTCTGACTGCATTCATGGTCCCTGTCTCATTAGGATGTAACTCTCACCAAGGCTTAGGCCTGTCTCAGCTGCCCTGATGTGGGGATACACTTAAGCATGGTAATGTTAGCCCAAATTATCACTAGGGAAGCTGGTCCAGATGAGGCACCAGGTCACAAAGGGACAAACAATTATTAAGTCAATAATCCAAGGTAAGAGTTCTGGCAAGGCTTCAGCAGATTTAGGCAAAATCATAAAAATCTTGTTACCCAATGAGATAGAACAAGGAGTGGATTGGTTAACGGAAGTTACTTAAACAGGCATTCTCAAAAGAGATATACATATTCACATTTTCTTTTTACCGAACACTTATGTATTTTTTATCTTTAGATTGACAGGCAAAAACTTTTTTGGGATAAACATCTGTGATGAAACTTGCAAGCTGTCTTTTTTCTGTGGGTAAAATTGTAATATTTCCAGAATATCTCACCTGGCTTTAGTGCATCTGCGTATCAACAGGCATTCCTCAGCCATGAAGAGAGGTTGGTTAATCTCCATATCTATGGGTAATTACCTGGGTAACGAGGGCTTATCTGAACCTGAGAGGCTGGGGGGAGGTTTTGCTTGCTTCTGCAAAGGCAGGAAAGAGACAGCCCTGGACTGCAGTTTGTAAGCAATAAACAGGTTTTAAACTTTATTTCTCCCTTTTAATGATTTCTGTTTTAGATGTATTTTGCCCTGGGATTTTCTCTCCCTGGAGTTACATTTGCATAAACCATAATCATAATGTATTATCTAAGATTTCTAGTTTGTAGCTCCTTAAAGTGGAACCCTTTTGAGCATTAAAACCCTTACAGGCAAACTTAGGAGAGAATCTTCTGGATTTTGGATTTATCATGATTTTCCTTCCACTGTTTTAGAGTTGTCTAGCATACACCTAATTTGAGTGCATTTTTAAGTTTTCCAAGGTATTAAACTTAATGCATACTACAACTTTCCAATTCATATTTTACCATATTATGTAATATCTAAATAACATAATTACAGCAGCAATGTAACTGGGATAAGTAGGTTTAATTAATAACCCATTTGAGTCTTGGTAAGGAGCAGAAGTGCACAGTATGCTCAGAAATTGCCTGTTAGTATCAAATCAAACATTTGGTACATATGGGTATCTGTCAGTATATGTAAGTCCGGGTAAATGAAATCCCAGGGCAAAATACCTCTAAAAACCAAAATCAGTCAAAGGGAGAAATAAAATTTAAAACCTGTTTATTGCTCCCAAATTGCAGTTCCAGGCCGTCTTTCTTCTTTGCTCCAGCAGCAACCACACCGGTGCTCCCCCTCACCTCTCAGGTACAGATAAGCCCTCTGTTGTCCAGGTAATCACCCATTGATATGGAGATGAACTTCCCCACCCCTGAGGAAAGATGCAAATGCACTAAAGCCATACTTCTTTTCACCTCTGAACACCTATTGACATGCAGATAAACTAAAGCCAGGCGAGATATTCTGGAAATGTTTCAATTTTACCCACAGTATAGTACAAAGGGAAAGAAAAATATCAATTAGTCCAGAAGGACTCAATTCATGATGTCCACAAAGCAATTATTTCAACAGAGAAACTTAGGCTAGAGTCTTCTATCTAGGTCAATTCAGAACTATTTCAGCTTTTCTGAAAGATAATTAGTGTATTCTAGAATACCAGAATAACAAAATAAAATAAAATATTTACGGAGATACTGTTCACAATATCTTCCTGGAACGTAAGAGCTGTTCTGTTTTCCAGTTCAGTGAATGAAATACTGATAATCTTTTCCACCATGCATCCTGAAAGCTTTTCTGCATGGCAAAATCCCACATTGCAAAAGCATTTAGCTAGGAAATTGTTAAACAAAATATTCAGTATTTTATCATGCAGGAAATCCCCTAAGGAAACTAGCCATCATTGTAAAAGTTTCCTAATGAGAATACATTTCTTTTATGATACTGTTGTAACAGCTTATGATTTCAAAAAGTCAATGAATCAACCACATTGCATATATAGTTCTCTAGTTCTTCCTGAGTGCTCTGAATAATCTTGTTTTTTTTTTAATTCAATAAATTGAAAGTACACATATATGGTTTTTAACTCTTTCAACCAGATTTTTTGGCATTTTTAAATATTTGTCTAAATGGGTGAAATTGTAAAAATGGAAATAGGTTAGCATAAGAGTAGCCATTTTAAGGGCCTAGAAGCCATGTTCTGAGTATGTAACTTAGAAAAACTGGAACTGGGTAAGGCTTGAAAAACAAGTTAATCATGAACACCAGGTTGTGGGCAGCTGTGACCCTTGGTCAGCTAACCTTGGTCAGCTAATCATACATACCAAGCTTATCGTGCGGAACCGCCCTATCAATTGAGGAGTGGTCTTGCTTAACCCCAGGATGTATGACTTGCAAAAATAATGTGTAGCTGTGGAAAATTACTATGAGTTAAGTGCTTTGAAAATGCTATATAAACCCTTGGCTTTGAGTGCTCAGGGTCCTTGTTGAAACCCGCTGTGTCGGGCAGACACTTGGACCCCAGCTAGCTGGAATAATAAACCTCTTGCTTGTTGCATAGATCTGCCATGGCCCTCGTTTTCTCACCGGGGGGAAATGCTGACCGGAATAAGGCCGTTAGGTCTTACAAAGTTTACCAGGTTAGAGCCATTTTTTAATTGAAGTAAGTGCCACAAGTGTATTTTCTCCTTTATGCATTAAATTTTTCCAAAAAAAATCACTGAGTTGAATTTCTACCATGTCATTTTAATAAATCATTGTTTATTACAATTAAAAATAAAATATTATTTAAAGGCACACTAGTGTTTGGGATTCATGTGATGCTTAATTGTATAAAATGTTGAATAAATGCCAGGATTACTTTTGTTTGACACCTTATTTTACCATTTGTATAAGTACAGTCAAACAAAGGCATTTATTCAGGAAGCATTATTTGAATAAGCATTAATTAAGTGTACAGACTCCTGTAAGGCCACTGGAAATATTATATATAATAAAGGATGGCTCTCAACAATGCCCTCTAATTGCTATATTTAAAGGGTTGTTTTCAGCATTTTTTACCTAATTTTGTAATGCTTGGTGTGGCGCATAACACCCTCCTTGAAGTACTGTCATCCTTTTGTTTTCTTAAGATTATTTTCTCTTCGTTCTTTTCTTATGCTTCTGACCATTCATTCTCATTCTGGGCTGCAGAGCCTCGCCCAGCCCACAGCCTAACTGCTGCTGCCCTTAGGGTTCCTTCCATCCCTGGACTTCTCTTGTATGGTTTACCTAGTTGACCTTACTGACTCCAATCACCACAACCCCAGACAAGCCATGCCACCCACTTATTCTTCTCCAGAACAGTACTCCCCACCCCCTACCATGTACTTCAGCTATCTTATACAAAGAGGCCCAATTTTTTTCTGTAATAAGGCTGCAGAATTCATCTGGCTTACAAGCACAAACACTTACTTCTTGCTTATGGGGTCTGTGGGTCAGCTGTGGTGGCTCTGCTCCAAACTGTGTTGCGGTATGGACCACTGTGGAATGGCTGAAGAAGGAGATCTTAGGTTACAACATCATCATCATAGAGAATAGGAGTGCAAAGCAGTGATGGGGAGTGAAAACATGGGATCTCTCCTGAGGCCTCTGCTGGGAACTGGCAAACTGGAGCTCCTACTCTTCCTTCATTGGTCCAGGAAAATCATGACCAAGCCCAAAATTAATGAGACAGAGAAGTATACGCTACCCAATTAAGGCATAGCAAAGGACAAAAAATAATTTTAAAAAAACTGAATAAATCAATCTTTCAATTATATCTGAAAGCAGTAGGTTCAAATTGATACTAATTATCTTTTCAAACTATCTTATTATCATCCTATGTACCCTATATTACTGTCTTCCCATTTGTCCAAGTTGAAAAGCTAAAAGGAATTCTCTGTTCCTCCATATACTTCACAGTAAATCAATCAACACTCTTTGCTGCTTCTGTCTCCTAAACATCTATTGTAAAAACCCATTTCTTTCTACTTCTGTAATAGGACCCCTTCACCAAATCATAGCAATAATCTCTATTTCATCCAGCTGTAAACAGATTAACTTCAAAACCTCATTAGTGTGATATAACAGAAATTTATTTTTCACTCACATAATATCCAAAATAGGTATTCTAACTTCATGGGTGCTATGCCACCAAATAATAACCCAGAAACCAGTCAACTTCTACTTTGCAGCTCTAAAATTTCATATATCACTTCTTAAGGGTAAAGAGCATGCAGGATTGCATGTTGCCATGTCAGGCCTAGAACTGACACACATCACTCCTATCCACTTTCCTTTGGCTGGAATTTAGCATACGCTTTCCCCACTGTTAAGAGGCTGGTATAATCAGTATAGTTGTGGGCTTAGGAGGAAGAGAAAATGGGTTTGATGAACAGCTAGCCAGTCTCTGCTATAATCTTCTAGTTGATCTCTTTGCAGGAATGGCCACTATTGTCAAAATAATCTTACTAAAACATAAAATTGATCATTTTCTTCTTCTGCTTAAAACCTTTCCATAACTCTACAGTGACTGGCAAATACAGGCCTGACTTCTCAAGAGAGATACTCAAGGTGCTGCATATGAAGACAGCCTACTGTCTCTCCACACTGCATTACTTCCAGTTCTGTGAAAACAACATACAGATCCCTGTTTGTTGTGCTGTTTCTATAGCTAACCCCTGCACTGTTGTCTACTTGATGAATATTTAATCACATTTAAAGCTTAATTCAAGTAGCAGCTTCTCTAGGAAGTCATTCATGACTGAAATAGGAACCATTTAGAAAAAAACACTCTTACTTTTTTTTTTAGAGTCCTGTAAACTTCTCCTACTTGATTTTTTTTCTTTTTTTTTGTTATCATTAATCTACAATTACATGAGGAACATTATGTTTACTAGGCTCCCCCTTTCACCAAGTCCCCCCCACAAACCCCATTACAGTCACTGTTCATCAGCATTAGTAAAATACTGTAGAATCACTACTTGTCTTCCCTGTGTTACACAGCCCTCCCCGTGCCCTGCCGCACATTATACATGCTAGTCGTAATGCCCCCTTTCTTTTTCCCTGCCCTTATCCCTCCCTTCCCACCCATCCTCCCCAGTCCCTTTCCTTTGGCAACTGTTAGTCCATTCTTGGGTTCTGTGATTCTGCTGCTGTTTTGTTCCTTCAGTTTTTCTTTGTTCTTATACTCCACATATGAGTGAAATCATTTGGTACTTGTCTTTCTCCACCTGACTTATTTCACTGAGCATAATATCCTCTAGCTCCATCCATGTTGTTGCAAATGGTAGGATTTGTTTTCTTCTTATGGCTGAATAATATTCCATTGTGTATATGTACCACATCTTCTTTATGCATTCATCTACTGATGGACACTTAGGTTGCTTCCATTTCTTGGCTACTGTAAACAGTGCTGGGATAAACATAGGGGTGCATCTGTCTTATTTAAACTAGGCTCTGCATTCTTAGGGTAAATTCCTAGAAGTGGAATTTCTGGGTCAGATGGTATTTCTATTTTGAATTTTTTGAGGAACCTCCATACTGCTTTCCACAAAGGTGGAACTAATTTACATTCCCACCAGCAGTGTAGGAGCTTTCCCCTTTCTCCACAACCTCGCCAGCATTTGTTATTGTTTGTCTTTTGGATGGCAGCCATCCTTACTGGTGTGAGGTGATACCTCATTGTAGTTTTAATTTGCATTTCTCTGATAATTAGCGATGTGGAGCATCTTTTCATGTGTCTGTTGGCCATCTGAATTTCTTCTTGGAGATCTGTCTGTTCAGCTCCTCTGCCCATTTATTAATTGGATTGTTTACTTTTTTTTTCGTTTAGGTATGTGAGCTCGTTATATATTTTGGATGTCAACCTTTTATCGGATATGTCATTTATTAATATATTCTCCCATACTGTGAGGTACTTTTTTGTTCTATTGATGGTGTCCTTTGCTGTACAGAAGCTTTTCAGCTTGATATAGTCCCACTTGTTTATTTTTGCTTTTGTTTCCCTTGCCCGGGGAGATATGTTCATGAAGAAGTGTCTCATGTTTATGCCCAAGAGATTTTTGCCTATGCTTTTTTCTAAGAGTTTTATGGTTTCCCTTCACATTCTTTTGTCATGTCAACCACAACACTTCATACATTTACTACTTCTTCCATACAACTTCCCTATCACTAGGAAAAACACATTAGGTACAAATATTCCTTGGTATCAGTATTTAAGTTTATTATTCATCATCCCATCAATAATGATTATATCTAGGCATGTGCAAAATATCCTTGTGGCAAATTCAGTTAACCTTTTAGATGGAACCAAGTGAGGGAAATCTCCATAAGGCAACATGTAATTCACAATTTTATCAGGCTATTCAGGAAGTTATAGATTCTTATTCCCTGTTCAATAATTCTAGCCATTCCACCTATACTGAGAACTTTTCATCAGTGAAAATAATTTTAAACATTTACAATGCTAATTAACAAACTTGGTATTAATTAAAGATAATTAGTGTTAAAGCCTTGGGAGTGAGGGCTCCAAAGTGTCTCAAAGGCTATCAAACCAGCTCTGGATTGTTTCTGATTAGAGTACTTTAGATAATTCAAATATTAACTAACTTCCCCTAAAGTCAGGACCAATAGACCCATCAAGAGTTCTCTTACAAAATATAAACTCAGAGTTTTGTGTTTCAGGAAAATGTGAACTACTAAATAACCAATGGTAATGAGGGTTACTACAAAGATTCAAAGAGCAATCACAGGTTTTGCTTTGCTAAATCATAATGTGAGCAAATTCACCTAACTGCCACCTCATTAAAAGCATCAGTGAAGCCTTACATCCCTACATCAGAAAGCATTAGACCATTTATGGACTATTTTTAGTTCTTAATGAGTCTTCTCATGTTTTGGAAAATAGGAATGGGTTTGCAAGTTATTTCTGCAACTTGTTTTAAATGAAGAAATGCAAAACTTAATTAAGCCTTAATATTTTTTCAATGAGGTTTTAATTCTGATTTACAATTTCTTTCCCATCAATATGAAATGGACTGAAAGTAAAGATTGAAAACCATTTCTCCAACTAAGGTCCTTTCCATACATACGGAAACATATGTTCTGCTTCCAGCTAGGTTGTAAAAAGATGAGAGTAAGAGAAACACGGGCAAATTAAACTAAATCATATTTTTCTATGGATCTAGGGAAAAGGAATCACTTAAAGAATGGAATTCTAGAAAGAACAGAATTTTTCAAAAATGAGCAGATTGCTGCAGCACATTCCATGTCTGGTGCAGCTGGAGTACCAGTGCAGGAATAGGGTAGCCATAGGTGGGGACTTCAGCAGAAGGAGGAGGAAAATAATGGTGTGGGTTGGAGCAACAGACTAACATATCAAAGACTCCCAAATTCAAAACTAAATTGTTTGATCTGACAATTCTAAACTGCAACCTGACAATTCTAAACTGCAACCCATACCCCCAATTTTGCTCTGAAAATGACAATGGAGAAAGGTATGGCAGTGGAATTGAGACAGGGACTGTGAGTTTAGACAGAGTAGGTTGAGGGTCTCTGGAAAAAGACCCCTACCAAAACTCTGTATTAAACAATTAAGCAAATTCAGAGTCACATTAATTCTCTGGAGTAATATAAGCATTCTTCTGTGAGATTAACTAAAACTAAAAAGCCAGGAGTAACTCAGCCTGGAATGTTTGAATATTCCCCAGATAAGAAAACACCTCAGCATAGCCCATGTTTTCATTGTGTCAATTAAATGAGGCCATTGTAAAATTTAGTTTAGCCTACTAAAAGGCCCAGTTTGTTTTCTTTAACTTTACCCATATGCTATTTTTCTTCCTCCAGACCTAAATCAAATGATTTGCAACCTAGGCAAGTAATAATGGCAAGTGAGCCCAGTCACAAACAACAAAGTAAAAACAAGAAAAATTCCATCTTAAAGGTAAGATTGCATTTTAAAACCCAAGATGTCAAAAAAATAAGTTTCTTAACATAACAGACAATAACTTAGCCAGCTTGGGAGCAGCACAGGCAGTCTGGAATGATATGCTCCCAAACCAAGAAGCTGCTGTTCTGGGAAAGAATCAAAGCATTAAATTTATTGTGTTAACTTTGCAAAATAATCTGGAAGACTAATAAGAAACTTAGTGTCTCTTCAAAAATAAGCATTTGGGGACCATTTAGTGGGTCTACATCCCTAGCCCTTTGTCTCTCAACTGCCTAAAAATCCCCTAGATAACACACCACCCCGGGCTTTCTTGCCCCTCCTGGCATGAGCCAGGAGCTCTGTCCTCTCACCGTATCTCTAAATGAAAGCCTTTCACTTGCTCTCCTACTTTGAGTGTTTGCGAAGTTCATTCTTTGACTCCATGAACAAGAACCCTGGCAGCAGAATCATGCACGTTATGGATGTGCAAAGCCCTGTCAGAGTTCAAAAAGAATTAAGAGCACAATGCCTAACAGTGAAGTCCAATTCCTTCCCATCTCAAATCCTGCCAAGGTCAAAAGGTCAATAGAAATTGAGGGCTTGGGCTAAACACTAAGCACTGGTGAGCTCCATCTAATTAAATGAAGAGCAGTCCTTTAGAACTAATGCTCCAAACCATGAGTAGATCCCTTTCTCTTTCTGTTCTTGCTAGGGGCACATTGCTGGTAGAGAGTCCTTAGGTGAACTAACACTGAGATGCTAAGGGCTCACAATCAACTGAATATGTCACATTCTCTGAGATGAGGTACATTTGCCTTTCATGGGAAACAATATCATAACCTAGAAAAATCAGCTGTAATTATTAAATAAAATTTTACTGCAGGACCAAAGGGAGATAGATTTGAATTCTAGAGGAGGGAAGAGATAATTCTTGGGCTTGCCCCTAAAATCCCATTATATAGGCTCTTACAGAATACTGAATAAAGAGCAAAGTTTGGAAACACAGATGGATGGTTTTCAACTTGCTATAAGATTTTAACAAAACCAATGTCAAGAATAATAAAACCTATTAATTACTGTGTGCTTCTACATGCCAATTACATTCTGTATATTATCTCATTAAATCTTCAAAACGGCCCTGTGTTTTGGGCACTATAAGACCCATTCCAATGTGTGTGTGTTGGAGGGAAGGGGTTTCCACACATACTACCGAACAATTCTCAGATACAAGCTGAGTGTCCTACAATTCAACTCAATTCTGACACTATCTACCTGGAGACAGCATCGGATCCCACAAGCTAACGGTTCACAAGCTACAAGACTTTCCCACTCCAATTCAGATGCCAGTAGCATGTCCAGGTTGTTGCCTGTATTTCTGAACAACTGCCTATAAATCAGCAGTTCCCATGACCTTCTCCTCAGGTTTGATTAGTTTGTTAGAGTGGCTCACAGAACTCAGAGAAACATTTTACCTACTAGATCACCAGTTCATTATAAAAGCATATAACTCAGGAACAGCCAGATGGAAGAGATGCATAGGGGAAGGTGTAGGGAAAGGGCCTACAGGGCTAACCACTCTGGAAGTTCTCTGAAAAATCATTTCTGGATTTTTAGTGGAGGTTTCATTCCATGGGCATGGTTGATTATAACACTGGCCATTGGCCGCTGATTCAACCTCCAGTCCCTCTCCCCTCCCCAGAGGTCAAGGAATGGGATTGAAAGTTTCCACCCACAAATCACAAGGTTGACTCCATCCATTGGCAACCTGCCCTCATTCTTAGGTTTCCCAAACCTACCTCATTAACATAACAAGAGACACTTTTATCACTCTCAACACTTAGGAAACTCCAAGCATTTGCAGAGTTGTGAGACAGAAACAAGGACTGATACCAAATGTATATTTCTTACAATAATTCACAGTACCACCCTTTGGAGAGAAGAGGAAACTGGCACAGGAGAGTTAAATAAGTTGCCTCACATCATACCTGAACCCCACAGCCACCCAGTGTGATGCTAGAACCACAGTTTTAGTGACCATGTCATACTCTACCTCAAATAGTTAGATACAGTCAGCAGTGGGAACAGGTGCTTCATGAAGCCATGTTATTAAATTTCATTCAAATTAATAAATCATTTATCTACCTGCCATACACAAAGGATGTAATGCTTTTCAACAGATCAGATTTATGGTCCTTAAAAAGCAAATGAATTTAAAAGCATTTATCTGTGATATTCTTTACTTTGTGCTGATATGAACACATTTTTTGTTTCTGGTTTGGTGTGATCATTCGTGTCAAAAATATATAATGAATCATCGTAAAAATGAGGAAAAGAAGGTTCTTATCATTCTTTGAATGAAAAAAAATAAGAGTGGACATGATACTATGCAATCCATTTTTAACTATGGAAATAGGTTGAAAATATATTTTGAGGGACAAAACAATAAGATTGGGAATTGATTACACCAATACTATTTTCTTGTCAAATCAGAACTGTTAATGTTACATCCAGAGCTTTTTTATTTATAGATATTGCTGCTTTCTCAACAAATTGGAATGAGCTGTAAGTCCGAATATATCATACAGCATTTCCTGTTCTCTATCATACAATTAAAAACGGAAATCAATATGTGCCTTAATGGGCCATCAGTAAGCATGAGACCAAGGGAAATCAACAGAAGGAAAATTAAAATCCTAGAAAGGAGCTTCTGGGTGCTACAGGGCTGCAGTGAAGTGCACAGAAGCTCACTAATACACCATGGATTTTACCCCTGAGGGTTGTGAATAGCACCAAGGAAATCCTGGAGAAACTAAAAAGGGTTGTGGATCAAATGGAAAAGGAGTCATGGGAAATGAAAGATTGCAGATAAGGCTGCTTCTACACCCAAAAGTCTTAGTATATGAACTTTCATATATATTTTTCATATTTTTAAAAATCTCAGTTGCTGCTGAGATAACCTAAAATATGTTCTTTCAAGGTGGTCTGTATTCTGTGGAGCTAGCATGAGTAATTGAGTCATTAGAAGTAGACATCCCAAATGGACAAGGAATTTTAGAATTTTTATCCATCCTCCATAGTAGAAAGCACTATATAATGTATTATTTCAATAACTCTTACCAGTTCTTTTCATCCCAAAAAGTTACATAAAAAAAAAAAATAGCTGAGTTTGTGGCTGGGTTACATAATTATACTGGCAAATATGGTGCAGTAACAAAGCTTTCCAAATAAATCATAGAATTTATTTCTGAGAGCAATTCACCTGCCATGGTCACTGGCAGAGTTAGCCAATATCAAAAGTCAATACCAACCTCATAATACATATCTTTGCAGTAACCACAGATTTTAACCTGCCAGTTTCCTGATGTGCCAGTGAGCTGCAGCTCAACAGAATAGTTTGGTTTAAATGCAGGATGTCCCAAATTCCTAAACTTAAAACTTAAAGATGACCAGGGTCCAAAAGATTGTTTGCGTATATGAAAAGCTAAAGAAAACATCCTTTTCTAACTGTATCCTTTTTAATATTTCCCATATTGAAAGACATAACACATACACTATGAGTTAGAATAGAATCCTGGTATTTATTTATGGGTTAATGATATACATTATATTACTATCCACAATATTATACACATTATGAATCATATAAAATATACATTTTAGACTTCATTAGCTGTGATTGTGCTTTTTAATTTTAATTATTAATGTCATCAAGTATTTATTTGGCTGACTTTCATTACTATGTTTAATGATGGCACTGTGGTTGAATGTGTTTCATTATTTTTTTAATATTGGCTTAATATTTTGTGATGCAGGGATATGCAAGTCGGTTTCCAAGTTTAGCTTACTTAGATACTGGGTTTTAATGGCACTCATACCTCAACATTTATCTCAAAAAGATTCACCAAAGTAATTCATAAATGGAAGAGATTCATCACTAGCTGTATTTTTCTATATTACAGTTTCTAAATTATTCAATCACATGTTTTCACTAAAAAGTATTATTAATGAAGATTTTATTGTAAATAATGTGTTTTATGTTTATGAAAACAACATTTTTAAGTTATTTTTTCTCTATCTCATACTTTTGCTTTTGTGTTTTAATGTAAATAGTTTATAAATAAAATGTATGTATATAGTTTATACACTATAATACATATATGAATATTTAGAATTCATACTAAAAAAATTTGATATTGGTTTATTAGTTATCTATTGCTGTATGACAAGGTACCAAAAACTTAGTGGCTTAGTACAGTATGCACATCCCAGTTTCTGAGGATCAGGGTTTTGGATGAGGCGTATTATCTGGGGCAGTCTTCTTAAGGGTCCACAAGGCTGCAATCAATGTTCCACCCAGCTCTGTTTTCACCTGGAGGCTTGACTGGAGAAGAACGTGCTTACAAGTTCACCCAGGTTGCTGGCAGGAAAAAGACAGGGTCGTAGTAATTAAAAAAAAAAAAGTGTAGATAAATGAGGTCCCAGCTTTTTGTTGGCTGTTGACTGGAAGCTGCCATCAGTTCCT
The DNA here is from genome assembly GCF_030020395.1 of Manis pentadactyla. NCBI lineage: Eukaryota > Metazoa > Chordata > Mammalia > Pholidota > Manidae > Manis > Manis pentadactyla. The sequence continues at coordinate 36,635,654 of NC_080019.1, forward strand.
AGAGGTCACCCCCATCTCCTCATCACATGAGCCACTCAGTGTGTCCACTGACTTCTTCATTCAGTTAGGGAGAGAGTCTAAACAGGAAGGGTTCTACGATCTGCTGTAATCATGCAACATCCCGTCACTTTTGTAAATAGTGTTTTGGTTAGAAGCAAACCACGTGTCCCAATCACACTCAGGGTGAGTGAGTGTATTACATAAATGTGTGGACACCAGGCAAGAACCTTGGGGGTTCACCTTAGAATTTGTTCCTTACTGTTGGGTTGCTTAAAAAAATGTAAATGTTTAGAGATCACTACTTTAGATGAATATGAGACCATCTGGATATGCTTATTAAAATTACACCAGAAAATCACACTGAATAATTTAATAAACTTTTCTTTCCACTTTTTAATGGATTCTTTTCTTTTTATTAGTTACTAAACATTAAGTTAATTAGTTTTAGCATTCTTCTAGAAGATCACTTCTTTAACATTCTCATCAATTTAACATTTTAAGATGATTCTTTGTACGTATCTTAAGCTTGTAAGATTAATTAATTCATGTGATTCTAATAAGAGTTCAACTCACATGAAAATTTTTAAACATTTTTACTACCTTACCAGTTATCTATTATATAATAAGCTGCCCCAAACTTACTGATGTAAAGCAACAACAGTCTTTTATTTCTCACGACTGTGTAGGTTGTCAGAGCTATCTGAGGGGATTCCCTGCTGCTTATGGTGCTGGATGTAGGTACTCCTGAACTGCTTCAACTTGTAGCTAGATTGAAGTTGGAAAATCCAAAATGGCTTTTCTCATATGTCTAACACCTCAAGCTAGGGCTACTATTTAAAATCATAGTTTAATTTGTTAGTTTTATTATTTATTTTATTTATGTATTTTTCCCTATAGAATCTTGCTTTATTTCACTGTAGATGCATCTTTTTAATATAAAAAGAATAGTTATAGTAATAAAAAATAAAAATAAAACAGTATTTTTGGAAAATAAACATTTATTTAAAATGCATAGAAGGTAACTGTGGCTAAAATATACAATATATATATATGCATTTATAAAGGAGCCAGGGTGTCATGAATGGCAAAAGCTAAGATATTTTCTTTATCAATAGGCATAAGAGAAAAACAATAAATTAGAGTTTTTCCTGGATGCTTAAAAGCATGAAAATCTCATGGCTTAGAGGCAAAGGAAAAGAGTGTTGGAGGGGAAGAAAACTCTATAGCTAAAGAAGAACTCTAAGAACTGCTCTAAACCTTGCCTCTCCACCGTAGAGGATTCAGCTACAAAGCAGGAGGGAGAAAGAAGTTATCTGATTCTGTGGTTTCTGAAATTGGAGATCTGTGCTCAGTATTTTCTCTGGAATGCTGGTAAACAGACACCTTGCAGGAACTGACCACCTTAACATGGCCGAGTGGAAAAGTTGCTGAATCTTTGAGCTCCTTAAGAATGTTCAGAATTCAGTGAGAAGTTAAATACAAGTAGGAGCAATAAGGTGTCTCCATGTGGCAAGAGAGCTTCAGAAGTGAGAATCGGCATGGATCACACAGCCAGATATAGGTGGGAGCAAGAACATCTTAGAGATTGACAGTGTGGAGAGTAACTGTGTCTGACACACTGAGGATATCGTCCATTTCTAGGGAGGTCAGAATGGATAGTTTCTGACCAAAGGCCAGTCACTCCACCCAATACTAAGAGATCAAGTAAGACCCCTGTTCCCAGAACTCAGGTCCTCCAAAGGAAAGCCTGAAGGACATTTCCTAAATTAAAAATGTTTAAACTTTAAGTGGCATTGTTTCTTTGGAAGTTGCAATCAGATAGAATACGCATTAAGAAGAGAAGTTAAATTAAGTACAGAAAAATAGAGTACATTATATTCTTTATGTACCTCAGTTTATAGCCTATGAAGGTCAAACCCAATGATCTGCTTATTCACAAGATTAAAATTCAAAGCTGTGTCCTCTGAAACAACATATTGCTTATTTGTTCAACTCTGAAAAATGTTGATTTATGTGTCATGTTTAACTTTGAAGGCTAAAATTAAAAGGATAATCCTTAAAGTATAATGTTAAAATTAATAGTTTCATTCTATCGATTCTATAACCTTAGGGAAAAGTATGTCTCACTTACAGACTTAAAAAAAGTTCTGAGCCCCACACCCAAGAGACTTTGATTTAGTGGGTCTGGAAAGGAAGTCTCACAATCTTCACTCTTACCACTTTAATACTTCAGTCAAAGATAGAAAGTGCTGGCGAGGATGTGGGGAAAGGGAAACATTTTACACTGTTGATGGGAATATAAATTGGAACAGCATTGTAGAAAACAATAAGGAGGTTCCTCAAAAAATTAAAAATAGAAGTACCATGTGGTTCAGCAATCTTATTTCTTAGTTTATCTCTATCCAAAGAAAATGAAATCAGTATCTTGAGATATCTGCACTCTTATGTGCACTACAGCATTAGTCACAGTAGCCAAGATAGAGAAACAACCTAAGCATCCATCAGTGCACAAACAGATTAATAAAATGTGGTATGTGTCCCCAATGAAATATTACTCAGCCTTTATAATGAAGGAAATCCTGTCATTTGCAACAACACAAATGAAGCTGAAGGACATTAAGATAAATTAAATAAGCCAGACACAGAAAGATAAACACTCCATATCATCACTTATTTGTGGAGTCTAAAAATGTCAAACCCATAGCAGCAGAGAGTAGAACGATAGTTACCAGAAGCTGGGGGATGGGAGGAAATGGGGAGATGTTGACTAAACAGTACAAAGTTTCAGTTACGCAGGATGAATAAGTTCTAGTAATCTAATGTACAACATGATGATAGTTAATAATACTGTATTGTACACTTGAAATTTGTTGAGGGTAGATCTTAATTGTTTTCACCAAAAAAAAAAGGTAACTATGTGAGATGATATATATGTTAATTTGTCTGGTTGTAGTAATCATTCCACAATAGATGTATATATCAAATATCACATCGTACAGCTTAAATACACATGAAATTTTCATTTGTCAATTATACCTCAAACCTGGGGGAAAAAAAGACCTACCTCCCAAAGAAAAAGTATAATTCAACATTTATTAGATATTCATATGGTTGTACAACCATCAGCAATCTCTAATTCCAGAATACACATTTTTTTAACCATACAATACATTACAATAAACATATATATGAAATTAAACAGCAACACAGGAGAGCCCATTCAGCAATGACCCTTTACAGTCAGGGTAATTGTGAATGCAAAAGGCAGCACATGGAAAGCCTCTTCTGATACCTTCTTTGGGAATTTAGATTTGCCTTCTGTTTTTGCAAGCACTCTCTCCTTTAGTTCCCAAGCTCTATGGCTTCACATTAGAACTATTTTTAAATATTGTCTCATCTGTATCAGGAATGTTTTTGGAAATGTTGGTCTTGGTCCTGACTTAGCAATCCACAAGGTGCATTAGTTACATAATTGTTCCATAGCTCCACAAACTGCAAAAAGTCCCCAGAATGCTGACTCTGCTCCCCGCTCTCTCTCCACCCCAGGGAGATCAGACAAGATACTTCTCCCTAAGTCATCTGAAAATGATATGTAGTTATAAGGGAAGGTTTTCTTTCTAATTTCTGCTCTGTATGTTCTGACTAAAGTTTTTCAGTGGCTAAATGTCTCTGAGGCAATAACTTAGTTTTTGTTCATTCAGTGTCTGAGTTAAATTTTCAGTGTTATTCTTTTAGCCTTCAGAAATTCAAGTCTTCTCTGGAGTGCGTAGAAGATAGAGAAAAATACGAGTTTATAAACAAGGTGGCATAATTGTTTATTTTCCTTAATGATTCGTTGTTATTCAAACACAAATATTGCTTTAGTACTTACTAAGTGACAGCATAAAGAATAAACATGAAGAAGAGGGAAAAGGCAGATGAATATTAATTACATGACATGCCAAGAACTCTACTGGAGAAATAGGCAAACTGACATGAGATGTTCTTTTACTAATGCTGCTCATGTGTCTCTGAGGTTTCATTAAAAGAAGATGTAGAAGTGATGGTGGTGGTGATTAGTCAGGTTATTTACCTCTGCTTCTGAAGGAATTTGTGATTGCATCATTTACTAGTCACAAATATTCATCATTTACTATTCACAAACTTTATTTCTATTCTATTCTCCTTAGTACTATGTTCTTAATGTAGTTGTGCTTGAAGAAAATTAACTCTTGTTCTGGTGTACTTGATCCAGAGCAATATGCAGCTCCCTAGTTTTTACTTTCAGAACTGTTTTGTAGGATTTTTAAATTCCCTATAATTCATTGCATAATTCTTCTCTTTGGTTTTGCTCTTAGGACTGACATATATAATGATCTATGTAGTTCTTCTTTTCTCCTTTGTACAGCGAGTCATTTATTTTGCTAAGAAAGGACATTTTGTTTGGAATAAAATCCCATATCCACTTACTTGGCTTTTTAGTCAGAAATAGTAGCCTACTTATGACTCTGGAGATGAGTGCTGGCACATATTTTTATATTTTTTCTTTAAATTTAAAAAAGAAAGAACAAATTCCTTTCCACATCACTTTTTTGGTATATGCAAATAGAATCCTAGAAGCTTGCATTGAACACTCCTTAAAAGGAAATTAATTTCATTTAACTAAGAGCTTATCAGAGAAGTCATTTCTACAAATCATAAGACCAAAGCCATTATTTGCTAAAACTTGGCCACTTTCACTGGAAAATGCTTAAAATAAGTTCCTATTTCCTACAGTTTAGATATGAAAATGTGATTCAGATAGACTTGATATGCAAGGATAAACCAAAGAAAAGAAAAACATCTGGTAATTTGATTGATATGTGAGTTTATACCCAGTGAACTAGGGAAGAGAAATAAGAAGCTTGCATTATTTCTGAAAACCAATTACTAGATTTCACTGTTATCTAAAAGGAATAGAAAGAGCATAGTATTTTGTCTTCAATAGGAAGTAGATAAAACACTTTCTCTTAAATAGGGAGAAAGAGTAAAATTGACTTGAGTACAGCAGGTGAGGATTGTATTACATAAGCCATGTTGATGTAGCCATGCCTATTTCTAACGTCATTCCTTTTCACTTCTAGATTGCTCTGTCAATACAAATGGGAACTTAGTGAAAAATCTATAGAGGTACAAAATTAAGACGATAATCGTACCACAAACATGGATCTTTGATTCTATACAGTTGTAATAAATCACTAAAAACTCTCTCTAAATAAAATCAAACATTACAGACCATTTAGTCAATCACTTCATTTTATAGGGAAAAAAATAAGCTAAAGCTCAGAAGGTTATATCTTGAATTAGACACCTAAAAGCCACATAATGTGAACTGTAGAACTATACTTCAGCTTTCTGTTTTTTCACTGTTTCTCACATGTTCCAGACTGTGGTAAATGGACAAATGAAAGACTGAATAATATATATTGGCTGTATACTTAAAATATTTTCTTTAGCTAGTAATGATGATGAAAATCAAAATTATTAAAGAATAGTTTCATTTAATTAACACTTACCCAAAAATAAATATTACAATTACTTACCTTAATGAAAAAGTGCTACAATGATAAGTATTTTCCACTTATTCTTCTGCAAAGTATTGGCCTGTTACATTCTCTCAAAATATTGGGGAATTATAAGAGTATTAATTTAAATTTAAAAAATATTTTTAATATAAGTAAATTTCAGTGAATAGGAATATTCTAAAAATATGATATAATAGATATAAAATATAGTATTTTTTCTAAAATATCACTGCTAATAAAATGTTATCCATATTATAGTGAGAAATTTGAAGTTACTAAAATTTAATCAGTAGAAGCTAACATAGACCCATATATAAATGCAGTATGGGCAGGGAAGTGGTAACAAAGGCAGAGAATTGTTTTTAAGCACAGCAATATGGTATTCTTATGTATTAAAAAAAATTTTAAGAGAAAAAAATTTGTTTGATATTAAATAGAAATGTGATGATCTATAAGAACAAAATAACTACCTAAGGAACATGAGAAAGCAGTTATAAACTTGAAAAGCAAAACACTAGATATAACTCACACAATTCTCTCAGCCTTTTATCTCACCTTAGAGCTCCAGTTCATCCATTTTTATACCACTTCTAGGTTTCCAAAAACTTTCATTATAATATGTGACTCCCCTGCTTAAAAACTTTTATAATTCCCTATTTTGGGGAGTTTAGGAAACAGATGGCAGAGTAGGAAGGCATGGCATAAACCTCCCACATTCACACCAAGGAAACAACACAGCAAATGCAACTAACCGTGAAAATGACCTGAAGATTATAGAAAAGACCACATACACCTAGTGAAGAAGAAAGGCCACACAGAGAAGGGTGAAGTGACAGAAGCATGATCCAGTGGGACCTAAGCCCTTCCCACATTCCAGCCCACAAGCAGGAGGAAGAGTAACAGAATGGAGAGGGGATAAGCACTCAGAAACGCTGAACACCTAGCTCTGGAGATAAGCTCTGGGAACACAAGTCCACATTACACTGGGCTTTCATGATTAATAGAGCTGGACACCAGGGGGAGTCAGAGCACTCTGGGAGGCTGAGATCCTGCCTTGTGGAGGACGGGCACACTCCATTGGTCTTACTGAAACCCAAAACAGAGATGGTAGTGTGAAAAGAAAGATTGACCAGTAGTGGGGAGAGTGCCAGAGGAGCAGGGGTTGGATGGAGCTCTTTCTGGAGGAGAAAAGGCAGGTGGATGGCAATTCCCCAGTGCTCCCACAGCCTAACAGATATGGTGCTAGCAGAATCTAGCCCCAAATTGTCCATCCCTCTTCTAGTACCTCAGCCCCAAGATGCTCCCCTGTATACCCACCCAAACCACTCCACTGGCCCAGCAGCTCCACCATTGCTTCAGGGTAGGCAAAGGGTTGCCCTGCATACAATGATCCTAGCAGAAGCTCCACTGCACAGCTCATGAAAGGCCTCAGCTGACAGATAGCAACCACTGCTGCCAGAGAGACAGAAAGGTGGCCCTTCTCATAGCCCACCAACAGCAACTGGGGCCCCACCACAAAGGACAACAAAGCACGGTAAGCAAAGACTCTTGAGCTTCTGGGCACCACAGGATGCCTTCTTCATAAAGCCATCACTCTCTAGACCATGAGGCATAGTGGATCTATTTAATACAAAGAAAGAAAGAAACAATCAAACAAAAAAGACAAAATGAGGAGGCATAGGAATATATTCCAAGCAAAAGAAGAAGATAAGACACTAGAAAAAGGGCTTAATGAGACATAAATCATCAACTTTTTTGATAAAGATTTCAAAGTAACAGTCATAAATATGCTCACTGATGTGTGGAAAGTATTAACAATCTCAAGAAGGACTTCAAAAAAAAGATAGAAGGGTTGAAAAAGAGCCACTTAGAGCTGAAGAATACAGTAACTGAAATGAAAAATACAATGGAGAGAATGAATAAAAGAATGCTGCAAGTAGAGGAGACAGTCAGTAAGATGGAAATAAGAGAACAGGAAAACAATGAAGCTGAGGAACAGAGAGAAAAAATAATTTCTAGAAAGGAGAGGATGCTAAGAGGGTTGTGTGACAATTCCAAACAAAACAATACTCAAAAAATAGGGGTACCAGAAGGAGAAAAGAGAGACAGAGGATTAGAAAGTCTCTTTGAAGAAATAATTGCTGCAAAGTTCCCCCATCTGGGGATGGAAATATACACCCAGGTCCTGGATGTACAGAAAGCACCTAACAAAAAGAACCCCCGAAGCACAATACCAAGGCATGTAATAATTAAAATGACAAAGATTAAGGATAAGGAGAGGGTAGCTAGAGAGTAAAAAAATTAGTTATAAGGTCAACCCCATAAGGCTATGAGCAGACTGCACCATAGAAACATTACAGGCCAGAAATGAGTGGCATGAAATATTAATGCATTGAAATGTACTGAAACTGAAGGACCATCAACCAACATTCCTCTACTCAGAAGACTATCATTCAGAATTGAAGGAGAAATTAAACATTTCCAAGATAAATGAAAGTTAAAAGAATTCACTACCATTAAACCAGCCTTACAGGGTATGTTAAAGGGACTTCTGTAGATGGAAATATTCTTAAGCCTAAAAATTTTTCATCAGTGAAAATAAACTCACAGTAAAGGTAGTTGACTAATTAATATCTAAAAAAGTATGAAGTTAAAAGAAACAAAAGTAATAAAATTAACTATACACAAATCAGTCAAGTGGTAAACAATAAAATGAATACTATGACATCTAATAAATAAGGTGTGGAGGAAGAAGAATAAATAAGTACTTTCAGTCTGTGTTCAAAGTAAAGTGACCATCAGTTTAATATGGATTGTTATCTATTTAGGAAAATCTATCTCTGAACCTTATGGTCACCACAAACCTAAACCCTGTAACAGATTTGCAAATAAAAATTTTTTTAAAGAAATCCAATCAAAACATTAAAGTAAACCATCCAGTAACCAGAGAAGACTGTAAGAGAGGAAGAAAGGATCAGAAAGGAGCTACGAAAACAACCAGAAAACACTTAAAAAGGACAATAAGTACATACCTATCAATAACTACTTTAAATGTAAATGAACTGAATGGGCCAGTCAAAAGACTTAGGGTGGCAGAATGGATAAATAAACAAGACCGATCTATATGCTGCCTACCAGACACTCATTTCAGACCTAGACTTACATAGACTGAAAGTGAAGGGATTGGAAAAGATATTATATGCAAATATTGGGGAAAAAAAGCAAGAGTAGCAGTAATTGTATCAGACAAAATAGATCTCAAAACAAAGAAAATAACAAGAGACAAAGAAGGAAATTACATAATGATAAAGGAATCAGTCCAACAAAAGAATATAACATTTAAAAATATCTATGCATCCAACTTAGGAGCACCTAAATATTTAAAACAAATACTGACGGAACTAAAGGGAGACATAGACTGCAACTCAATCATATTAGGAGACTTTAACACACAACTTATATCAATGTGCAGAACAACCAGAAAGGAAACAGAGGCACTAAACAACATACTATATCAGATGGATTTAACAGATACATACAGAACATTCAACCCCAAAGCAGAAGGTACACAAATCAAAGAAGAATCAAGCAATACATGGAGAAAAGTGAAAACAAAAACACAACAATTCAAACTATGTGGGATGCTGCAAAAGCAGTCCTAAGTGAGAAGTATGTAGCAATACAGGCCTACCTCCAGAAACAAGAACAATCCCAAATAAACAGTCTAAACGTACAACAAAAAACTTGAAAAAGAAGAGCAAATGAAAGTCAGAGTTCATACAAGAAGGGACACAATAAAGATCAGAGCAAAGATAAATAAAAATAGAGTATAAAACAACAATATAAAAAAAAATCAATGAAACCAAGATCGGGTTCTTTGATTAGATCAACAAAATAGATAAACCCTGAGCTAGACTTATCAAGAAAAAGAGAGAGAGGGCACAAATAAACAAAATCAGAAAAGAAAAAGGAATAGTTACAACTGACACCACAGACATACAAAGAATTATTAGAGAATTCTATGGAAAATTATATGTCAATAAATGGGAGAGCCTAGAAGAAACAGACAAATTCCTAGAAAAGTACAACCTTCTAAGATGAGTGGAGGGAGCAGCAGAAAAATCTGAACAGACCAATTACCAGTAACCAAATTGAATGGCAACCAAAAAACTCCCATCAGACAAAAGTTCAGGACTAGATAACTTCACAGCTGAATTCTACAAAACATTTAAAGAAAGCTAATACTCATCCTTCTTAAAGTATTCCAAAAAGTATTATCTTAAAATATTCCACACTCATTCTATGAGGCCAGCATCACTGTAATACCAAAACCAGAAAGTTTGGTATTACAAAAATAGAAAGTTATAAACTAATATTCCTGATGGACACGGATGCAAAAATCCTCAAGAAAATATGAACAAATGGAATTCAAAAATACATCCAAAGGTCATCCAACACAACTAAGTGGGATTTATTCCAGGGATGAAAGGATGGCACAATATTTGTAAATCCATCAGCATCATCCACCACATTAACAAAAAGAAGGATAAAATCCTTATGATAATCTCAATAGATGCTGAAAAAGCATTTGACAAAATCCAGCATCCATTCATGATAAAAACCCTGAACAAAATGTGTATAGAGGGGACATACCTTGACATAATAAACACCAGATACAACAAACCCATATCTAACATCATACATAATAGGAAAAAGCTGAAAACTTTTCCTCTAAGATCAGGAACAAGACAAGGATGCCCTCTCTCACCACTTTTATTCAGCATAGTACTGGAGGTTCTAGGCATAGCAATCTGACAAAGAGATAAAAGGACAACTGGGACTACATCAAACTAAAAAGTTTCTGTACAGCAAAAAACACCATCAACAAAACAAAAAGGAAGCGTACAATATAAGAAAATATATTCATAAATGATTAACTGATAAATGGTTAACATCCAAAATGCATGAAGAACTCATATGACTTAACGCCAAAAAAACAAATAACCTGATCAAAGAATGGGCAGAAGAACTGAACAAACATTTATCTAAAGAAGAAAAAACAAATGGCCATGAGGCACATGAAAAGATGCTCCACATCATTAATCATCAGCAAATGCAAACAAAAAACCACAGTGAGATATCACCTCACACAAGTTAGAATGGCCACTATCCAAAAGACAAGAAATAACAAGTGTTGGTGAGGATGTGGAGAAAACCGAACCCTCCTACACCATTGGCGGGAATGTAAATTGTTGCAGCTACTGTGGAAAGGAGAATGGAGGTTCCTCAAAAAACTAAAAATAGAAATACCATGCAACCTAGTAATTCTACTTCTAGGGATTTACCTGAAGAAAACAAAATCTCTGATGCAAGAAGATATATGCATTCCCATGTTTAATGCCACATTATTTACAATAGCCAATATATGGAAGCACCAAAGTGTCCATCAATAGATGAATGGATGAGAAGAGTTGCTACATACACACAGTGGAATATTATTCAGACATTAAAAAGAAAGAAATCCTGCCATTTGCAACACCACGGATGACCTAGAGGATATTATGCTAAGTGAAATAAGTCAAGCAGAGAAAGACAAACACCATATGACTTCACTTATTTGTGGAATCTAAAAACAAAAAAAAACAAAATAGTAGTAGACTCATAGACACTAAGTAGTGACTGGTGGTTACCACTGGGGAGTGGTTGGGGTGGGTGAAGGGAAGGGGAGGGGGATAGAGGGGCACAAAAATTCTCAGTCATAATGGGTTCATGGGGATGATAGTACAGCATGGAGAATATAGCCAATGATTCTGTAACATCTTTCTGTGTTGACAGATAGTAACTGCACTAGTTTGAATGAAGATTTAATAATATGAGTAACTGGTGAGCCACTGTGTTGTATACTTGAAACCAACATAAGACTGTATATAAACTATACTTCAATAAAAAAAAATTCTACATGATCTTAACCTATACTACCAGTAGCTTCCAGTGTTTAAGCAACGGTAAACTATACTTTGTTTTTGTTCCCCACCCGATCAACTACAGCATGCTGGTCTTGGAATGATCACAGCGGATCCTGTCTCCATACTTTCCCTATGGCTATGCCACTCACCTCATCAGAAGCATTTGCAGCCTCTCCAGCCACAGCCACATCACGTCACTCTGTTAATGCTCTGCTTCTTGGAAGCCTGTCCTGACCAAATTGCTGAATTATTTCAATGCCGTTGTCATTAACTTTGTTATTTTAGCTATCCTGGGGGATATCACACATGTTTTGGGTAAGAACTATTTTTCTTCTACTCAGCATCTCAAAAGGTGTACTGTACAGCACTGTGAATATAATCGCTACTCAATAAAAGGTGAAAACATAAATAATAGATTTTAGAAAGGAACATATATTCAGATGACCATAGGAATAAAGTAATCTTTTCAGTTGCAATTCTACAATTGAAATACAACACTTATTTTCTGAGCTGTAAATTCAAAGTTCTCACATTCCCTAGAAGAAAAAAGGGGGCTGGAAAATAGACATTGAACCACTGAATAGGCCAACAACAAAAGATGCTCTAATACCCTATTAAGTGAAACTTAATCTAAAACTAAGGCATTGGGAGAAAAAATCCTTGTCTAGTGTCAAATATAGAAAAGATAGGTAAAGGGTAAGCCAATCGGGATTATTGATGCAAGAATACTCAAACATACAGACTATCCATAGGTTTTTTTCAGATCTCCACAAATTGTTCTTAATGGGAGAAGTAGCTGAATTGCATTCTGATCTACAAATATCAAGTGATTTTTTTAAATTTGCATATAAACTTGAAATCACTTTTTAAATTCAGAGCAATAGGCAAACATTTAAAAACATCAAAAAGTAAGAAGGAAGAGTCGCACCTCTCCTCTCCCATTTCTGCTTAAATTTTTCTAATGGCCATCTCCAACATGCTTCACTTGTCTCCTATTTCTTGATTCATAAATTTTTAACTTTACACGGTGTCATCCTAATATGATTAATGAGGTTTGTTTTTCACTTATAAGGATGCCCTCCCCTCCCCTCCTCCTCCAAATTCGAGAATATTACAATATTCACTTTTTAACTGGTTACTACTGAAAATTTTTTAAAAATCTATTCAGTTTTATATTTCTGGTTCTGCTGGCCATAGATACTTTTGTCTTGACTCCCTGCTTGGGGAGATGAGGTCATTAGCTTCAGCTCATTTTCAAATGTGCTGAAGTAAGAAATCCAAGCTGACATGGAAAGATGCCTCAAGATGGACTGAGAACAGAAAACTAAGTCACAGGTCAAGTCTTAAGCCTCTTTCATAATTGTACATTTTTTATTCTGATTTCAGAAAAATTGGCTTTTAAGCATAATGCAATGAAAAAAATAGGTTTATTTATCTAGTAGACTAACATCCATGAGAAAATACAATTTTATAGCTGTGAAGGTATGAGACAAATACAGGAAAAGAACTCATTCCTTTCTAACTTTTATTACTTTTAATGGGGTGAAACTGTTCCTTTGCTTTTCTCTTTGAATATTCCACCAATTATAGTGAGTTCATATATAACAGACACTAAATATAATACTTTTTACTACCCTGTCTTCTTTTCAAACAAAACTATTCTGGAATTCAGCAAAAGAAGTACAAATAAAATAATAGAAAAACATATTTGAGTCTATGCATTTTGTAGGATATGTGTTTTATGGGGGAGAATATCCTGCTGGAGCACAAAAGGGAGCAGGCACGCGATGAAGTCTCTGAGAGAAAACAGCGAAGGACTGATCTACATTTATATTTAATCAGTTACTAATAACAACTTATGATAAAACTGGAGTGACAAATTGCTATCTAAGCAATTTGAAAGCTTCTAAAAGCAGAAGACCTACTGTTATGTAAATCATCAGCTGATTTCACAGTTAAATGTGTAAAAGCGAATTTTCCTTTACCAGTTTTCCAGGATACTGTGCTAAAGCTATCTTGGGAGGAATGTAATGTGATAGTTGTGTGACTTCATTTCATATTTGGTCTATTTTAAAGTCCAAATTGGGATGGGGAAAGGGAACAAAATGGATGTTGTGAGATGTTATGCAGATCACAACAAAGGCAAGCAGAGTGGTAGACAAAGATCACAGTTCTCACCAGTGGGCTTCCAAGAAGCAGACTCAGATGTGTCATTCAAGAAATGTATTACCATTTATGACACTCCCAGAACCAACTCTCTGGATGGGAGGAAAGTAGTATTTGCACAGGGAGAAGTTCTGCTGAGGTGCTGTCATAATTAGGGACTATGAAGTTAGAAGCTGGACCAGCCCTTCAGAGATTTTCTCAACTGAAACAAAGACATCAGGTTCTGATAACCCACTCACTCCCCAGCCCCCACATCCACCTCCACCACAGAGTGGGTGCAGGCTGCCCCACGAAGGGCATGTGATTGTGGCAGGTTGCCAGGAGAAAGCAGAGAACTGAGGATGTTAGTTAGCAGGTGTCATTCCTAGCAGCTGGGAGAAAAAACATTGCAGTTCTGAAATGGGAACTGAGCGAGGCACCATGGTGTCCAATACTGTCTACCCTTCAGCCACGTCAGCCTCAGCAGCTGAATTTGAGATGCTTACACTCAAACTCCTGATCCTTCATCATTGATCTTTTCTGGTTAAATAGGTTGAGGAATAACACTTTCTGGCTGACAATCTACTTGGTTCTTAGAGGTACCACATACTATTAATTCCTCAGAGCTCTCAGTAGGTCAGGCCTCCCTGGTTAGACCTCATCACTAATTATGATAATTGTGCCTCCTGGCTCCACCCTGCCAGGTATTTCAGAATACTACTACTGCCTCTGCTGCCAGTGAGCCTACTTCAGTGATAGCAGCTCTTGCCATCAGTCCTGGCCCACTAAAGATGGCTACACTGAGCTTCCCTGTGACTCTGAGGGCCGCTCACCAACACGCTGCTCAGCCGTAGCGAGCAGAAGGTCCTTCATGTCTTCCCTCAGAGGGCCTTGACCCTCACATAATATATCCATTTTGGCATGTGCACTTGTCTAAGCTTTTTGACCTTCCTTTCTATTGTCTTCCATGGCTATTCTTCCATTTCTTTATTTGTCATGGGCTAAAACTTTCTGCAAGCCTCTAAGATCTATGCTACATGCATGTGAACATCGTCTTTTGCCAATCGACCTGTGTGTGAGGAAAACTTCCCACATCAATAAATTTCTCCTTTTGCAACTTTAAGTCCCACCTACCTTGATCCTAGACTCCAGAGTCCAGGCCAAATATCCTCTCCTAGTTCCCGCTAATACATGACAAAGAAGTCATACAGCTTCTCTAGAATACATTCCCTTCCCCTCCAGCCAAACCCAGCATTCTGCCAGTCAGGTGACACTGTGACTCAGCCACAGAGGAGAGACGGGGAAGAACCGAAGAACAGCAGGACTCTGGGACATCTCCTTCCGCTTCATCGTCAAGGAAGGTGGAGAAAGCAGTTGCTTTAACAGAGTTCCTTCAGGCTGAGGCTCAGAAGAAGCAGGGACTCAGGATTTTTGTGTCCGTCACTCACATATCCCTATCCCATGTCTCAGGATCCTATTCTTTTTCAGCAAGACCCTGCCTGGTCTGGGGTGACCTCACATGCAGCTCTGACACGCTTTCAGTGAATTCTGTGCCTAGTCTCTGTAAGATAAATTCTAACTGAAATATGCAGATGACGAGAGGCAACAAAAGGCCAGGCAGTTTATTTGAGTGCAGTCCTGGGCGAGGTTCACCAGTATGAAACACAGGCTGGAGAAGTCGCCCCTAACCAGATAGGCAGGGAGTTTTTATAAGCACAGGGAGGGGAGGGGGAAGTGGGCCGAACCAGGGGTATGTGGGGAATTTTTTATTGGCTCAGGATCAGGTGATGGACAGCCAGAGGTCTCCTCCTTCCGGATGGAGGGGGTCTGCATCCGGGGTTTGTTGGCAAGTCACGGGACTGGAATCCCGGAAGAGCTGTCCATTCCTTCCTTATATGGCAGAGAGCTATTTGGTGCTGTCTTTGTTCTGCTTGCACTGTCCTCGCTTTCCTCCCTCCAGTGCCTCCAGCCTAACATTCTCCAGCTTTCCCTGCCCTCTGGCTGCATTTTCTATGCTGCCAAAGAGACCTTCTGACTTCCATAGTCAGCTTTTAATTGACAGTTAACCAGCCTTAGCTCTCACTTCCATATTTCTAATGTGTTGGACATATTACTACCACTAACTCATTTCCTTCCACGGACATATCATCCCACCTCGCCACCAAGTGAAAATTTTAAGGATTCTTTGGGCCAAGACCAGGCATGCACTGCAGGTGCTCCCACCTGCCAACGTGCAGGGCACCCCCGAGAGTGAGACGATGATGGCAACAGCTCCTGTCTCCCCAGTGTCTGCTTTCTCACACCACTCCCAGCACCCACTGTCACAGCTTGGGTTTCCCAGTAACCAGACCCTGATGTGGGGATTCATGGGCAGGAAGTTTACAAAGGCGTAGTCTTGGGATCAACAAATTTGGTAAAAGGAGAGGACAGAGGAGCTGCAGAGGTAGGCAGCAGTGTGCTCCCAGCTAGGCCCTGGCAGTCTTTGTAGGGAATGCTGTGGCTGAGATGGCCCTTCAGAAAAGTCCCAACTGTGGTGAGTGGGCAGGGTGATTATACCCCGCAGCAACTTCCCTCTGGAAGCTCTTGGGACCTCAGTCAAGGTAGTTTTCTTCAGCAAAGGTAAATTCTAAGAGAAAACTGGCAGCCGAAGGTGGCTGGCCTTTGGCAGTGTGCTGTCGCCGGGAAGAGGCCTTCAGCCTTGCAGGGAGTCTGGTTGTACTACCGTCACAGCGTCCTCCCCTTCAGCCAGTGCCACAGCACTGAATGCAGGAAAAGTGACTGTGAGACCAGGTCCTGCTGGTTCTGCTTCTCACTTAAAATGACTTTGGGGACAACATTAAATAACCAATTGAACACCTGCATATTTCCCTTGTATTTCCCATTGCTTTTCTATTCAGCCATCCTTGATGTGCTTTGTCATCCCATTGTCTTCACTGGGCATGACTACCAATTCATGTTACTCAAACAGTGTTGGATTTAAGTTATCCTTCTCCATCCAGAAGGTCTCCCTTTCTCTTAAAGAATGAAACTCAAATTTCCAACCTAATTCCAACTAACCTCTCTATATACAGAACATTTGCTCAAATCAGAATGGTCTACATATTGTAACCCCGTCCCCCAAGCAGCCAACTTGAATTTACCCTTTCATGTTTTGCCCGGATTATTGTACCATTTTGAAAAGCCCTTCCTTCTATTTACCCTTCAAGATGATCTAGATCGAAATTTATTGGGCAGTTAAAAGGAATACAATGACCTCTCTCCCCTCTGGATTTTATCACTTACTGCATAGAAGACCTTATTAGAAATTCTTAACATGTAACTCTCATCTGCACTGTAATTTACCTTTTCACAAAATAAAGTCTTTTCTCCCTTTCTAGAGGGTAACAAATCTTAAGGCAAGTGGTACTTTGATGCTGTATACCTAATATCAATAAATCCTAAATGAATGAATGTGGAGAAGCACCTGCCACAAACATCTGTGTCACTTTCTCATTGAGAAAGAAGCCCTCCCAAATTTAGTGCCTTCTGAATGTAGGATTTGCCCTGTCCTAGCAATTGTAGCACTTAACATAGTGCAAAATTATCTTCCATCCCCACTGGGCCTGTTTGTACCGACAGGGGTGTTGGTGCATTTACTCTGGGCTGGAGGAAAACCTTTCCTGCATCTTGGAATTCATGCAGGTGCTTCTTTGTGTGAAAAAGAAAGAATATGGGTTCTTATTCTTAGCTGTGAAAGCTTTTTGTAGCACCAGTTGGAGGGACCTGGTAAAAGAGCCCAAGTAAATAATAATCCAATGAATAAAAGACAACCACCAAGCTCTTAAGGCAGCATGCTAATGGATTTTATGATTATAGCTACGGTTCATGAAGGGCACCAGAGTGACTCAAGAGTAAACAATTCATATGATAGAATTTTTACCGTTTTTGATCACCAAGAAAGTTATGAGTTTTAATACATTTTAAACCTGTTTTTTTCTAAATTTTTCAAGGACTAGAGCAATTGGGTTGATTGAAACCCATATCTCACCATTCAATAGCATTCTTTCAGTGCTGCTAGGCTTTCAGATTTCAACACTTAAAGAAAAATCTCAGAGGACTAGAATCTAAAGGGGTGGAAGTCCACAAGTGGGGGCAGTTTTGCTCCCGGTGGACATTTGGTGGTGATGTCTTGTGGCAGTTAAGTCGTCAGACTGGGCAGAGGAGACGCTCCAGACATCTGATGAGTGGAGGTGGAAAGGCCGCTGAATGCCCTGCACAGGACAATCCCCACAGCAAGGATTCGTCCAGCTTGAATACCATGGTGTTGAGGTACAAAAACCTTGACCTAGACCAAAGTGCATTTTTTCAGGTTATTTTCATCATGTACCAAAAAAATGAAGTGTGTTCTTCCTTTGGGAGTAGAAGATGGTACTGAAGCTTCAGTTTTAAATTAGTTTATTATATATACACAAAGGGAACAGATTTATGATGTAGTGATATCAAAGTTTCATCTGAAATTGTGTCTAGAAATGTTTTACCATAAGCAACACAAATCATTCCTTCAAGCAATTTGGAATTAAAACCACAGTGAATTGTGCTTTAGTTTCTTTTATTCTAAGGACGTTAGTAGTTCCATAATGACTTTTTATTATTGTGGTTGAAACTACATTGCATATGTCCTTTGCTTTCTCAGGACTGGCATTCATGGAAGATATTGTTACTATTATCATTTGGGTCCTTTAAATGTTTCCAACCAAATGGCTTCTAGAACCTGCTGCACTGTAATTCTTCCTGTAGTTACAGCCATTTCATTTCTACCTGCAT
The DNA here is from genome assembly GCF_030020395.1 of Manis pentadactyla. Classification (NCBI taxonomy): domain Eukaryota; kingdom Metazoa; phylum Chordata; class Mammalia; order Pholidota; family Manidae; genus Manis; species Manis pentadactyla. The sequence goes on from NC_080019.1 coordinate 36,654,111, forward strand.
CTTCCATTCAAGTGCTTTCAGTCTAACTTTATGCTTTCAGTGTGTTTCAAGTACACAAATGTAGATTGAACATCTGCTCCATTCCGTGACCAAAGTATTCTCTGATGACGTGACAGCTCAGAGAGAGACTACCATTACTTAGCTTCCTAATAGTCATTCCCTAGGGCCCTTTCAAAGAAATTACCCATTATTCTCATAATAAGAAGTGGTATTTCTCCTGATAGCTAAACACAAAAGTAAGTGAACTCATCTTTTTCCATTATATGTTTCATTAGTAGCAAATTTCCTCAATGTTTATATCAATAAGATTTTTAAAGAGGAAAACAAAAGGAGAAACATAACCAAAAAATTGTGTCTAATGTGACTTACCATACACCCAATGCCCAATGTTATTAATAATACTTAATTAGTTAATAACAGTAGGTAATAAAACATTTCATGGGGTAGGGAAATAATTTTACTTTATTTGTATTAAGACATTTTTATACAATAGGAAAATAAAAGAGTTTTTGCATTTCTTCTCTGGTGAAAATATTTACAAAATAATAGTCAAACTAATAACATGTTAATTTGTACACAGGTTCTTCATGCACACTTAATTATACATTCTTCCAGATTGTATAAGTTTATCTAGACAGATCACCAGAGAGCAAACATTAAATTACATTCTCTTTACTCTTTATAAGAGTTCCATTGATGAGTTAAAATACTCATATGATCTCAACACACATGCATACTACATATTGATGTGTTGAATTTAATGCAAGAAAATTATAATTTTTTTCCTGGGCCAGATTGGAGATGGATCTAATGCCTTCATCATTTTCCTAAAGGAGTATGTAACTTGCAAAGCAATGTAAACCATTCACTCACTGCTTTACTTGGAATTCCTAGATTTAGAAGAGGTATATTATATTCTAAGCACTACTTATCTTCCTCATGGTTTAGAGTCATAAATATCATCCTACATTTCTTTCCACAGTGAGAATAATAGTAGTTTTCATGTTATGTGGATGTCTGTGGAGTGTAGGAGGAATTAGGAAAGACTGGGGTAGGAAGAAGCCTCATCACTGATGGTCAAGCTACCACATAATTACAAGTGGTAACAGATTTCTTGTTTCTTTGGCTTGGATATATGAGCAAAGGGTTGGGAGAGACACAGCTGGAATCTGATTTGATCTGCCTTCTTTTGGAGGAAGCGATACATTATTATATCTCAGCTGATGATCATGAATCAAGCTTCAGGCTGCATCAGGCAGGCCGCCATTATTACATGTGCACGCTCCTTCAGTTTCAGAAAGATAAGTCAAGGCAGCAGGCTCCTTTGGAACCACATAACCTTGCACCAAAAGTTCCCTCAATCTTTCTTTTGCCTCAATATTTCAACTTACTCCTGGAATCTTTAACTAGGAAGCTGTTTTCTAATTCCATGGAGTGTCCCTCACCATTGATAGGTTAACACGCTAGCAGGCTCTCCAGAGATGTCTGGGATTTGGAAAGGGCAGTAGGGGTTTCCAGAGGAAGGAAGTAGGGCTAGAGTTTTACTTCATTCTTTTTTAACTTTATATTTTGATATTATTCTGCTTATGAGTTGGATTACTATCTATTTCCATTTTCTGTAATGAATAGAAAGTTAAACATGATTTTATTCTCATAAAATAGGATTGTCATTTGCCAAGCCCTGCTATATAATTAATTACCACCACAAGTAATGATTCAATATAAACTATTCCAAATCTCAAATCATTATTTTTTTTATTTTTTTATTTTGGTATCATTAATCTACAATTACATGAGGAACATTATGTTTACTAGACTTCCCCCTTCAGCAAGCCCCCGACATACCCCATTAGTCACTGTCCATCAGCATAGTTAGTAAGATACTGTAAAATCACTACTTGTCTTCTCTGTGTTGCACAGCCCTCCCCATGCTCCCCCTCTCACATTATACATCATAAGGCCCCCTTTCTTTTCCTCCCCCTTTATTCCTCCCATCCAACCCATCCTCCCCAGTCCCTTTCCCTTTGGTAACTGTTAGTCCTTTCTTGGGTTGTGTGTTTCTGCTGCTGTTTTGTTCCTTCAGTTTCTCCTTTGTTCTTATATTCCACATATGGGTGAAATCATTTCGTACTTGTCTTTCTCTGCCTGGCTTATTTCACTGAGCATGATACCCTCTAGCTCCATCCATGTTGTTGCAAATGGTAGGATTTGTTTTCTTCTTATGGCTGAATAATATTCCTTTGTGTATATGTACCACTTCTTTATCCATTCATCTACTGATGGACACTTAGGTTGCTTCCATTTCTTGGCTATTGTAAATAGTGCTGTGATAAACATAAGGGTGCATCTGTCTTTTTCAAATTGGACTGCTGCATTCTTAGCATAAATTCCTAGAAGTGGGATTCCTGGGTTTAAATGGTATTTCTATTTTGAGCTTTCTGAGGAACCTCCATACTGCTTTCCACAAAGGTGGAACTAATTTACATTCCTACCAGAAGTGTAGGAGGGTTCCCCTTTCTCCACAACCTCACCAACATTTGTTGTTGTTTGTCTTTTGGATGGTGGCGATCCTTACTGGTGTGAGGTGTTATCTCATTATGGTTTTAATTTGCATTTCTCTGATGACAAGCGATGTGGAGCATCTTTTCATGTGTCTGTTGGGCATCTGAATTTCTTCTTTATAGAACTGTCTATTCAGCTACTCTGCCCATATTTTAATTGGATTATTTGCTTTCGGTTTGTTGAGGTGTGTGAGCTCTTTATATATTTTGAATGTCAATCCTTTATCAGACCTGTCATTTATGAATATATTCTCCCATACTGTAGGATGCCTTTTTGTTCTTTTGATGGTGTCCTTTGCCGCACAGAATCTTTTCAGCTTGTTATAGTCCCACTTGTTCATTTTTGCTTTTGTTTTCCTTGCCCAGGGAGATATGTTCATGAAGAAGTCGCTCATGTTTATGTCCAAGAGATTTTTGCCTATGTTTTTTTCTAAGAGTTTTATGGTTTCATGGCTTACATTCAGGTCTTTTGATCCATTTTGAACTTACTTATGTGTATGGGGTTAGACAAAGATCCAGTTTAATTCTCTTACATGTAGCTGTCCAGTTTTGCCAACACCAGCTGTTGAAGAGGCTGTCATTTCCCCATTGTATGTCCTTGGCTCCTTTATTGTATATTAATTGACCATATATGTTTGGGTTAATTTCTGGAGACTCTATTCTGTTCCACTGGTCTGTGGCTCTGTTCTTGTGCCAGTACCAAATTGTCTTGATTACTGTGGCTTTGTAGTAGAGCTTGAAGTTTGGAAGGGAGATCCCTCCAACTAAATCCTTACTTCTCAGGATTGTTTTGGCTATTTAGGGTCTTTGTTGTTTCCATATGTATTTTAGAACTATCTGTTCCAGTTCGTTGAAGAATGCTGTTGGTAATTTGATAGGGATTGCATTAAATCTGTATATTGCTTTGGGCAGGATAGCCATTTTAACAATATTAATTCTTCCTAGTCAATAGCATGGGATGAGTTTCCATTTGTTAGTGTCCTCTTTAATTTCTCTTAAGAATGTCTTGTAGTTTTTGGGGTATAGGTCTTTCACTTCCTTAGTTAGGTTTATTCCTAGGTATTTTATTCTTTTTGATGCAGTTTTGAATGGGATTCTTTTCCTGTTTTCTCTTTCTATTATATCATTGTTAGTCTATAGGAAAACCTCAGATTTCTGTGTATTAATTTTGTATCCTGCAACCTTGCTGTGTTCTGATATCAGTTCTAGCAGTTTTGGAGTGGAGTCTTTAGGGTTTTTTATGTACAATATCATGTCATCTTCAAATAGTCACAGTTTGACTTCTTCTTTACAGATCTGGATTCCTTGTATTTCTTTTTTATTTCTAATTGCCGTGGCTAAGACATCCAGTACTATGTTGAATAACAGTGGGGAGAGTGGGCATCACTGTCTTGTTCCTGAACTTAGAGGAAAAGCTTTCAGCTTCTCGCTGTTCAGTATGATGTTGGCTGTGGGTTTTTCATATATGGGTTTTATTATGTTAAGGTATTTGCCCTCTATCCCCATTTTGCTGAGAGTTTTTATCATGAATGGATGTTGAATTTTGTCGAATGTTTTTTCAGCACCTAGGGAGATGATCATGTGATTTTTTGTTCTTCTTTTTGTTTATGTGGTGGATGATGTTCATGGATTTTTGAATGTTACCATCTTTGCATCCCTGAGATGAATCTCACTTGATCATGGTGTATGATCCTCTTGATGTATTTTTGAATTTGGCTTGCTAATATTTTCTTGAGTATTTTTGCATCTATGTTCTTCAGGGATATTGGTCTGTAGTTTTCTATTTTTGTGTTGTCTTTGCCCAGTTTTGGTATTAGGGTGATGTTGGCTTCATAGCATGAGTCTGGAAGTATTCCCTCTTCTATTTTTTGGAAAACTTTAAGGAGAATGGGTATTATGTCTTCTCTGTATGTCTGATAAAACTCTGCGGCAAATCCATCGGGATGGGAGTTTTGCTCTTGGGTAGTTTTTTTTTTTATGGGATTTTTTTGTTATCATTAATCTGCAATTACATGAAGAACATTATGTTACTAAGCTCCCCACTTCACCAAGTCCCCCCTACATACCCCACCACAGCCACCGTCCATCAGCGCAGCAAGATGTCACAATATTGCTACCTATCTTCTCTGTGTTGTACAGCCCTCTCCAAGCCCCCCCCATTATACATGCTAATCATAATGCCCCCTTTCTTTTTCCCTGCCTTATCCCTCCCTACCGATCCATCCTCCCCAGTTCCTTTTCCTTTGGTAACTGTTAGTCCATTCTTGGGTTCTGTGATTCTGCTGCTGTTTTGTTCCTTCAGTTTTTCCTTTGTTCTTATATTTCACATATGAGTGAAATCATTTGGTGCTTGTCTTTCTCTGCCTGGCTTATTTCACTGAGCATAATACCCTCTAGCTCCATCCATGTTGTTGCAAATGGTAGGATTTGTTTTCTTCTTATGGCTGAATAATATTCCACTGTGTATATGTACCACGTCTTCGTTATCCATTCATCTACTGATGGACACTTAGGTTGCTTCCATTTCTTGGCTATTGTAAATACTGCTGCAATAAACATAGGGGTGCATCTGTCTTTTTCAAACTGGGGTGCTGAATTCTCAGGGTAAATTCCTAGAGGTGGATTTCCTGTGTCAAATGGTATTTCTATTTTGAGCTTTCTGAGGAACCTCCATACAGCTTTCCACAATCTTGGGTAGTTTTCTGATTACCACTTCAATTTCATTGCTGGTAATTGTCTGTTTAGATTTTCTGTTTCTTCCTTGGTCAGTTTTGGAAGGTTGTATTTTTCTAGGAAGTTGTCCATTTCTTCTAGGTTTTCCAGCTTGTTAGCATGTAGTTCTTTGTAGTATTTTCTGATAATTCTTTGTGTTTCTGTGGGGTCCATCATGATTTTTCCTTTCTCATTTCTGATTCTGTTGATGTGTGCAGATTCTCTTTTTTTTATAAGTCTGGCTAGGGGCTTATTTAGTTTGTTTATTTTCTCAAAGAACCAGCTCTTGGTTTCACTGATTTTTTCTATTGTTTTATTCTTCTCAATTTTATTTATTTTTTCTCTGATTTTTATTATGTCCCTCCTTCTGCTGACTTTAGGCCTCATTTGTTCTTCTTTTTCCAATTTCGATAATTGTGTCTTTAGACTATTCATTTGGGATTTTTCTTCTTTCTTTAAATATGCCTGGATTGCTATATACTTTCCTCTTAAGACTGCTTTTGCTGCATCCCACAGAAGTTGGGGCTTTGTGTTGTTGCTGTCATTTGTTTCCATATATTGCTTGATCTCTGTTTTGATTTGGTCATTGATCCACTGATTATTTAAGAGCATGTTGTTAAGCCTCCATGTGTTTGTGAGCCTTTTTGCTTTCTTTGTACAATTTATTTCTAGTTTTATACCTTTGTGGTCTGAAAAGTTGGTTGGTAGGCTTTCAATCTTTTTGAATTTACTGAGGCTCTTTTTGTGGTGTAGTATGTGGTCTATTTTGGAGACTGTTGCATGTGCACTTGAGAAGAGTGTGTATCCTGTTGCTTTTGGATGTAGAGTTCTGTAGATGTCTATTAGGTCCATCTGTTCTAGTGTGTTGTTCTGTGCTTCTGTGTCCTTACTTATTTTCTCTCTGGTGGATCTGTCCTTTGGAGTGAGTGGTGTGTTGAAGTCTCCTAAAATAAATGCATTGCATTCTATTTCCTCCTTTAATTCTGTTAGTATTTGTTTTACATATCTTGGTGCTCCTGTATTGGGTGCATATATATTTCTAATGTTTATATCCTCTTGTTGGATTGACCCCTTTATCATTATGTAATGTCCTTCTTTATCTCTTGTTAATTTCTTTGTTTTGAAGTCTATTTTGTCTGATACTAGTACTGCAAGACCCGCTTTTTTCTCCTTGTTGTTTGCATGAAATATATTTTTCCATCCCTAGACTTTTAGCCTGTACATGTCTTTGGGTTTGAGGTGAGTCCCTTGTAAGCAGCATATAGATGGGTCTTGCTTTTTTATCCATTCTATTACTCTGTGTCTTTTGATTGGTGCATTCAGTCCATTTACATTTAGGGTGATTATTGAAAGATATGTACTCACTGCCATTGCAAGCTTTAGATTCATGGTTACCAAAGGTTCAAGGTTAGCTTCTTTACTATCTTACTGTCTAACTTAACTCACTTATTGAGCCATTATAAACACAGCCTGATGATTCTTTATTTCTCTCCCTTCTTATTTCTCCTCCCCCATTCTTTGTATGTTAGGTGTTTTATTTTGTGCTCTTTTGTGTTTCCCTTGACTGCTTTTGTGGTTAGTTGACTTTATTTTTTGCCTTTAGTTAGTATTTGATTGTTCCGCTTTCTTTGCTGTGATTTTATTTTCTCTGGTGACATATGTTTAGCCTTAGGAGTGCTTCCATTTAGAGCAATCCCTCTTAAATACCCTGTAGAGGAGGTTTGTGTGAGGCAAATTCCATCAACTTTTGCTTGTCTGGTAATTGTTTACTCCCTCCTTCATGTTTAAATGATAATCGTGATGGATACAGTATCCTTGGTAGCCTTCTTTCTCATTGCATTAAATATATCATGCTTTTCTCTTCTGGCCGGTAAGGTTTCCATTGAGAAGTCTGAAGATAGCCTGATGGGTTTTCCTTTGTAGATGACCTTTTTTTCTCTCTCTGCCTGCCTTTAATACTCTGTCCTTGTCCTTGATCTTTGCCATTTTAATTATTATGTGTCTTGGTGTTGTCCTCCTTGGGTCCCTTGTGTTGGGAGTTCTGTGTGCTTCTGTGGTCAGAGAGACTATTTCCTCCCCCATTTTGGGAAAGTTTTCAGCAATTATTTCTTCAAAGACACTTTCTATCCCTTTCTCTCTCTCTTCTACTTCTGGTACCCCTGGAATGTGGATATTGTTACTTTTCGATTGGTCACACAGTTCTCTTAATATTGTTTCATTCCTGCAGATCCTTTTATCTCTCTCTGCATCAGCTTCTCTGCATTCCTCTTCTCTGATTTCTATTCCATTAATGGCCTCTTGCATCTCGGCCATTCTGCTTTTAAGTCCTTCCAGAGATTGTTTTATTTCTGTATTCTCCATCCTTAGCTCTTGCATATTTCTCTGCAATTCCATCAGCATGGTTCTGATCTTTATTTTGAATTCTTTTTCATGCAGATTGGTTAAATCTATCTCCCCAGGTTCCCTCTCAGGGGAGGATGTCTGGGTTATTCTGGTCTGGATCAAATTCTTCTGCCTTTTCATGGTGACAGAGGTAGTTGTGGGCAGTTGGTGCATGTGTCAGTTGGGAGAAGCAAGTCCCTTTCCACTTGCTCCTGGCCTTCCTTTCCTGGGAGAATGGCGACCCCTACCTGCTTGTCTTGGGCAGTTGCATGCAGATTGGGTCTCTGATTCTTTCCCAGGCTGCTGTGGAGTAAAGCTCTGCCCGGTTGCTGTGGGTGTTGCTGCTTTCAGGCTGCTCCTCTGCTATGGCGGGGCCGCACCAGAGGGCAAATGTGCGGGAGGCTGTTTATTGCTGTGAGGGGCCTCAGAGCTGCCCTGCCACCCAAGGAGTTAGGGCTCCTTGAGTTCCCCAGGATTCCCGGCTGCTGGGCTGAGTGTTCCAGGACGCTTCTGTCCAGCTGTGATGCTCCTCTCCCTTTAAGACTTTCAAAAAGCACTCATTTGTCTTTTGTCCCATGGGCGCCAGCTGGGGGACCCACTCACAGGTTTTACTGTTCCATTTCCCTAGTATCCAGCACACCACACACTGTGTGTCTGCGCTCCGGTGCACATGGCTAGGGCTGGGTATTCAGCAGTCCTGGGCTCCCTCGCCCCTCCCACTCCAACTCCTTTCCTCCCGCCTGGGAGCTGGGGTAGGGGTGTCACTCAGGTCCCGCCAGGCCACAGCTTGTATCTTATCCCCTTCGTGAGGCTCTGGGTTCTTGCAGGTGTAGATGTGGCCTGGCTGTTGTCCTGTATCTTCTGATCTCTGTTTTAGGAATAGTTGTATTTGTTGTATTTTCAAAAATATATATGTTTTTGGGAGGAGATTTCCTTGTCCTATGCACACTGCCATTTTGGCTCCTCCTCTCTAATCATTATTTTTTAGTAGAAAACCCCCAATATTTCATTATCTTAAAGATCACATGGCAGGGCAGAGCCTATTGTGCTATAGGTATTCTAAATACTGTTGGTGTGAACCATAATTTGAGTAAAATAAACCTGAAAAAAATTTGGCACTCACAGAAAGCATCACCAATAGATTATGGCATAGCTTGTATCTATAAGATAGGTGCTGTTTATATTTACAACCAGTTTATAATAGGTTGGAAAGTTCTTCTCAAATTACTGGCATAATTTCCAATTTTTCAGGGTTCCTTCCAAATACTTATTAGGATTTCCCCAAGCGGCTTACTAGGGTTCCCACACATTCAGGGATCATTTGCTGACACTCACAGAGGTAATGGAGGAGCAAAGGCCCTCCCCTCTTTGGCAGACCCCACGCCTGATAACCCCTCACTGGACCTGATTGCTTTTCTAACCGTCACCTCTGTTTGGTAGTAAGGTGCTACTGTTACTGCTGCTCATGCTGCCAGTCTACCGGGGAAGGCAGGGAGGCGATTTCAAGCAGTACTCAGTCGGGTAGCTAATAGCAGAATTCCCTCTCCTGCAATGTCACAGCTCTTTGAATTCAGGCACATGCCACTCTAATTATTATACATCTTAGATTCGCACATCTTTGTGTTAGGGTCGTGCTGCACTGAATAATCTCAACAGAATGCTAAAATGTAATTTAAAATAAGGAATATTAAGGATATCCAAATAAAGATAACACTTGTCACTTATAAAAATACCCCTCTCTACTTCTACACATTTCTTCTCTCTATGCCCAATATGTCCTTTCTCAAACTCTCTTTAAAAATTTTTTATCCAACTACTGAATGATACAGTTTATTTTCCCTCTCCTCACCGAACTTTGTCTCTCTGTGTTTTCTTATGTAGATTTCCTCAGTCCCTTTACCAGCAAGAAGGACTCCTATCAGATGGGCAATTTTCAGATTCTCTTTGGTGGTTGCAGAAGAAGGAAAATTTACCTTTATACCACAACCACCAGCATTTTCCTACATGTGAGTTTCAGCAACAGTAGATATACTGTGAAGGTAGGAAGCAAATTCAGAATAAATTCACATGAGTCATATATGCCCATTCAATAACACCTGCCTTGTGGTAAGTATAAGCCAATTATCTAGACTCAACCTTTTAATTCAGCAAATTCTCCTTTAAAAGATTACATTGTCCTTTCCTACAGTGTATCATTGATTTGGACCATCTCAGTTTAAAGATATACTAAGTCTTTTAATTTTATGGCAGATGGCAATTCAGAGTCAAAACTCATTTTTGCTCTTATTTATAATTGTATATTCAAATTAATGCATGTGGGTAAGAAGCCAAAATATTTTTCTCAGGCACAGCAAAGACTGAAGAAAATAGATATATCAATTAAAGGTTGACTATGACATCCATTGACAATTCTTCCTACAGTTACTTGCCCAGCCAGATTATCTGGAATGGCTATCTATCTAGATGCTTGAAATTAAGCGTTAGAAATAAAGTGTTACACATCTTATTGTATTATTCAAATTAACTTCTGTAATTCCATTACACTAAAATGGTGGGAAACAAATTCAACACATTTGCGGTTTTCCTCCATTTCTTCAGGATTTTATCTAAGTTTTGAGGAGTTTATACAATACCAGGGAAGCAGAGTGTATGCAATCAGCTTTCAATGTCCTCTGGGCAGACAGGCAGTTGCCTAGACAACCATCTTCATGTCTGATCCACAAGGCCCCTTAAGTCAGAGGATTTCTACAGTACTTCTGTGCCTTACTGAGGGCCTAAGAACTCCGGTGCTGCTCTAGAGACATTCAAATGCATGAGGAACGGGTATAAGGTTCTCTAATCAGCCCCCACAGCCAAATCCCTTTCCAGGGCCTTGCTGCGTGTCTGGGATTTGGACCACAGCTCAATCCTCTTTGCAGACAAGTTCTCCAAAACTCTCAAAGATCTTGCCAGTTCTGAGGACTCTGGGGCCCTCTGATACCTTATCTATCCTTGCTCAACACAGCATTTTTAAATGGAGAGAAAAAGGAAAAGGAGAGTCATTTTTTTCCCCCAAGATGCTCTCAGTCTTCTGTATACCCTTGGCATGCTGAGAACCCAGGAAGGGACAAGACTCTCAGAAGCCTTAGGAATATTTTATTGCAAAAATGTATTCAAACAAGAGAATAGAACTCCAGCAAAGAGAGTCAGAGTGAAAGCGAGAGGAAATCCTGGGTCAGTTCCAGCTGCCTGCTGTCCTGATGGAAATCTTTGTATTGCTGTTCCCTCTTCATCTGGCATTTACAAAATGTATCGGAAAAAACTTTCTATTGAGATCACAAAGTAGATGTGCCAGTTTGGTGTAAACCTGTCATTTTCTATGTTTTCTGCACAACTGTTTCTTTTTTATTTTCCAATATTATGAAGATGTTTGAGAAAGCATCAAAATTTTTTACAGATATTTTAGAAAAGTTTAAGCCAGAAAATAGTGAAGTATAAAAGATGTCTCATTCCCTTTCCCTTTTTAAATTGCAACCCAAGACAACAGGGAGAACATGAAATAAAAAAAAGACACTCCATCTTTGATGGAATAAGGATATAACTGATATAGCCAAAATTCATACAAGATGGGTTACTTATTCACAGTAAGAGCATATGGTGAGAATTCCAGCAGCTTAAGGGCAGGCAGTTCAGCATTCTCCAAAGTCATGGCATACCCTGAAGGGCACAGTCCATAACCCCTTACTTGGAATCATAAAAATGGGATATAGGACTGTATACGAATGCTGTCTGCACACCTGTCTATATTCCTTCAGATATCACAATGTGGCAGAAGCAACAGCTAAATTTGGAAATGTACAGAAAACACCATCTCCACAAACGTGCTGCGATGCAGAGCTGTGTGAATGATCAAGAGCTCTCAGGCTTCTCATTTTCCCAGCTGAACTTCTGAAGGGCTGCACAGTGAGCCAGGGAAGGTGTCCATGAGCCCAGACAATAGCCCCGGCTCTCTATCAAACATCCTCAAATAAATTGCTGGTCTGGGGAGAAATTGCCTGTTTGAATGTATCTTTTTAATTATATAAGATTTATAAATATATGTGAAAAATAAAGGAAACAAAAATGAGAGGTGAAAACTGGTGGTTTTAAAAAATGAAAACATTGAGTAAAAACATTTTTAATAACTCAAAAACAGTAATGAAAATGTTGCCCTTCAAAGGAAGACATCAAGAAAGATACAAAGTCAGTGAAGAATAGAGAAGTCAACCAAAGGAAATGAAAATTAACATGTGGAGTTTATGAAAGAAGCAGAAAAGGGAATCTACCATGACAGAAATGAATTCCACTGAATTTTAATACAATTTTAATTCTTGAAATAAAAAGATGCACTTGATATTACAGATTATGAGAAATTACAGATTAAAAGGGCGCACCCTGGGTCAGATGATATTGGTAAGTATTTTCAGTGCAATACATGTACTAGAAAAGCTAATGGCTTTCCAAGAAAAGAAAGAACTTTTGAAACATCCACAAAATGGCCTATTTCCCTTTTAAAAATCAGAGTAGCCTCTCTCTTCTCACAGCCATATTATTTTCTGGGAAAGAGCAGAACAATGCACACCTTCTCCTCAGCAAGGAGAACCACTGTATAAAAAAATTTACCTGGCCAAGCTGTGTTGTAAATTTCAAGACCACAGAAAAATATTTTTAATATCTAGAACTCAGGAAATGTGATTCACATGATCCCTTTTTGTAAAATGTATTAGAGGAAGAACCTAAAATGAAAAAGAAATGAATGAGACACTCTGGTAAAAACTGCTGACATAGAGCATTGAATCCACCAAAAGAGAAGACAGAGGCAAAACTGATTAGAAAAGCTATGGAGGAGCTTTTTAACGTTGTAAATTGTGGCTCAGTAAAAACAGTAATGTGACTACTACAAGTTGAAATGGCAAAGTACTGAGGACACATAAAGAAGGAGAAGTATGCTGCTAGCTTCATCCTTTTATAACTTAATACTATAACCAAAAGATATAGTTTAAAGCTGAACCATCAAGTAATAAAGATATAAAGATTAAGTAAAACAGACCTATGTTAATAATATAAAATCAGGTAAAATAAAAACAAAAGTCAGACAGTAGAGGGAACAAAGGTACTGAGATGTCAAATAATGCCATTACTGTCATTATTCATAGTAGTAAGTCATTACTGATGAAACAACAAAGAATATTATGTAAAGTAATAGTAATAAAGGTAGCTACTTGAGAAACTAAACCTGGACTTCAAAAGTTAGAGTGTCACAAGAATAAACACATGAAGCAAAATAAAGAAAATAAATATGCTTATTTCTATCTACATAGACTAGTTGTGAAATGAAGAAATCAAAATAAGATTTCAGAATGGGAAATGATGGCAAGATTACATTTTGACTGGTATAAATGATTCCATACAAATTGTGCCAAATATAAAACTAAACTAATCAATTATTTCTAAAGACAAAATCTAAAATTCTGCGGAAATGAACAGTCTGTTGCAGTGTTTCACAGTGTCATGCAGCTAGCTGGAACCAGATAACCTTCCCTATGTAGTTCTAGGCAAAGACTGACCCCAAAACAATCTGCACGAGGCTGATGAGGTGGAAGGGACACAGTGGTCACCGTCGCCACTGCTCCTCTGCCTGCCTTTGAGGGCAGGGGCTGCTGTTGAGCCTTGTAGCTCTTGCAGCCCCTGCAGGAGTTTATTTTTTGGCTTCTCAAGTTCCGAACCAGGCGCGTGCGCAGTCTACTACAAAAAGCTGCCGGCTCCTTTTGTAGCCCCTTCTGCCGTGACTCTGGAGCTGCTGAGAGGCAGACGCAGTCCCAGCTTGTCCTCATGAATTCCAGTGTATCCTTGCTCTCTCCCTCTTTAAATCCAGGTTTTCTTCCTGATTATTGGTCTTGCTGATGTATGGTAACTTCAGGCCCCCCGCAGGAGACTCAGAGGCAATGGCTTTCCATAGGTTTTTTCATTAGATATCACAGTTTTATAAGGTCTAATGTCTACAACAATTCCACATTCTTTGTCAGTCATAATTCTGTTCTGCGTCTTGGAATGAATCTTAAAGGATGCAAAAACGAATTGGTCCTGCTGTCTCTGGAATTAGTTCTCCAGTATGATCAAATGTAAAGACCCTAATGACCCATGGCATACAGTAGAAAAGTTACTTCCATTAATATCTTCATAAACCTCTATGAATATCTGCAGTTGACAGGACTTAGGGTGACCAGTAGTTGGTATTATCGAGCATTTTAGAAAAAGAAAGGAGCTCAGTGGAGTTGTTTGGTTGCTTCTAAAGGCCCTGGAAAATAAAAGGGGGAGAGAGTCGTGGATATTGACATTTTAAATTCCAAGTTCAAGTTCTGATTAAGTGACCACTTCCTGTGATTACTCTAAAAAGAAAACTCGTATTTCCTATTGCTGAGGGGCTGATATGTCTGAAACCAGGTTCCCAAAACCAAACCTACAGGTGACTGAATGACAGTGCAAACTGAATTCCCAAGTTCACAAGTTCTCTTCTGCTAACGTTAGAGCACTGATTAGGAAGGACTTGGACCCAAATATCAGGGCAGGTTCATGACAGGTGCTTACAAAGCAAAGAACCCTTCAAACTCTAGATTCTGCTGCCTCCTTTTCCAATAGAAGAAACTTGCAATCCTGCCTGAGAAGATCAGTATTCCCTGACCTGCAGAACCTGTTCCGCACTCCCCCACCCCGAGGCAGTTTGCTTCCAAAGGATGCTTACTAATTCTTCCCTTGACCTATCCTCGCCATCTCTCACTGTACAACCAGACAAGTCTGGGAAGGCACCAAAGGTAAACGTGTGGCCACTTAGGAGCTACAAAATATATCAGAGGAATTATAAGACTTTGCCATCTTATGTCAACAGACATCTGGGGAATATAAGGAGAAAGTATCCTAAGGATTCCACCTCTGGTGGGACAAATGTAATGTTGGTGTGAGCTCAAATTATTAATATGGGGTCATTCCAGATTGAATGTGTCAACAAGTGACTGGAAGCAGTTTCAACGTTTTATGAGGCTGATTGACAGAAACCATTGGTGGCACACATTAAGTAAAGTAAAAATACTATAACTTTCTTGGTACAGGTATACCTTATTTTTTGTGCTTCACTTTACTGCACTTTGCAGATATTGTATTTTTTACAAATCAAAGGTTTGTAGCAACCCTATAATTAAGCAAGTTTATCAGTACCATTTTTCCAACATTATTTTCTTACTTTGTGTCTCAATTTCACATTTTGGTAATTCTCACAATATTTCAAACTTTTTCATTATATTATTATGATGACCTGATCAGTGGTTATGACCTGCTGAAAGCTTAGATGATGGTGAGCATTTTTTAGCAATGAAATGTTTTTTAATTAAGGTAGGTACATTTTTTTAGACATAATGCTATTTCACACTTAATAGACTATAGTGTAAGCATAACTTTATATGCACTGGGAAACCAAATAATTCATCTAACTCACTTTATTTCAATATTCACTTTATTGTTGGGACCAGAATGGAACCCACAGTATATCTGAGCAATAATTCTCAAAGTATAATTCACTGATGCCTGTTCCTTATGAGCCTTACATGAGGGTTGCAGGACAAAACTAATGTCATAATAATCTAATATACTATTTGCTTGTCTTACTGTCTTGATATTTACTTTGATGATATAGAAGAGATTGGGAGTGGAACTGCTGATGTTCTTGCATGGATCACAACAATGCACCATGCCAGGCTCGCAGCCATTGCATTCTCCACTCCAGTGACTTTTTTAGTTCAATTACTGTGTCCTTCCTCCATGATTTCTGTTTGGTACATTTTCTGTTTCTTTGTTGAAATTCCCACTTTGTTCATGCATTGTTCTCTTGATTTGGTGAACATCTTGAGAAGAGTTATTTTTAATTTCTTGCTACTTTGATCATATAACTACGTTCCTCTGGAGTGTTTCTGAAGATGTATCTTGTTCTTTTGTTTGGAAAATCTTTGCCTGGTTCTTCATGTTTCGTGACTCTCTGTGCTGGTGACTGTGCGTTAGACAAAGCAGACACCTAATTCAGCCTTCATGAACCAGTTTTGTCTACTAGCTCTTTCCCTCCCACCAGGCCTGTGGCTTCCACTCTCCTCCTGGCAGGTACACTATGCTGGGTTCATCAGGGCTTCAGTACTGGCAAGACGGATGTTAGTTCTTGGGGAAGGCTTGGAGAAGTTATGACACTGGATGCACAGATCGACTCTTTCCTTCCCCAGAGGGAAGTGCTGGGATTTTTTTGTCCACTCACTCTGTCCTGAGTGGGGGGTGTTCAATGGCATCCACCAGCCCCAGCAACTGCCTCTGTTCTCACCCAGGCAGCTAGACTGAAGAGGAGTTGGGGCACTGGACGTACAAACCAAGCTCTTCTCTCCCCTGGGGGAAACTGGGGCCAGTGGGTCTCGTCCCAGTCACACAGCACTGCACTGGGTTCAGAGTCTCCGGCAAGAGGATGGCCCCCATCTTCCTGATGCTCATGGGGAGTCCCAGGGTGCAGGAGACTCCGATTAGCTTCTAATTTCTCAGAGAGAATTTATCCATGAATTATTGCTGAATCACTGTTTTTGAAGGGTAAGAAGGATCCAGAGCCAACTCTCTGTCCCCTAATGTCACTGAAAGTGATGTATTATATGCAATTTAACATTTGAAACTGTTGTTTTAAAAGTAGGAATAAGACAAAAATACCTGTTGTTATAGGCTGAATTGTGCCTTCATAAAATTCATATGTTTAAGTCCTAACTGCTCAGAAGGTGACTATTTAGAGATAAGGACCTTAAAGAAATAATTAAGTTAAAATGAGGTTATTGGATACGCCTTAATCTATTACGACTAGTGTCCTTATAAGGAGAGGTGATTAGGACACAGACACATATAGAGGGAAAACCATATGAATATTCTAGAAGAAGTTCATGTCCAAGCCAAGGAGAGAAGCCTTGGAATAAACCAACCCTGGTAACACCTGGATCTCAGACTTCTAGCCTCCAGAACTGTAAGAAATGAATTCCTGTCATTTAGGCCACCCTGTCTGTGGTGTTTGTATGGAAGCACTAGCAAACAAACAGACCTATCATCAGCACCTCTATCCTACGCGGCTCTGAGAGCACCGAGGAGGGCCCTGATGGTAGGAGACGGCAGAGATCAAGCATAAGGCAAGTGCGGAATGAACTTGTCACTTTTGAAAATTTTATTATTGTACACATAAAAATCCAAAGGAATCTACTGCTAAATTATAAAAATTAGTATGATGATTAGAAAATTTGCAGAATACAAAGTGAGCATATAAAATTTATACCCAAGCCACAAATAATTAGAAAAAAAATACTTCTAATAAACATACCATTTTCATAATAAAAAATAAATAAGGTACTAAAAGCAAATATTTTAAATTACTATGTGAGACCATTATGGAAAAAATTATTTTAGAAGTATTGAAGACATGAAAGAAAATCAAATTACATGTAGAAATATATTATGTCCAAACATAGGAAGATCCAATATTATAAATGTTTCGGTTCCCAAGATTAATATAGAGGATCAATGCAGTTGCAAAAGATTTTTGTGAAAATTGACAAACTGATTCTAAAATTTACATGAAAGTGCAAATGGCCAGAAGTAGCCAAACACTCAAGAGGAAGAAAGACAAGGGGAGTGCAAAGGGATGTGACCTTCCCAGGTGTCACTATTGCTTATAAAACTGATTAGGCAAGTGTACTGCTGATTAATAAGAAGGGAGATCCTCCACCCCAGGGAGAGAGGGAGTTGGACTGTGTGTGCAGGGCCCCCACTGTCCTGAGGGGCTCCTCGGGGGACTGGTTCCATCGCACACTTACAGAGACAGGAACTTAGTATCTGGCAGAGCAGGATCGCAGGTCAGAAAGCGAAAAGCAGAACATTAGGTAAATACTGTTCAGCCACGTAGTTATCCCATGAAAGAAAAAGGGAAAATAAATTTGACGCTTCCCACTACAGACACAAGCAGCAGAGACAATGGAACTATACAGGCCCTCAGTTTAAGAATGGCATTATGTAGCCATGGCCTCCTTTACATTTCTGGGAACAAAAAAAAACAAATTCAGATCTTCCTTCTAAATTTCTTTTAAGTCTAGACTGGCTTTACAAAACTGGAGAAAATTCAAAAGTAAAGGAAATACGGAGTATACTGAGATCATTAGCTGACTCCAGAAAGTTCATGAATGGAGAGGAATTAAGAGTAATCATTCACTTAAAGAGGAAAAAAATGGAATTAAAAGAATTGGAATTTAAAAATCAAGAATTTGGGGAACTGTTAGTAATTGACACTTGAAATTTTATACACTGTAGTAGTCAGAATTCTAAAATGATCTCAAATGACCTTTTCCCTTTTATGCTCCTCTCCTGTTTAAGTGTGGGTGGGATCTGTGAATACAGTGAGACATCAGTCCTATGATTATGTTACCAGTTATGTAATAAAGCAGCTCATACTTGAAAAATAAGCCAAGAAAAGCACTCTGGTAAAATCGCTGCTCTCCTTACTAGTTAACCGACAGACACTCATGCCAGCCCTAATCTTCCACATAGATTACACTGATGTTAATTTGCAGTTCAAAAGCCTTGTACATTCACATGTGTGTGTGTGTGTGTGAGTGTGTGTTTCCAGAGCTTCAAAAAGGTCTTAGGTTAAGATCCTGTTGTTGCTCATGTCAGTTCTCACCCAGGGGTGCAGTGGGTGGGGGTGCAAGTCCTCTGCCCACCCCCTTCCCAGTGTGCTGCAGAAGCGTTCTCCAGAGCCTTCAGTCTCCCGGTAGGATGCAGAGGAAAAGAAAAACAGAACATTTTTATGTTCCGTGATCAGCTTCCTCTTACCTTTTTTTCACTGATCCAAAGAAATCGACCTTCCAGTTCATCCTTCAGGACTCATTAAAATCCCCTACCTGAGAGTCTATCATTTTCTTCGATAAGTACGTGTTTTGTCCATCACTTTTTAGTGAGAGGTTAACTACATGTAATCCAAAATTTTGTTGTTACAAATATCTTTTAAAACCATTTAAAATTTTCAAATTTTAAGGCTCTGTCATCCAGAATTCCCCTAACTCAGTTTTCAGAGATCATCACAGAATAGCTTGGGGGATACATACATTCACACCTACGTTGTATATGGGATGTGCATACCTACATACATAAAGCTAGCTGGTGTGTTATAGAGACTGACCTCACATGACAACTTACATAAACACAAGCACAAGCACAATATCTCACCAGTTTATTTATTAAATTGCCTGGCACAATTACGTTCCTTACCTTCCAACCTCAACACCTGTGGTGTCACCTACACAATGCCAAGGTCACTCAGTGTCTTCGGTCATCTCCTCTGCAGCCCCTGCAGTGTACATGGTATCGTTCTGCACATGCCTCCCACTTCCAAGGAGAGGCTTCTAGGAGAGCCAACAGCTCTCAGGCACCAGGGTCCTCCTCCCAGGTGACTGCTTCCAGGTTACCCTCCTGTGGGTACCAGGCAGTGTGGGAAAGGCCCAGCCCTCCTGCCTGGAAGCAGGATCACTTTGAAAACTTCTTTAATTCTCGGAGCGCCCTAGGGGTAGGATCAGCCAATGCCTCCACGATGATTCCCTGGGGCCAGTCCTGCTGTCTTCTCTCCAAATCCATTCTGATCCTGAGAGCAGAAGAGTCTTCCTCTTAGTTTCTTAGCAGGAATATGTATGTAGTCCGAGGACCTGCTTATTGCGGGTCTCCTGGTTTCATAAATCCATTCAAATGGTGAGAAATGAGGAAATTAACATTTATATTAAGGCAAACAGCCAAAAGATGCTATATAGAAATGCATTTTGTTTTTATCCTAATCGGTTCTAAGGCATTGTTATACTCCCCTGCTGTTGTTGTTTTAAAAAGACAGATTATGGGTTATTTTTACCATCCCTTCTGCAAAATCTAGGAGGGGCAAGAGGAGGGAGAACCTCTGTGTGGCCAATTTCTTAATGAGAGAGGTATAAGCCTCTCAGTAAAATTTTTCTACTGCCCATTTCTTTCTATCAAGACAATAAAATTTTTGTTTCTACTTTTTAAACTTTTAATGCCGCAAAGAAGACATTACCAGCAGGAAAGAGAGCTGATAGGATCCATTTAGGAAGTTATTTTGATTTTGAAGCATATTCATGTGTCTTTGATGGCTCCCACAAATATAAGGAAAGAAAATAGACTGATATTTTAAATGCTGAGAAGCAGATATACTACAAAAAGAATATTGCTCAGTCCTCATCCTTGTGAAACTCTCAAAGCACTTTTGAGCACATAGCAAGTGCTGAAGAGTACTTGTTAAATAAATAACCAAATGACGGATGTCTAAGTGTATTCTTGAAAAATAAGACTCCATTCATCCCCATTTGGAGTATACCTTTCTCATCTCTTAACACATGTAAGATTATTCTCCACATTATTTGTTCTCCTCACCTTCAACATGATTGATAACAGATAATAATGACATTCCATTTGAAAATCACATATTCTGTTCTTTCTGTTAAAAGCAGAGCTAGGGGTAAAAATCAACCTAGAATGAGAAACCATGGCTGCCATCCTCAAAATGAAATTTATAGCAGCTTTTTGAGACAATTTACTTGGCACCAGTTTCTGTCACAGTTCTTCCACCCATCATTCTGTCTTCATAATAGAAAGAGTAACATGTATGCAGAGTTGGAAAAAATGCTCTTGTATTGTTACTGTACTGAGTCAGACACTGTATGCATGATACAAAAATGAATAAAACAAGGCTTAAGAACTGGAGATGAAAAGATATAGAGCCCACATAAATGAGTATAATGACAGGGATAAAGCAAGGTGCAGAGCTACAGAACACAGAGGTAGGAGGTCAGCCCCAGGGAGGGCGGAAGGCTTCCTGGAGGAGGTGGCTGCATGATGGGTCCTGAGAGTTTGGATTCAGTCTTGAGTCAGGATTCACTGGATTTGGGTCAATATCATAATTCTATAAGAGGATCATGAAAATAATGGTAGTGCGAATTAGCCAGAAGGAGTAGACAGAGGAGATATTTAGCTTTGGGAATCAGTAGGCCTTGATGACAGGTTGGAATGGAGAAAGAGTGAGCAGAGAGGAGTCAGTGGAAGAAGAAAATATTTGTAAGAGAGAAATGGGAAAGGTCAAGGGCACAGGTCAGCAAACTGCTGGGGGCCAAACCCAGCCCAGGGGTTGGGACTGGAAAGCTCCAACCCTGTAGTCACAAGGCGGGCTCCCTGGCAAGCAGCCACCATCCTCTGGAGCCTCCAAAGCCACCTCATCGGCATGAACCCAGTTACTAGGAACGGTGTGACACCCATTTTATCTTCAACAGCTCTGAAGCAATCTCAGAAACTGAGGACCAGAGACCAAATACGGCAAAAGATCTCCCGTGGCTCTCACTGCCCAGGGAGTCCCAGGAGTCCAGGAGCTTCGCGTCAAGGGTCGAAGGCCGAGTGTACATTTCTTGTTATGCATCACAGCAGCACACTCCCCATCAGCTGCTTGCAAGGTACTCTGTCTTCGCTCCTTGTCGTCTTTCCCTCCCGCACAGACCTCTCTGCCGTTCCACTCACCCCCTTCTATGTCATCGCTATTCCCTTCAAAGTCCAGTCAGGCGCTAAGGCTCTGCTGACCTAGGGACGGCGTGTGAGTGAGTGTCCGTCCGACTCCCTCCTCGTGGGAAAGGAAGTGAACCGGTGCTTTCTCAAGGCCTCGCCGTGTGATCCCGACTAGCAGCCAAGGTGGCCAAATACCAAGTACTGTTTTAAAGGAAAAATACGCTAAAAGAGAATGGCATTCTGAAGGAAACCAACAAAATCAGCACAAAAGGAGCGAAATGGAGACACTGAACCCAGCTAGAATTCTAGCACAGTAGAAGATTTGAGAGATGATTGAGGTGGAAATGGAGGAAAAAGGTCGATGGGTTTTAAAGTTATTTAGCACAATCAGGTATGGAATTGTATAAAATTTCTGGACTTGAGATTCCCTTTTGAAGTTCCATTTTCCTTTCTGACTAAGGAACTCAAACTGGGCCAGAATCGTTAATTGTTTTATAAGCAGTTACTCAGAAAATGCAACAGAATAACTAGCATGTGGACAAAAAACTGTTGATAGAAACTTTATGATGACAGAATAGTCACCTAATGCACACCAACAATAATTCTCCTTAACAAAACCAATACCGTTGATGTGCTGTTAATCAAGGGAGGCTCAACTGGTCAGCGCCAGACTAGTGGGATTTTTCCTCTTCTCGTCTTTGCCTGAATCATGTAATTACCACTCCCCTTCTTCCTCATAAAAACTCTTGCTTTCCCCACAAGAGCAGGCCACTTTCCTGGTTACTGCAAGATCTGTGCTCCCCGAACTACAATCTGATACCCCAAATAAAAGGCCTTTTTTCTTTTCAGTTTGGCCTCCTTTTCTTGGTTGACACAAGAGTTTGCTGAATGTGTTGGGTAAAATGAAAGTATTCAAGGATGACACAAGTTTCTGGCTTGGGCAACTGAATCTATGGTTGTGAGAAAAATTTCGCTTCTCCTTTAGTGTTGCCAAGTAGCTGGCAGTGGTGCTGTGCAGCACAGGCAGCCGCTCAGCATGCGGCAAGTCCGTTCTGTGGCCTCGACGCTGCAAGGCGAAAGCAAGGCCATCACCTCGATCACATCACGACTGAGCACAGATAAAACAAGAACACCACACTGGTAAAGCCCATTCACACCTCGGGAAGCCCACAAACGGAGGCGGCCCCAGGGCCCCGGCTCATGTCACAGATCTCCACCTAACCCAGCCTGCCCTGAGGACCACCACCTACCCAGGGCGCCTGACATGCACCCGGTGCAGGGCTCCACCTTGGGGGCCTACCTCGCCCAAAGAAGAGGCCCCGCAGGCCTTAAGGAAATCCTGCGCTCCCAGCCACTCCCTCGTTTCCCCATTGCCTCTCCTTAGCTCCGCATACCCGCTCTTGCCCAACACCCCTCAGGAAGAGCGCCCTGATGCACTCCCAGAATCCTTGCACTGTTTTCCCTGGGATAAAGTACACCAAACTCTACTAAATTGATTTCGTTGTGTCATTTGACAATGTAAACCACAAACACGACCAGCCATGTCCCTCTGTCCGCAAACGCCAGCGAACGCTGCCTCTTCCTCCACCGCACCTCTCGCCCTCCCCGTGCCTCCTGCCTATTGCATGAAAGGTACTAAGACCGCCAGTTACAGAACTGTCCCTACTGAACACAACCAGTCCAGACCCAATCCCCTCCTCTGTGAAACCTCTCCCAGATCCCTAATACCCGTTCATCTTTTGTATCAGACTCCTCCGAACACTCTTGCTGAGATGCCCATGTGCCCTGTGTGAGCAGTTCCCTCGCTGTGTGAGGATAATAAACCCTACCTTGTTTGACTGTAAATGTCTCCTACTGACCTTTGATTGGTGACATTTACTAAGAAGCAAAATACTGGAGGAGGATAGGATTATTTGAGAGTAAGAGCATAGTTTTGTTCTGTGCATGTTGAGTGTGAGGGACAGATTTTTGGAGGTAATTTATTGATCTGGGACTCAGAAAAGGAATTCAGACTGAGAAATGGACCTGAGAGCCCTCAACACAGAGATCATAAGTGAAACCACAGGGAGTGGAGCAGATAAATTTATCTGGAGAAAACTGCACTGAGAGGAAAATAGGTCCAATCCAGATTTTAGGAGAGGGTGGAAGAGAAGGCAATGATGGAGAAACCACGAATGATCAGGGACTTAGAAGAAGAATTCATCACTTAGGAGTAATGTCGTTGAAAACAAGTACAGAAAATGCTTCAAGTGATAGTATTTAACCAAATCTGTTTAATGTTTCATCTTAGGCTTGTATTATTATTGGTGCTCTATCCTACTTACTCTTAAAATGATTTCTTCATAAAAGTGATACATGTATGCAGTTTTTGTAAATATGTACACATACACCCCACCTACTGCTCCAGTGTAACTACAGTTAGCAGTATTGTGTGTTTGGGAGAGGTGTTTCCTGGAACTTCTGTAATTATGCAAACACACATACACTTTTGTTTTTACATAAATAGGATTATGTTATGCACAGTGTTTTTTATCCTTTTTATTTAAAAATGAATTTTTGCCTAATAAGTATAACTACATAAATCTTCTTTTCAATGTGTGCTTGATACCTATTGTACAATGTATCACACATAAGTCACTGTGCCATTTAAATCTGTTCTCCACTATGGTTATCTGACTTGTTTCCAATTTTACAAACAGGACTACAATGAAGATCTTTGAACATAAATATTTAAGTGCTTGTGCAAGTACATTTGAAGGAGAAATTGCAGACTAGAATTTCTGGGTAAAGGGGGTTTTGTATCTGATTTTTAATAGTTAATTATTCACTTAAAGGATTGCATGCAGTACGATACCCACAGCAGTGTATGAGTTTTTCCCCAAACCTCAGCAAATACCAGATACAATTTTCCCAGCCCCAGAATGAACTTCTTCTCTTGGTCACATCAAGCACGGTCCAGTACCTGCTGACCTGGTGACACTCTGTGCAATCTTTGTTCCCAAATGCTGATTGCAGAAGTTAGCTTTCCAGCCTGCTGGGACTGCACCCAAAAGTTAGGAACTGAGAACATACTTTTGATAGCATTTGGTTTAACTAATCTATCCAGAAATAGAAAAATGTCCATATCACTATTCATTTCAGAATTTTCCCAAGGTAGCTCTATAAAAGGAAACATAGCTCAATGGAAAATAAAGTCTACTTTAGTAACCATGGAGTCAGTGGCCAATGACCACAAAAGCAGATTTCTAGCAGTGGTTTTGCAACTTGTCCAACATCAACCTTTCCTGCACAGCCCCAGGCCTCCCTCAAGTCCGTCCTGGGAGGCCCTAGCCATCATGTACGGCCATTCGTGGACAGCACTGGTGAGAGGGTGGCTGAGTTTGCCTGTGAGTTCTCTTACCCAGCCACATAAAATGTAAGGAAAAGACAGGAGAATGCATATTTTGGACTAAAACGTATCTTTAACTCATAGCCATCTCTCCCCTGGTGAAAGAGGTGGAATGCCGTGGTTTATACAGCCGAGCAGCCCCTTTTGTTCCCTGTGTGGGTGTTGGAAGGCATGTGGGAAGAACAGAGCAGAAATGTCCTCCACCCAAGCTATCAAACTGTGACCTGTGAGCACAGTCACCCTACATCAGCCCGAAACTGCCCCCTTTGGAGCAGATTAAAGTGGTCCCTATAATACACGCATACCTATATAAACTGCTCCTTCTTGATGTGTTACTGTCATTTAACTGCAGTTTATCTTTTTTTTAATAGAAGCAAAAGGAAAACATATTGTAGAATATTTGGATGAAATGAACTTTATTCTGAATTTAAGGATGAACTTCATCCTTAAAGTGTAAGACCAATGTATGAAAATATATAAATATGCTACTGTTCCAGATTTTTGAAGATGAAATGATAAAGACTTATCAAAATTATAATTACTATGTTTTTGCCTAGAGTCAAGCAGAATGTCAGTAAAATAAAGATTTAATTTTTGGTCTCAGCACTTTTTGTAGCCTATTTGGCATGCTGTTCCCTCTCTTTACTAGCCTGTAAAACTCCTACTTGTCCTTCACAACACAGCACAAGTGTTACCTCCTCTGTAGTACCTCTTTTCTACTCACTCTTTATCTCACTGTGCCCCATAATTATTTCTACTAAGCACCCCTCACACTGAATGGAGTCTTTTATTCTGTTCTCCACCATCCCCGCTAGACAGCGGCTCCTTGCAAGGAGTTTGTGTGCTTCCAGCACTTAAAGCAATGCCTGGAACATGTAAGTCTTCTGTTCATGCTTCTTGTTCACTAATTGGAACCAGAAATGATTAAGACACTTACCTTAGTGATTATCTTCTCTGTAAAAGAATCATCTGGGGTAAGAATTCCAATAGCTAGAAGGTCCTGTGGCAGAGAAAGCTCACAAAATGTAAAAATTAATGCCCAAATAAAAATTTCAGGGGTATTAGTTGCTTCTGGAACTTCAAAACATGACTTCCTCCTAATAACTTAGGAGGAAAGAAATGAGTCCCATCTTCTGGATTCATCTGAGCACTAGATCCAGTGCTTTTTAATGAGTTTCAACAGTTTGCTAACAGTATATAAGTGTACAAATAACACTGACCCCCCCCTTTACTTTTAATCATCTCTAAGTCTTAGTGGCAAAGATGATTAAATAAGAAGAAAATCAGCACTTCTTTTCCTGCTGGTCGGCACTCTCATTTCCCTAATACAGAGAAGAAAGAACCTAAATGAAACACATTTTTCTTCTTGTTACAGTAAAATAGAATAACTTGCACTGTAAGTTCTACTTTGCCTTATACATATAGAAAATGTTTTATTTCTTCTTATGATTGTTTCTCCTTTTTTCAGTCACATATAAAATGAGTCACATAACTATATTCTCTATTACATAAGAAAGCTTAAATTTAGAATTCCCAAATAGCATTATGCAGTGAAACAATAGCCATACTGACAGACTTGAGAAAATTTTTTAAATGATGTTTTTTCTTCCCACTAGCATATCAACAGCCAATTTTGAAGAACTTAGTTTGCAGAGTTTTCTATACTGCAGAAAAGGAACTGCTATCTATCATTAAAGTATAGTAGAGTCAGAAAGAGGAGAAGAGAAAGTCGGAGGAAATGATATAGAGAATCCTTTTACTGGGGTGTGTGGAGAAGAAGGAGAAAGAGAGAGGATAGTAAAGTGCTCATACGTGTGTCAAATTTTAGGTTTTCTAGAGTAAGAGAGAGGCAGACTGGACGCGGCAAGACCAGGGAGAGCGGGACCTGCGGGAGGAGGCAGCCCCTGAGCTGCCCACACACACCTGGGCACAACCACATTGGAATAAACTTGGTAGCAGTGTCATCGGGCAGATGAAATGTGTGATACACCAGACTGTGTCCCCTGAAAATTCATATGTTGAAGCTCCTTTACCCCCAGTGGGATTGTATTTGGACACAGGACTTTTAAGGAGATAATTAAGGTAAATGAGGTCATAGCTGTGGGGCCCACAAGAGGTAGACACCAGGGAGCTCTCATCTCCCTCCCCACGTGTGCACAGAGAAAGGCCAAGCGGGGACCCAGCGAAAAGGCAACCGTCTGCAAGCCAGGGACAGAAGCCTCACCAGAGACCAGATTTGTGGGCTCTGATCCCGGGCTTCCAGCTCCCAAGAACTATTAAAAAATTGCTTTTGCCTAAGCCGCCATGACTGGTGCTTGGCTGTGGCAGCCTGAGCAGACTGGCATAGGGGGCCTGAGACTTGGCTCTCTGGAGTCATTCAGACCCAGCTTTTGAGACATTTTGCTTAAGAAGACATCATAATTTGGGAAATTTTTGGTACATTAAGGTGAGACCCATCAGCGGACGACATTGGTCTTGTTTGAGAGAAAGACAGAGCCTATTTATGTTCCTGAAACGGTTGGTCTCAGTGAAAGATAAGTAGGCTCTCTCCATTTTTCAAATGTAAACCTTTACCGGATCAAAGGAGCTTAACGACAGCCAAGTGTATTATCTATCGAAACATCTTTAAGGTAACTACAAACCTAAATCAAAATTATCACCATTCTCACTCAACTTTCATTTTTGGTTCTCCTTATTTACCACTTCTCCTTCTAGTTCTGAAAGACACTCTTAACTTCTTCCACATGCCTCGGTTCTGGGACGCCAAGACTGTCACGGTGCTGGTTCGGGGGGTTTCTTGCAGAACAAACCCCTCCAGGTGTTGTTTCCTGCAGCAGGCTGGCTTCGGACTCCGCTTCGCCCTCTTTCATCTTGCCGAGGATGAACTACGGGAAGGGAATAGAAAGCAGCCTCCTTTCTGACTGTTTCTTCCTGTTTTTACCTTCCAAGTTTTTTCATGAAGGGAAGGGAACAAAACAAGTTCCATGGCTGTTTTAACACCAGGGGGTCAAAACCTCTAAACTTAAACCTCCCATGATTTAAAATGACTCAGAGTATGTCAGTTATACTTCAACTAAATAAATAAATAAGATGACTCCCAGACTCCCAGGGAGTTTACATTTTGTTTTCTTTTATTCAATATTCCCCTGCACTCGAGGTCTTTGTCAAGTGTTCTGCTATTAGAACACCTGCGTCCTTTGCGCTGAGCCGCACAAGCTGTGCACGTCAGAGTTTGAGGTGTCAGTGCGCTGACTCGGGCTGTTCTTAGCTTCTTAGATATTTGTTTGTCACTAGGTTGTACTTGCTACAGACAGGAAGTCTATCTTCTACCTCCTTGGTAAACTACTCTACATACATACATAGTACAGGATATCAATTGGGTGATTTCAATAGCCCCTCAGACATGTGTGTAAATGTGGTTCAGGCTATACTTTCCATTAATGCCATATTGGGTGTACTTAAAATTTCATTAATATGGGTTTTTAATGAAATTGAATATATCTACTTAACAACAAAAAGAGATGCTGTCGTAGGCATGTCTGTAAAAATATTGTTAACATTGGCCTGTTTGCCATGTAAGTGTATGCACATGAGTACTTTTTGTTCCAAGTTTTACTGAACATGACAAAATATGGACACATAAAGATGTTGATATTTTTATTTCTGAAATTATTCATCTGTAATTTCAGAAATAAAAGTGGCAAGAATGGACATTTATATTTAAGGAAAGACACCCAACACTGTCTTTAAGTTTATTAGTTTATTAATCAGAGTCATGATGAGTGATCAGTAAGAAACAATTCACATCACAATGGAAATAACACAGCTTCACTTTCTGAGTGACATCGGAGCAGGCGGTTCCAGGAGAATGCCTGTGGAGTGGTCTTCCCAGCCTCTGTAGTGATCACGTAAATCTTGTGAAATTCCTGATGAGTTAGTATAAATAACTCAGAAAGCTATTATTTGTGCATAAGATAAATCCAACTTAATTATAGCCACAACTCAATTTATTCACTACCTTTTTATGCATTAGGACATTGTCTCAAAAATAACCACAAAAACCCCAACACTTGAAATTCTAATTACTAAGCTCACTACAAATCTGTCTTCATTTCTGATATTACCATAAGTTGTATTCTCACAGTTACAACAAGACATCAGCAGACCCCCTCCTTTATAATTGCTAGTTTGCAGAGTCGCTATTATTGTTCACAGCATGGGCTGTTATATACTGGAAAATTCTTAAGAGGCAGTTGGTATAGAGGTTAAGATGGAAGCCCTGGGCTCTGGATTGAGGCAGGGCCTGATGTAAATCTCAGCCCTGTAATTTGTTGTCTGTGTGAGCCTTGGTAAATTAATCACTGTGAGGGGCAGTGTAGTCCATGGTATAATTCAGATAATAATAGCTCTTGTATAACAGCACGGTTATAAGCATTAAGTGAGATAACGTCTATAAAATTAGGACTTAACATAGTGCCTGCTGTATAATTTTAAATTCTTAATAAATGTTACCTATAATTAGATCACAAAATGAAAATTGGAGGAAAACAAGGGGAATAATCATAAGTTGAAACATACTTTTAATACTATTATCTATGATTCTTAACATAAAATATTTAACTAATATTTGACCAATTAATATGACTTTTCTCTCTCATATGCTATATACCTAGACTTTAGAAGATAGTCTTTTATAATTATTATAAAATTCTGTTGGAAATGATAATTTTTTAAGATAATAGAAATGCTGAATGGCATTTTTATTTTATTATAAAGAAGTTTCATCTCTACAAAATAAAACACTTACTTAGCTCTTTCCAAGAGTTAGGAAATTCAGTGAAATAGAAATACTTTCTTTTAGAGATAAATGTTGGCAAAGGTGTAGAGTTGTGCATGTTGGTGGGGTGTAAATTGGTGCAGCCAGTGGAAAACAGTATGGAAGCTTCTCAAAAAATTAAGAAGAGAACTACCATATGATCCAGCAATGCCACTTCTGGGTGTATGTCCAGCAAGTCTAAGGCAGGATCTCTTCGTAGTTCAGGGAACTTCCTCTCCTTCCCTCTGCACTTCCCTTCAAGAATCCACCACTCCCTCCCTGCTGCTCCCGCTTTAATGAACTCCTTCCTTACCTGCACTCTTCTGACCTGCTCGAGAATTCTTTCTCCTTCTGAGACAAGAACCCTCCCCCGTCCAGGCTAAGGTTCCTCCAGTGTGCAGGGAGAGACCTCCCCGGATGCAACTGCCCGGCAACACAAGCAGAAACTTAAAATCTTGCAGGAGCTGAGAGACTACAACTAGAGAAAATTACTTCTTTTAGATACAATTCAAAATACTTCTTCCTTCTCCCAACATTACCTCCTACTTTTATATTTCCTATCACAATATAAAACTCATAGTTTATACCATAAGTTACCTCAAAATGAAGTGCTTAAAATAATTTCGTGGTTGTAAAGCTAATATTATTACCTGGCTAGATTATATTGAAACAATGACCTACAATTGTTATTTATTTACTTTGGGGAAGGAGAAAAAACAGTGTTTACTCTGAATTTATTAAAGCTTTTATTTTCTAATATCTAAAACATTACAATTTGTGTAGGAGGAAAAATAAATCCTTTGTGAGTCTAGTACTTGTTTAAAGTATTTTCCTATGAGTTGGTGATTAAAGTAACATTTAAGGACATAGAGAAAGGGGGTGATGACATATCACCTACCTCACGGAGCCACAGAAACACGCCCAGTTTGCCTTGTAAGGTCCTCCATTCGGAAGGAGAGCGCTCCTCCGTGGGGGGCTAAAGCCTGACTCCAATGTACACAAAAAGGGGTTTCTCAGGATCTCCTCACATTTCTGCATATTTTTAGATATTGCCATCCTCACTGAGTGTGAGAGTGGCCTATAAATAGAATTGGTGGGATGTGAATGCCCTTGGCACATCTGATCCGCTGGCCTGAGGTGAAATGAAAATATAATTTCTTAACACAGACTGTGCTTTCAAAACGCAGAGATGGAATATTTGCTTTGTCAGGTCTCTCATTTTGTCTTCTATGTGTGGTGGCATCATGCCTATTAAGTATGCAGATCTGGAGGCCATTAAATAAGAAAGAAGACAAATAAAGCCTTTCATTATTTATTTAGCCAGAACACACAATACATGAAATCTGTGGGTTGCAGACAGGGTTTCTATGGAAACTGTTCTATATGAAAGAATGCCTGACTAGGCTAGCAGATTTGCTGTTACCATCACCAGCTGCAGCAGCAATGTTTGCAAATTCCACCATCCTAACTTTAAAGGTAACATGAATGGTAAGCATATTTTGTCTATCCTCTCACTACCCTGCAAATCTAAGGTCAACAAAAATGATGCATCTGTGTTTCAGTACATTTTTACAGATTTTAAGGGGACTTTAAGTTTTGCCTTTGGCTTTTCTAGTTTTGTTTCCATCAAGTTAAACTTGAGTATGGATTTTTTGAACCCACAGTTGTTAAGGTCTTCCAGGAATTAAGAACCACAATCTCTAGCGATTTATCTGTACTTAGAAAATATATTAAAGGCCTACTTAAAAACTGATAGAGCTGCCTGGGTTTATTTCTCCCTCCTACCAAAACTAGATATTGTGTTTCTTTTCACATAAGTTAAACCCCAGAATCACTTTTCAAAGACTCCTTGGGAATTTCCTTATGTAAATGGATCTTGCAAAAAGTCTCCATTTTTGTAGATTTTGGGATTTGTCTCTGGCTATTCCATACTTACTCTTTGTTGTTTTTTTAAAGTGACAAATACTGAATATATTCTTCCAGAAACAAAGCTGAAAGATTGGTTTGATGTTAAACAAATTGATGAATATCAGTGTCAAAGGTGGAAGCAAAGGGTAAATTTCCTTGGTCTTTGCCAACCTATTTAAAATGACTAAATTTAGAGAGCTATCCCTAGAAAATTGGAAAATAGGTTAATTCTCAATGTTAACCACCACTATTCCCTTCTCATTTCTCAGCTTAAAGTAAATTCAGTACTTACTGGTTTTCTGTTTTGTTTTGTTTTTTATCAGGGGTCTGAGACTTGAACAACTGGAAGCATGGTGCTGTAACCAGCTAAAGACATTTCCAGCAAAGCAAGGTAGGAGTGAAATTTAGAAATCAGTTTGGGACATGTTAAGATAGGTGTTGGTCATCTATGTAAAGATGTCAGATAGTCTGTGGATTTCTGAGTCTACAAGAAGTTTGGAAAAGAGATGAGTGTACTTAGAAAACAGAGGTGCACAAGCACAGAGCCCTCCGGTACTCTTCAAAAAGAACAAACCAGACAAAGAATGAGAGAAGCAAAGCCACCTCACTGCATAACTCCAGGAGAGACCATTTATATTTTTGTTTACTTAAATGTCATCTCTTGGAATTATTCAATAAATAGATGGCCCATTTGAGAAAGCATGGCCAGTGAGGAAGAATGAACCACAGACTGATATCTTAGAAGCCACGTGGAAAGCTTTTCAGAGTAGAGACTCGTTAACCGTGGCTGCGAGGTAAGCATGATGAAGGCTGAGATCAGACCACCAGTTTGCCCTGTAGAGGTCACTGAGGACTTTGACAAGAGCAGTTTCCACTGATCAGCAGGGGCAAAAGCCTGATCAGAATAAACTAAAGAGAAAATGGGAGAAGAGGAATTGGAGACTGGGATTATGCATCATTTTTAAAGTAGGTGTTTTGTTTTTCAAAAGAGAGCAGAGAAATAATAAAGTGGGCCAAAAGAATGATTTCTTTTTTTAACTATAGGATGGGAGAAATAATAACAATTTTTCCAGCAATGGAAAAGCAATAGGAGAGGGAAGAATTGTTAGGGTGATGTCTTTGAGTCAGCAAATACAGAGCACAAATGAAGTGCTAGGCTTTAAATGAAAGCACTATCTACAGAATACAGAACACGGGAACCGAAGCAGCTTCTTAGATGGGTGTGGTGACAGCATTCTCCGTGGAGCCACACACTGGGCTCTCGGGAAGCAAAATTGAGACGGAATTTAGAGTGCTGAGCATTTGTTAGGGACCAACACCTACAGAAGGGAGAGGTAGGAACCGGCATTGGGTGGAAGAAAAATTCGAACTACAATGCATGCCTGACAAAGCCTTAATCAACTCCAAGGAGAGCTCTGGATTTGTCCCTGAGGGCCTCTCTGCCACCCCCACCCAATTCCCCCAAACAGACATTGGATTTCGGCTTCCTCTGGAAGGGTGCCCTCTTGGGCTCTTGCTGGACAAGGTGGACCCTGAAGGAGCTAACTGCAGGGGGAACTGTGCTGACAGCTCTTCCCACAGCTGGGGTAATGGCCGTCTCCTTAGAGGGAGATGTGGAATGTCCACCAAGGAGGATCATTTCCATTTTCTCAGTACAAAGAGGTGAGAAAAATTGATATTTGGGAATGAGGAAGGACAGTGAAATCCGAGGTTGGGGAAGGTAGAGGGTTTGAAGGTAGAGGAGAGGTGTCAAACTGTCACTGGGCTGAATTACCAGTGAACAGGTTAGGGAAATTGGAGTGTATTTCCAGGCAGCTTTAAGGGTCCATTTTAGTTTAAGTAGTTATAAATTTCAAGTGATCCCGGAGAGCATGGGAGTTGGGTTTTCTCTAATCATATTCAACTATACACGTGTAGATGGCAGGAACAGAGCGAGAGGAAGACGAATTCAGAAACCAGTTAAAAGGGACCAGATCATTGAGAGACTTGAAAGCTATTTTAGGACCTTGCCTTTTTAATGTGAATGAGATGAGAAGGCTTTTCAGTGTTTATTTTTAACCTTTTGATTTTGAAAAATAATGCACATATAAAAAATTGCATAGAACATAAATGTTATCACAAAGTGATCACCCGAATAACTCTATTCCGGTGGAGAAACTGAGCGTGGCTAGCGCCCTGGGAGGCCCCGCCCTCGCCCTTCCCCCAATCATTTCTTCCTGCCTCCCTGTGGTGTCTGGACTCTTGACATTTACAGTTATTCCTTTCTTGCCTTTTGTTTTTAAGTAGTTGTGTCATCCAATCTTGTATCCCTAAAAACTAAAGACTGTGTTAGCAGGCTTTTGCTTTTTTCATCTTTTTACAAATGGCATCATCAAACAATATGAACTTTCTGTGTGTGTCATTTTTGCTCTACATTGTGTGTTTTGAGATTCATTCCTATTGTTGTACCTCTAAATTCAGCCAACCACAGTTCAGATTTGGGTGTGGCTTTCAGAAATTTGAACTCTGCAGCTGCAGGAGAGAGTTTTGTGGAAGGAGTTGTTTTTATGTTTGTTTATTTCAGGAAAACAAAGATGTTTCTTTAGTGCTCACCAAGGCTGTGAGATTGGAACTTAAAGCCCTGAGCTAGCTCATCTTTCCTTCTCCCCAAACTTTCCAGGACACTTAGGAGCTCATCAGCCCAGTACAAAGCCCTTGGTCTTCACTCCCACAGTAATGTTTTATGGCAATTACTTGATCCCTGAAAACCTCGTGCTCTCCAGACACTAGCTCACTCTTTAGTCACCGCATGCCATGGAGTGCCCATGTTTTATTTATCATGATGATGAAGTTAAGGATACCTCTAAATCTAATCAGAGGAAAAGCAACTCGATTCCTCATTAAAATTCTATTGTTTCTATTTGAACTCACCTCCACTGTCAAAAACTTTGTTAGTCAACATTCAGTCAGAAAAACAGAACCATTAAAATATTATGTGAATAAGAAGTTTACTACAGAAATGACACATACACAAATGTGAGGGGAACTAAGAAGGCAGAGACAGGTAGAGGCACGTTGAGAAATAATAGCAAAGCAGTAACATGACAGCGGGTGGGAAGGTAGGAGTGTACTTGCAAGCTGTGTGTGTCCAGCCACAGAGGAGGGTTGTGGAGAGGCATGGAAGCTACCGCCGATGAGGAAATTACAATAAGGTGCTTGGTGGTCGGCAGGGCCAGGAGCTGGATGGAACAATGGAGCCTGTTCCGTGTCTGTCACCACGTCTGACCCCAGGAGCCTCCCGAGGATTTACCTCCCCTTCGCTTCCACTCATCCAACCTTTCGTGAAGGCCCCCTTGATCAACTCTAATCCAGAACCATACAGAACAGAGGATCCTGGAAGATGTGCTCCCGGGCTAAGCTGGAAGTGGTAGTGCCAAGTAGGTAAGTGTAACATATCTGTTTATGTGATGAACCATATTAATTGGTCGTCACGTATTAAACAAATCTTCTATTCCTGGAACAAACTGTACTTGGTAGAGCTGTTGCATAGTTTTTTTACATTTGCTGAATTCATGCTGCTAATATGCTTTGTGAGTTGTAGTATTTTTATATTTACAAGTGAGATGTGCCTATAACTTTCCTTTTAATGTCCTTGTCAGATTTTGTCCAGTTTATGTTTAGATCTCATTGCTTTTTATGTATCTGGTAAAGTTTGTTTAAAATTGTGTATTTTTTCCCTAGAATATTCAGTAGAACTCACTTAACTAGCTATCTGGGCCTGGAGTATGTAAAATGATTTTTTTTTTTCATATGGATTCTACAGAGCTAAAGGACTTCTCTAGCATTTTATTTTTCATGTGTCCATTTTTAGAAGTTTATTGTTCTGGAAATCTATTTCATCTAAGTTTTTAAATTTATTGGCATAAAGTTATTCATAATATCCTTTATTAGCATTCCCTAATATTAGCATTATGGTTGTTTTAACTATATGAATACAATGTTCAAGTAGACTTCTTTGTAATATCACCACCATAAATTTCAAAAAGTAGAATTACTAGGACCAAGGGCTAATGGAAGACTCTGTACATTTTAGTAAATTATCCTCCAAAAAGTTTAAGCATCAGTGACATAGAAAAATGCATAACTTTTGTAGCCTTGGCCATAC
Organism: Manis pentadactyla; assembly: GCF_030020395.1. Lineage (NCBI taxonomy): Eukaryota > Metazoa > Chordata > Mammalia > Pholidota > Manidae > Manis > Manis pentadactyla. Next base: position 36,689,642 of record NC_080019.1, read on the forward strand.
AAAGTATGATAATCATGTTTCTTTTTATCTATTTTTTGCCTATTTGATATGCTGAAAATATTCTACTTAATTTTATCGGTATTTCTTAAAGTTTGAGGGCTGAGAAATTTTTTTCGAATTTAATTGGTCTTTATGAATTGACTGTCCACATCCTATGAGTTACATTTTTACTTGAGACTAGACAATCTACAAGCAGAAAAAATATCAAACTCTTTCAATATGCCTACTAACCAAAGAGTGTTACTATAGGTGAGATATTATTTAAAATATCATAAGTTGTGCATTTTTTATAGGTATATGTGCAATAAAATTTTGTAGTTAGCTATTTTACATAACTCTTCTCTGTCAACCTTATTTGTGGAGATCTATTTCTATGCATAATTTTCAAGGTAAAACAGACTACATACAAGTGTTTGCTACCGTGTAACTTAGTATCATCATTATGACCCCAAATTGCCTCTTGAAGGAAGATTGCTTCTTCTGTAATAAACATAATTAAGATGCAACAGGTGCATCAATTCAAAGATCTTACAAATCAAGTTGTTGCTAAAAATACTCAAAACACATTTTAAAATTCACAGACAATGGCAACAGATATGTCATCACCAGTTTTAGGTTAATATTAACAATTAGACAATGTTAATAACCATAAAAGTTTATGCTAATTTTAAAAACAATCTATAATTTCTTACTAATTATTTTACATCAATTTTTAAAACAACTGCTTTATAATTTATAAAGCAATCCATTTTTCCAATTAATTAATAGGGGTGTAGGAGTGTTAGCAAGTATTAACCCATGGAGTATGCATGAATGAAACTCTTGGAAATATTGCAGCTTAATTATGTAACTGCTATAAAAAGTGTTTTTGTATTGGAATTTTGAGATAAATAAGTAAAAATTACAAGAGGATGACTAGAAAGTTATATATTGAATTCACTTTGAATTATTTTTATTCAAGTTGTATATTCATCTGTCCTTTTATCAAGGGCATATGTATTAAATATGTGCTGATCAATTTCTAGCAGAATTTCTCATCACTAATGTCTCCATAAATGTTTAATCATTTTATTAGTTTTTGTTGTAACACGTTTTTCTATTCTTCTAATTCCCACTTTTAAAAATCTTGCCTTGTGAGGCAGCATGTATGGTGGTTAGAATCAGACAACTATGTTCAATGATTTCATCATTAGTAGCTATGAGAAATTGAGTAAAGTCCTTAATCTCTATAAGGCCTCATAATCCTTTTTTAATTTATAGTAATAGTCTTTTTACCTCATAAAATGGTTGTCAAGATTGTAAGGTATAAACCCCACAAAATATATTCCTATTTTCCAGAACTGACACCTTAAACACACGAGTCATTCCAGATGCCTTCCCCTCTGCCCCACTCCCTAACAATGAAAGTCTTGTCAATTCACATTCCTGAAATTCCTATCATCCAAAATCATCTTCCCATCTCAACCAGTAGTAAATCCTCATCATTGCTCTCCTACATGGCTTTCATTAACAATTTCTTAATCTGCCTCTTTCCAGTAGGTCCCTCCAATTATTCTCCTGGGCAGTGGTATTTCCAGAATATGAATTAAAGATGTCACTAGCCTAGTGTGGAACAAAGGCAGAGGACTCCCCATTAAGGCCCCCAAAGCTATATGTCATTCAGCCTTTAGTTCCATTCTAACATCTGGGATTGTTTTCCTCCATCCCACCCATGCTGTCTAAATTCATCATACCTATCTACCTGTTGAATCCTAAAAATGCTGAGCTGCTTTATAGCTCCATAGCTTTTTCCAGGCTTATCCCTTGTTTTCTAAGATCCCCAAAAAACCCAAGGTAGAATTGACCTCTCACTTTCATGTTCCCACTGTATTCTGTAAGAACGTATACTCACATGGTGCCCATTTGTATTGCCTACTATTGTGCTGTAAGTGTTTATATAAAAGTATCCCCAGCATCAAGCAGATGGCCAATAATAAGCACAAATGTTTACTGAATAGATGAATTCCCCAATTTCACCAGGGTGGTTAATCAAAAGAAATATTAAAAGCAAAGTATATGTACTTCCCCACCAGTTGCTACAAGGGATTTACGAATCTGTACTTTTATTTTTGTTTCTTATTTGCAAGTAAAGCTAGTGTGTGACCTCAAGTGGCTCCCTCATCCTGAAGCTATTTTTAGAAAGTAGAGAAAACTTGGAGGGGAAAGCAAATATATCCTAGAATACTAAGTGTTTTTATTCTTTAAATTCCTGGAAACTTTTATATACACATATATCATCCATTATTCTTTATTATTTATAAAGTTAGTTCTCTGAAAGGCATCTTTATGGATAGAGCAAATGTTTTCCCAGCACTCCTGTATGTAATAGGAGCACACAATGACAGACTTAGAGCTGCAATAACAGGTTTTGCACACTGTAGTGGCTATTGATACTGAGAACATTTTAGAAATTCCTGTCTACCATCCAAACACTGCAGAACACCGTCATCTATTTTATCACATTTTAATAAGGATTTTATGCTAATGGGTTTTGCTCCTTTGTTTTTGCTGTATTTTATTATTACTTGGTCATTTCTCATTAGAAACAATGTTTAGCCCATCCATCCTCAATATAAATAAAAAGCTTTTACCATGTAAGATCAACTCATTCTGTTTGGAGACAGTGCAATGTCAGTAACTACAAAGTAAGCCAGTGTAAAACTTACTCCCATTTCATCAACCTTGTGAGTAGAAATAAAAGATAAAAATAAACTACTAAACAATTGTGTAACAGGCTTTTATACTAGCCTTCTAGTATGTATATGCATATGCACACATCTAAGTAGTATATTAAAAAGCATATATACTTTTTATTGAATGTGACTAAGAAAATTTTGATATTTCTCTTCATTGGCTATTTTCATTATTTTATCATTTGATACACAAATTTGTTTCCAGGATATTATGTAATTGTACATGTCTAATCCACCAATGATAACAATTTAGGTACAGAGGACACACAGAGTCAAAAAAGATGTAATTTCATTGCTGCTAGTAACACAAAACAAGTACTTTGGTCTGATAGATAGTATTAAAATGATATTTTTCAATTTTAATTTCAGGCACACTACAGTAATTGTTTCCTTGGTTTTCTACAACAAAATTGATACATAAATTTAGGAGTATAGAAAAGCTTTTGGAATATTGGCAATTTACCTGAAGAAAAGGATACAAATGTGTGGGTTTTTTTTTTTTTTACCCAAAATGGATGTATTAAACCATCAATAGTATAGAATGTATTAAATCATAAATGGTGTAACTGCAACATTAGTTAACAATGAATTCTCAAAAATAACTTTATTTCCCGGTTTGCATTCTACTGAGTATGTATTTTTTTAGATATACCTCAGAGCTTGTTATTGTTGACATTGAACGTGCTGTCAGAATGAACATTTAATGTCCACATATTGTGAACACACAAATTCACTCTACAAAATGTTAATCTAGATTTCTTTTTTTTAAAGAAGGATCTAGTATTTAACATACTAATTTTCCCTAGCACTTATATCAGTACATGGCTTTATTTTGAAAAATTCTAACTACCCACAGTATTTGAAGACAGTATCCTAGAGAATTTTCTCAAACCTGCTTCGGGTACCTTGGCCGAACAGAGTGGGAAAGGGTGAGAAATATATACGTAAAGAATTATTTATGTTCCTCTGCTTAAATTCCCTGACTTGTGTCATTGGAGGGGATGAAGGACTGCCCTTTTCTGCAACAGATAATAACTCAATGGAGGTGGGACATTGTGTAAAAGAACTAAAAGCATTGAAAAAAGTTAATTAGATGGTCTTAAAATCTTTATGTAAATTTATAGCAAATGCCAATAGTACTGTTGAAATAGAATATATATGACATATTATGTCTGAGATCCTGTCTCTCCCCACATCATTATTGTTTTCTTAAGAAAACTTGTCCTTGGAAGATACACTAAAATTTTTAGCACCTGTGGATTTAAAATACCACTTATTAAGTAGCTTAAAATTATAGTAGACTAGGACCAGGATTCTACTCATTTCTTATCCATTAAACTTACTGCCTTTTTAATGAACGTAGTGCTCACCAACTCAAAGCAACAACAAAACAGTAGCACAGAAGCGGCAGGGACGGAAGGCAGGGAATAAAGTCAGCATGCATGGGGGAAAGAAGGCACAGCGTAAGCCTCCTGCACACCTCACTGACCGGGGCAATGAGCGCCACAGCACACAGAGCCCCTGCCATTGTCATCACTTACGTTTCCCCCATGTCCCATTAGTACTGACAATTAGCGTCTACTAATAACTTTAGTTACGCATAAGAGATGAATACATTTTGATACTTAACTTCTAAGAAATGTTCTTAGGTAGGTTCTGGAACTGCAGATTCTATTCCAGGTCTCTACTAGACAGTCTCAACCCAGTTTTTTCAATACCTATTTCTAGTAAGTGAACAACTCTTCCAGTTACGATGGACCTCACTACCTTTTCTGTAAAAGAAAGTAAGAGGAGACAGTCATTCATCTTAATAAAACAAATATATTAGCTTAGGTAGTAATTTTACATTTACAACTGCAGATATGCAAAGGCATTATACACATTTAATCATGAATGTCAAATCTACTTTCTTATATAAAAATGCTCATATAAAGCATTTTCTATTTGAGATGAGTAACTATGTGAGTAGTACATTTTAAGTATTTATCTTTGTAGCAGCTACAAGTTTAAAGTTCTAGGGCCACACAATTTTAAAAGAAGCACTGTAGATAAAGGGGGAATTCATGAAAATCGTAGCATCTCTCTTCCAAATAAGACATGAGTTCTTCCTTTTAAACTCCAAAGATAAATGTAAGTTAACAGGATATACAGCTCTGAGAGCCAAGTGAGATTCTATGGATACAATTTAAGTAGCTACAGTTTTATTTCTCTCTTCTTCCCTTCCAACTCCCACACATCCTCATCACTACTCCAGGCAGTCACTCCCTGAAGTTCCAGAGTGAATGGCCCGAGAGCTGGAGCTGGAGCGGTATAGCCACCCTGAAATCTACAGACTAGCACAACCTGAAATTAATCACCTCAGGGTACCTGCTAAAAACAGCTTCCAAGGTCTAATCTCAGATCTACTGAATTTAAATCTAGGGATAAAAATCCCCAAATGCTTTTTTAATAAGCTATCCAAAGCTTAGGTGATTATTATAGTGATTTCTAGCACCTGAAATTTTAGAAAACCTGAATTAAACTTAAGAAGGCAAACTGGATCTAAGTGGTTAAGGTAGCAACTGAACTGAAAGCAGGTTATTAAATTAAGCCCTGTTTCTTCAGTTATTAAATATCTACTGCCAGATACCGGTACTTGAGGTAAAGAGGTTCAAAGATTTTTTTTAAATGCCATGGTGATTATAAGGGCTTGTTGACTGACCATAACTGGATGGTACATCCTATTCTTCCCATTCTTGTAGAAGTGTTTTTTTTTTTTTGGTGGTGGGGTAACATCCAGATATAACTTCTGCCAGTATTTTATCAACCAGAAGACTGTGCCATAATCTATGAAGGTAACTCCTAAGAAGCTGCAAAAATATTTCAATAAAACAAAATACATGGTAGAGTCACTATATAACAAAGAAAGAGCTTCTCAACTTGAGACCCAGAAAGCCTGCAGAGTCTCCTCAGCCCATGGGAAGGTGAAGAGGGGTCTGGATACAACCACAGTCCATGGGCTTGTAGATGAATGGTCTCCAGATCAGCCCGATAGGCATACAAATGCTATTTTCTAAATATGTCAAAGAACACAATTGGGATGCACCAGTTTAGCAGAAAGTGCTGATCAGAGAATCAAGAATACTAGGGTTAACTCCCTGCCATCTCACTGAGTGACCTTGGTTATTTAACTTCTTTAGGACCCTTAGGTAGGCTCCTCATTATTAAACTGAGGACTAGTTTAGACTACTTCTATTTCTAAAATTCCAAATTTTCCTTACATACACATTTCTCGATATAAAAATAATACTGGTCAGTTAATTAAAAACTCTAAATTCAGTCATTATTGAATAAATATTTGTTAAGCACCTAATCTGTGCCAGGCATGTGAGAATCTGGGAAACAGATATGGAAAACACAAACTCCTAAAATGGGATTAAATACACATTATACAAAAATAACATTTTATTGTGTATAACCTTCATGACCCTTTATGTAGTGAAACAGTAAAGTCTATGGAATAGCACACAAATAATGGAAATAGACATAGATAATGAAAAGCTCACCTACTCATGATTAGTAAATACCAACAATTATAATCATAGTTTCCTACCAATATGTAAGGGTTTTCCTCTCTGTACCCTTCATTTGTTAAAAAAAAACAACAAAAAACAGCACACTTAAATATACTGGCAAATTGCATTTACAATCAAAATCATTTTCCAAAGTAGTAGTTTATAAAAATAGTTTATTTTAAAGACTTTCAAGAGGACTAAACATCTTTTCTTCAGATATACCAAGGAGATAATATGTTCAATATATTTTCATCCATGATCAAAGTTGCTCCAGATCTATTATTAGACATATATATACTGTTTAACTCAGTAGACTTGGGGGAAGTATGGATTCAAAGTTTTAATTCAATATTACGTAACTGGATCCTGCCCCCAACCCCAATGAATTTACAGTGGAATTTTCATATGGATACAATTTTACAAAGTTAGAAATATATGCCAGTTGTGATTCTTCCAAGTGAAGGAATCATTTCGTATTTTACAATGTTTTAAAACTTTAACTCTATAATCACTTTCTTTAAAAAAAATTCTTTCCATATAATATAAAAAGTCTGAGCCTCTCTGGAAATGCACATATTCACCTAATAATAAGATCCAAAATGAGAAGAATTTTTGTCAGAAGGTGAGGGTGGGGCCAGCGGGGGAGGGGGAGGAGGTGGGGGCATGGAGTATGGTAAGTGGAGTAACGGATGAGGAGCAGCCCAACCCATGTTCACAGAGGCATGCGGTAGAGGCGGAAGTGGAGGTGGAGGAGGAGGGAGTGAAAAATTATGCATGTCAAATACTGGAGGAGGAAAGCGATACTGTGGCATGAGAGGATTCTCTTGTCTCTGAGGTGGAAATCCTGAAGACTCCTGAGATACCATATGTTCTGAATTATAAAACTGTGGAGATGGGGGCCTGCCAGGACAAGGTCGAGGATATCTACCCCGGGAAAATCCTCGTGTGAACTCTCTGTTGCGATAGCCTTGTGACTGTTCTGAAGTAGAACTATGAGCATTCCAATTCTGATGAACTTCTGCAAAATCTTCACCTTTGGGCAGGGTAAAAGAGCATAAAAACAAAATTAAAATTAATTTGAATACATCAAAAGGCAGTGTTCAAAATTTCAGTAATTATTATTTTTATCTCCAATGTATCTATGGTAGCTTAAAAATCATGAGGCTTAAAATTTCAATTTTGAATGAATCCAAAAAGTCAAAGAATCAGGAAAGGTAAAGTCTAGTGAGACAGAAAACTTTTAGACAATAACGACTTTACTCCAGCTGAATGCCACAGAGAAAACTGGACACCATCACCACCCACACCCTCAAAGGCTGAGTGGGGGAGCCAAGACTTCCACCCTTGACAGGCTGTAATGAGATGCCCTGGCCCCCACCAGGGTGGAGTCGGAGCAGGATGAGCCAGTGGAGATCCCATGGAAAACCGGGACTTCCACATCCACCAGCCAGTGTTCCTGCACCACCTGCACTGGGGTGGTGCTAGAGACTGAGAAGAGCGTTAGCACTTTAATCACTGCCCAGCCATAATGACGCCATCCCCCACGGACATCAGGGTAGCAGTAATGAGGTGCTCCTACCCTTCCCCGGCACAAAAGCAGAGTAACCCTTGCCCAACAATAACAACACACTCCTGGACTTAGATGTCAACCATAGCTGAGATGAAAGACCGCATTTCTATCCACAACTGGCAGTAATAGTAATAAGGTCACACCCTTCTTCCTCACCCTGCCAGAGCAGTTTTAAAAACAACAAACCCCACTCTTTAAAAGTGCTAAAGAAGAAGATTTAAATAAGATTCAGTCTCATAATACTCAGTATGTTCATGTTTCAATTAAAAATCACTTGTCATAACAAAAACTAAAATTTCCAACTCAATAAAAAAGGAAAATTAATATAGGACAATCACCAAGATAACAAAGGTGTTAGAATTACCTGAGAAGTATTTTAGAACACTCATCATAAAAATGTTTCAACAACAAATTATGAACACACTGGTCTCAACCAAAAAAAAAAAAAAGATTATACAAAGAAGAAACAAATAGAAATTTAGAACTAAAAATTCAATAGTGGAAATAAAAAAACTCAATGAGGCTCAACAGCAGACTGGAGAGAACAGAAAAGAACCACAGAACTGGAAAACAGCACAATAGAAAATATTCAGTTTGAACAGCTCAAGGAAAATACACTGGGGGAAAAGTAAGAGCTTCAGGGACCTGTGGAACTGTAACGAACTATTTCGTTGGAATTGTCAAAAGGAGAAAGGAAGTGAGGCAGAGGATGTGCTGGAAGAAATGATGACTGAGGACTTCTCAAGTGTGGCATAAAATATAAAGCTACAGATTTAAGATAAACTCAAGGAAATCCATACCAGGACACATCATAGTTAAACTTTTCAAAGCTAAAGACAAGGAAAAAACTTGAAAGTAGAAAAAGAACAACGACACTTTAGCCATAGGAGAAAACAGAAAACTAATTTGAATGATAGTAGATGTCTCATCAGAAACCATGGAAGCCAGGAGCAAGTGGCATATTTTCAGATGCTGAAAGAAAACTGTCAATCTAGAATTCTTTATTGAGTGAAAATAGAAAACTAAAGCAGACTCCTATCCTAACATAATAGTTAAAGCAAATTCTCCAAATAGAACTTGGAACATTAGAAAGGAAGAAAGAATAAAATGAGCAAAAATAGTAAACATAATAAAGCCTCCTTCTTTGAGTTTTCTAAATTACATTTGATGGCAGAAGCAAAAATTGTAACAGCTAATGAGCCTAATTTTATATATACACATAATATATATAATATTTATATAATATATATAATATTTAAGCAATATGTAATATATATAATATTTAAGGCAATTTATATTATGAATGAGCAAAAATACAGGGGCATAAAGAGAAAGGTTTCTAGAGTACACTCAAACTGGTAAAACACCACCGCCTATTGATTGTGAAAACTAACGTATATACAAGCTAATATCTAGAGCAACCAATGAAGAAATTATATAGATACCCTCAAAAATACTACAAATAAATCAAAATGGAATTCTAAAACTATAACCACAGGCAGGCAGGAAAAAAAAAGGAGAGAGAAATGAAAACCAAAGTGAATAAACAGAAAAAAGCAGACTTAACTACTAACATATCAGTAATTACATTAAATAGAAATCAACTAAAGACACCAGTTAAAACACAGAGATTGGCAGAGTGGATTAAAAAAAATAACCCAATTATAGGTCAACAAGAAACTCATTTCAAATGATATATATAGTCAGGTTGAAAGTGAAGAATGGCAAAAGATACAATACACAAGCATTAATCAAAAGAAAGAGTAGTCCATTAAATTCAAATATAGTAGGTTTCAAAGTAAAGAAAATACCAGAGAAAGAGGGAGACATTTCATAATGATAAAAGGGTCATCTACCAAGAAGATGTAGCAATCCTAAATGTACATGCACCAGCCACACTTACTCTCTGAACAGCTGACAGAGTCACCGAGGATATACAACTCAACACCGTCAACAGGATCTAACTGACATTTATAGAGAATTCTACCACACAACAACAAAACATGTATTGTTTTCAAGTGCCCTCAGAACAAGTCTAAAATAGACCATATCCTAGCTCATAAAGCAAACTTCAAAAAAATGTAAAAAAATTGAAATCATACAGAGTGTTCTCTACCCACAATGGAATCAAACTATAAAGTTACAAGAACAATCTCCCAGTACTTGGAAACTTATCCATTGGTCAAAGAGGAAATTTCAAGGGAAAAAAAATTTTTTAAGTACATTCAGCTGAATGAAAATAATTAAAAATACCAACATCTGTTGAACAAATATTTAAGCAGCAAATACTCAAATCAATAATCTAAGCTCCCACCTAAAGAACCTAAAAAAAGGTAATAAAATAAACCCAAAGCAAGCAGTAGGAAGGAAATGACAAAGAGCAGAAAGAAATGAACTGAAAACAGGAAAAAAAAAAAATCAGTAATATAAAGAACTGGTTCTTCAAAAAGATCAACTGGTAATCCTCTAGGCAAGACACAAATGACCAATATCAGGGAAGACATGAAAAGGACAGTAAGACAATACTGAGAACAAGTCTGCACACATAAACCTGACAAATTAGATGAAATGGACCAATTCCTTGAAAAATACAAACTATTACAATCTATCCAATGTGAAAGAGGTAACATTATTAAAGAAACTGATTTTGTAATTAAAAGCCTCCCCAAAAATAAATCTCCAGGCTGAGACGGTTTCACTGGAGACTTACCAAACATTTAAGAATAATTAATATCAATTCTACACAAAATAAATAAAATGAGAATACAAAAAATTCTCAGCTCATTTTATGAAGCTACTATTCTCCTGACACCAAAACCAAATAAGTAGTTAAAAACAAATATAGGCCAATATTCCTCATGAGTATAAATGCAAAAATCCATCAAATATGGACAACAGAGTTCAACAATATGAAGAATTGCATATTATGACCACCTCTGATTTTTTTCCAGTGATGCAAGCCTGGTTCAATATTTTAAAACCATGGTAATCTACCTTACTGAGGAAAAATTATCAATCAATGAAGAAAAAGTAATTGTCTAAATTTAGTACTTACTCATGACTTTTTAAAAAAGCTCAGAAAAAAAGGAATAGATGGCAAATTTATCAACTTGATAAAGAGTATCTACAAAAACCCAACTTCTTATATTATCTTTAATGATGAAAGACTGTTTTCTCCTATGATTAGGAACAAAGCATGTTTATTCAACATACTTCCAGAAGTTATAGCTAGTAAAAGACAGGGAAACAAAAAGCATTCAAATTAACAAAAGAAATAATACTGCCTCTATTTTCAATTGACATAATTGAAAATCTCAAGAAAAAAACCCAGGAACAAGTGAATTCAGCAAGTTCCCAACATATAAGCTAATTAATTATATTTCTAGGTTCTACCAATGAACACAAGTACATTAGAATTAAAACTGCAACACCATTTACAATGATTCAAAAAAAAAAATACTTAGGTGTAGACTAAACAAAAAATGTACAGGACTTATTTCTAAAAACTACAAAATGTTAAAAGAAATTAAAGATCTAAATTAACAGAGATGTATACATGGTTGTAGAACGGAAGACTCAATACACTTAGCATGTCCATTCTCTCCAAACCAGTACAGAAATTTAACACAATTCCTACCAAAATACCTGCAAGGCTTTTTGCTAATACACAGAATATTCTAAAGTCCACATGGAAAGGCAAAGAACTAGAACAGCTAAAGTAATTTTGAAAACTTTTAGGAAAGAAAAATGGAGGAGTAAATCTTTGGGATAAAGGTCTGGACAAGAAATTCTCAGGTTCCATAGAAGAAAAACTAATAAATTGGGCTTTATAAAAATTAAAACTTTAGTTCTACAAATGACCCTCTAAAGAAGATGAAAACACAAGCTATAGATTAGAAGAAATTATGTTCAAAATCTCAAAACTCAAGAGTGAAAAAACAGAAATACAATTGGAAAATGGGCAAAAGACATGAAACAAATACATCATTGAACATTCTATAGACACCAAATGAGCGCATGGAAAGTGTTCAATATTATTAGTCAATGCAGTTAAAATCACAATTCGATATCACTACACACCCATCAGAATGGCTAAAAAAAAAAATAATGAGAATGCCAAATGCCAGTAAGAATGCAGAGAAACTGAGTTATTCATACATTAGTGATGGAAAGTAAATATAAATGGGAATGAAAAACAGTATGGCAGTTACTTAAGAAGCCAATCATGTGACTATTAAATAAACCAGCAAATGAACTCTTGGGCATTTATCCCAAAGATATGAAACTTGTGTTCACACAAAAACCTGTATACAAATGTATCTAACTTTATTCTTATCACCACAAACTGTTAACAATCCAGATGTCCTTTAGTGCATGAGTGGTTAAACAACCTATCCTATATTCATACCATGGAACACTAAATCTGGAATGAAAAGAAACAAACTTGACACATGTAATAGTTTGGATGAATTACCAGAAAATTAAGCCAATCCCTAATAGTAACATATTGTATGACTCCATTTATATACCCATTCTTGACATGCAAAATACATTACAGAAATGTATAACAGATTAGTGGTTGTCAGGAGTTAATGAGGTGAAGGAAAGGAAGAAAATGGGAGTGACTATAAAAAGGCAAGAGGAGGGAATTTTTTGTGATAGACGTGTTCTGTATCTTGATTGTTATCAATATCAATATCCTGATTGTAGTATGGTATTGTAGTTTTTGCAAGATTTTAGCGTTTGGGGAAACTAAGTAATGGGCATCCAAAATCTTTCTGTATTATTTCTTACAATTGCATGTGAATCTACAAAAAGTTTACTTTCAAAAAAGGAAAAACAGGAAAGATAATAAAAGGGAATACAGATTAAAAAAAAATAACTTGATTTAGGTATTAAGTATATCATTTAATTCTAAACATGGAAGCAAATAGGTTTCTTAAGAAAAAAGTGCTGATAAGCACAAATGACTCTGACAAGGCTCCATTTGCCTTTTACCCCTAGATGCCATTTTTACATCCTTAAGCTTAAAAAACTAACACTGAATATCCCTTCTGACTCTCTCCCACCACATCCCATGCTGTGTAATACTCCAGTGCTAGGTGGATGCCAGGAAGTAAAAAGAACTTAAACATTCCCTTCAGTTTTATTACCGATGAACTTATATAAACATAAATGAAAATTAAAAATTACTATATACTGCATTTACTTACCTGATTCATTAAGTTCAGATTTGAATTTTTTCCGGCCTTGAACCTGAGATTTTTTTCTCTGTTTAGCTTCTTTTTCCTTTTCATCATCACTGAAATCTAAAGCCTTGCAGAGAAAAACAGATTTTTGTCACATGGATTTACCAATTCAATGGTACATACTTTGGAGGTGGAAAGCATAAGCCTATTATTTAATATTGACTCTGAAAGAAAAAATCACTTTCAATACTTAACATTTTCCAGTAATATCTGAATTATATGATAGAAAAGTAAGTATTTTTTGAAAAATGCCTAATGACTATTAATTAACACAGGCCAGAAATCAAGATGAGTATTCAAGGCTGTTTTTGTTTTTTAATTTCTAGGAAGTTTCAGATAGGTAGCATTAAAATGCTGATCTTTAACAGACTTCAGATATGGGTATTCTACTAGCTAGAAAGTCTGACTTCCACGTTAGAGTCAAGATTCATCATAGTGCCAGCTGCCAAAATGAAGCTAAAGGAAGAAGTTAGGAATAAGCTTAAAGAACATAAATTATCAGATCTAATATAAAAATAAAAGAAAATGTATCTTTTTATTCATTCAAAAATTTTCACACACCCATTATATGCCAGGCACTATTCTAAACACTTCATAAGTATTTATTCTTTTAATAATATAATGTCAGGTATAATAAGGGATAAAAATAAATAATCAGGCCAAGTAAGAGTAGAGAAAAATTACTGGGTATATTTAGATAGGACTGCAGGAAAAGGCTTTGAAAAGCAGACAGATGCATTACTCACTTCCAAGAGGAAACATTTTAAATTACAATAGGTAGTTAGATTTAACTAAGAATTGAAAATCACTATTATGGTTCACCAAAAAGCCAAAGACTTATGGAGTTATATGTATTATGACTTCAATGATTTCTTAGAATAAAGACATTTTATTATTCTACTAATATCAGAAAACAGATATTTTCATAAAAAATATATGAAGGCAGGCTTACTGTGTAAGCATGCATGCACATTTAATAGGAAGAAATAAAATATATATGAAAGTCTTTGTATAGGATTTCTAGTATGGTCCCACTGAAATATATTTTAAATCAAATCTTCTATAAATCAAAAGTCCTTAACCTCAGAATCTATGATCAAATTCAAAAACACCAACTAATTTTTGTATTTTCAAACACATGACCTTTTATTAGTGATCTGAATGTGTTAAGATTTTCAAGCTCATGTTAAATATGGCATCTGCCAAACACTAGCAAGTACTAGATCAGATGGAAAACATTCCTTTCTCTGAAAGCATTCAGTCACATGAGAAGAACAGATAACACACCAATGAGCAAGAGCCGTGACTTGGTGCTATGGGACTCCAGGCCAGAAGAAAAGAGACACAATAAGAATATGCTTAAACATTTCTATCAATAGTTAAATAATCCTACAGATTACTTCTGACTATTCCACGTCTCTAAAGACCGCCACCAAGCTACTTTGAAACACAACACAAGTTTTTTCTAACATGGATTCAAGAAAGAAAAACCAAGAACACTCTTTTTAGGAAGGTAATTAATATTGTAAAATATGAAGAGGTAGACAGAATCCAATGATTTTGTACTTCAGTAAGAAAGGCAGCTTATTAAGAACAAAATTAGTAAATGTCCCACATGATAAATTTATGAAATTAAGGCAAAAAAATTTTTTTAATGTTAATTCTGTCTTTTCCAGGTGTTAACTAAATTGGCTTTTAAAAAATATAGGAAATTATAAGGAAAATAAGCTGATAATTATTAAAATGTGACTGAAAATTTTTTCCAAAATGATCCATCAAAAACTCTTATGTAGAGGTTTAGAACAGTCATCTGGGAGAACGGGGAGTGCACGGGCTCCCAGGAGGCAGTATGACTGAAGAGCAGCATTAAGGTCCTCCTCAGGGTAAGAACAATGAATTTAAAAGATTAAGTCCTGGCTCACTGTCTAAAATATCGTGCGTAAAAGACTTGTACCTACATCTGGCGGTGGTTCCTGATCATTCTTCCACGAGGCATCTGATCCCCTATCCCTAGAAAAGAAAAAAAGTCAAAGAAGCACTTAAGATTTCGTTTAGGGTTTATAACTTAATAGTATGAAGGATAATACAGTGAAAGACATGAGCTCAACATTTAATTTTGCAATATATATGAAAATAAGAGCAAAAAATAAACGACCATTTATAAGTCTTTTACCTTCCTTCAGAAGATGTGGGAAGTACGTAATAAAAACGTTAACATTTGGACACATAAGTTAGGCTTGGGGAATCAGAATGAGAAACCAGGGCTGGGTGTGCAGAGGAATGTGGTCTTGCAGTTCCTAAGCATCTCTAGATGTTATGGCTTTGGTTGATATGATCATGGTATCTGAGCTTAGCTCATTAAACTCACTTCAGTAAGTGCTTATTCTACACCAATATAGGTCAGCAACCAATGTTGCTCCAGATGGTAAGGACAGAAAAATGAATATGAAGCAACCAGTCCCTGATCTAATATTTTAGTGGTACAAATAACAACATCAAATTACTTTTCCTCAATTTACCTGAGGAGTAACAGTGATACTCTATGAGTAACCAAAGCTTATTCCAATAATGATTTTCAAAGCAGAAAGAGTGAAATAAAGGCTATAGTTTGGCAAGAAGGAGGAGCTTTGAAGATTCTGAAAGATAGTATCATAAGCATTAAGGACTTTAAGGGGGAAGTTTTATACTCTACGACCATCAAAAGTACATATATCTAAAGAAATATACCATGAGATAGGATTAAAGATGGCAGCATGAGAGGTGAGACAGAGACCTCCTCCTAAAACCACATGTAATAGGAAAATATAATTAATACCACTAATCCTGAAAGAGCAACAGGAAAGAGAGCTGCGCCAGACTGCATACACCTGGAGGAAAGAAAAGACCTCATGGAACAGGGTAACGTACCAAAGCCATGACCCAGTAGGACCCAAGCCCTTCCCCCACCCCAGCTCATCGGTGGGAGGAAGAGAAATGGAGTAGGGAGTAAGAGGAGGCATGGGAATGCTGAACACCTAGCCCTGGAGATCTGCTCTGGGAGCACAAACCTACATTGCATGGTGCTCTGGTGATTAGTGGGATTGGAAAGCTAAGACAGGTGGAATACCCAGAGACTGAGATTTCAGCTGTTTGTGGGAAACAAGAATTCATATCCTGATCTGGGTGGGCAGTCTGAGAGACTTCCTAAAAGTGAGAGGACTGCTAAAGGGCAAGGATTGCATAGAGATTAATGCTCAGGAGAAAGGACAGGTGGACAAAATTGTCCGGCTGCACTCTACCCAGCAGGTTGGGAACTTTCACGATTGTCAGGCGCTCCATCCCCCTGGCTGGCTACGCAGCTCCAAGGCCCCCCAATGGGATATGCAGCGAGCTGGCACCTGGCTTGCAAACCAGCAAACTGTTCCCTGGCATCAAGCCAGCCAGAGGGAAGCCCCGCCTACAGCAACTACAAACACAAAGCATAAAGGCTTATACCTGCATGTTTGGCCCAATGGGTATGGCAGAGACAGGCATAGCAACTGGGGATCAGTAAACAGCTCTTTCCTTCCCCCTGAAAGGAAGGGAGCAACACACAGCAGCAATTCACCGGAGAATTCCGCTTTATTGCGGAAAGGTGCTGGGTTATATAGGAAGGGGCATGGGGTGATTGTGGTGTTACTTCTACGGGGCTGGTGGCTATTGGCTAGGTGCTGGGAGTGGGAGTGGGGAGAGAGGTGATTGGTCTTTAGGTGGTGCCGTCGGGAACTGAGGACCCGGAAGAGAAGCCGGAAGTTCTCCATCTTACTGGCGGGGGCCCTTCATTCCCCCCTTTCTCCTCTATGGGGTTGTGGACATTGCTTTCTTTCTGACTGCTTCCTGCTGAACGGGGGCAGAGAAGAGAGTGAGGGCTTGAGGATTGGGGGGAAAGGGTTGATAGGACTCCCCACACTAAGGACGAGTAGATGTGGACTTCTTCAGGTTGGAAATCAATGAAGGTTCCTTGTAACTATAGGTTGAGGACTTGTTGATTCCAATGGTGCCAAGAGGATACGGGTGCCAGAAGCCAGCCGTCTGCGGCCATTGTCTCCAGGAACAGTTTCCAGCGGAGAGAGGGGTCTATTTCAGAGTGTGGTGAGGAGGTTACGTGAGGGTGAGGGATCTTCTGTGGCCAGGAGCTGATAGTTCCTGAGTAAAAGCTGGCTGAAAGTTTGATTAGAGATTTTTCCGACTTGGGATTTGATGAACTTTATTATACAGGGTAAGAAGAGACAGGTGAGAAGAATGATTACTATGGGGCCTGCAATGGGCTAGAGCCAGGTAAGGAGGGGGTTTGTTAGTATTGAAGAGAATGGGTTGGAATTGGAAGCAGAGTGGAGGCTGGAGGCAAGGTCAGTGAGTTTGGTAATGTCAGTTTCCACAATGCCGGATTCATTGATGTAACAGCAGCACTCCTCTCGAAGGAAGACACAGGTGCCGCCCTTTTTGGCTGTAAGCAGATCTAAGGCCTGCCAGTTTTGAAGGGTGACCTTAGCTAGCGAAGTGACCTGTCTTTGGAGAGAGGCTAGGGAATCGGCAGTGGATGTCAGGGCTCCCTCAAGTTTGGCATTGAGATCTTTAATTGCCCATACAAAGTGACCCAAGGCTCTTCCGGAAAACCCTGCCCCAATGGCTGAGGTGGTCAAAGAGATACCGACAATGATGGGAAGGAAAGCAGCCCTTTTTGTGCGCGAGGGTAAGGGAGGTTGGAGCTCAAGAAATTCTGCCATGCTGTAAAGTGTAAGCTGTGGGATTAGGGTGACGAGAATGCAGGGTATATCAGAGTTGGGAGGCAGTGAGTTGAAAAGACTGCCATTACACCAAAAGAAGTGTCCCGGTTGAGTGAAAGTCTTAGAGCCGGAGGTAGGGGTGTAGATAGAGAGGCAGTGAAGTGCGCTGGAGGGGGGTGGAGCTGGGCCTACACAGTGGTGGATGGTGAGATTATCTGTGTATTCTGGTTCCCATAGGGGTATGTCTGCCAGGGGGTGGAGGGGTTGTCCTTCTGCATGGAAAGAGTAGTTGGAAATGTTAAGGGGCACGGCAGCCAGCAATGGGTGCTGTAGTGATGCGCACAAGAAACAATTGGCGGTGTTGAGGGTGTGGTTGAAAAAGATGGTGGTGTCTTGAATAAGCTGTAACTAAGAGCAGGAGGAATAAGAAGATGAAGAAGGGCCATCAAGAGTTTGGATAATGATTTTTTCGGAATGTCCGATATCTGATGCAACTTGAGAGATCTGGGAGTGAGAGGGAACATACTCTCGAGAGATATGAAGGGAACTGTGGGGGGTCAAGTAAACTGAGGCTGTGACTCTGGCGGCTCATCAAGAGTCCCAGGGATCTGGGATTGATAAGGAGAATGAGCCGTTGGGGTATTTCATGAAACGGTTGGAGGAGTAATACTGTGGGTACTGGGAGTTACTCATGTAGTGAATGGCGCAAGACCAGTAGGAACATCCCCCGTAGGTGTCTTGCCATTGCCTGCAATAGGCTTGTCTTTGGTCATAGAGGAAGCAGAGGTAGGGAGAATAAAGGTAGCTGCTAGTGAACACTTCGGTGGAGGGAGAAAAGTGGAGGTATAAAGGCTCGGAGCAGCCTTTCAGAGGGCAGTCTGATGTGGCAATGAGGGCAGTAAGTTTCGTTTGATGCTGTGTGTAAGTCTGTCTCAATTTGAATCGCCATACAAAGGAGGCTGGGGTGGCGGGGAAGACAATAGGAATGAGGAGAAAAAGCAAGAGAGCGGTAAAGGAGGAAAAAGTCATGATTCGGGTATGGATGGCAAAGGGGGTGAACGGGATTTTGGAGGAAAGAGGACAGTAAGGTCAGGAGTCTGGAGGGAGGGAGAGTCTGTAAACTTTTGTAGGTTAAGAGATCCTTTAGGTGATGTGGGGACAGAATGGTAAGGGGCACCCCGAATATTAGTTTATGAGCTTCTTTCTGCAAGAGCTGTCCAGTGGCTAATGCCTGTAGGCAGGGGGCCCATCCCCGAACTGTGGGGTCTAATTGCTTGGAAAGATAAGCTACTGGGGCAAAGGATGGGCTATAATATTGGCTTAGGACTCCTAGAGCTTGACTGGACCTCTCATGAATGTATAATGAGAAGGGCTTCAACAAATCAGGAAGATGGACAGCTGGGGCTTCCACAAGGGCTCGACGGAGCTTAATGAAGGAGTGTCAGGGTGAGGAGGATAATGTTTCTTCAGGGGGGCCCTTACTGAGGTTGTATAGGGGTCTTGCCAACAGGGAAAAGTTAGGGATCCATGCTCTCAAATACCCAGCCAGTCCTAGAAAGGAAAGGATTTCTGTCTTGGTTTTGGGAATGGGCAGGTCAGAGAGGAGCCGTTTTCTGTCTAAGGTAATGGACTTTCTTTGTTGAGATAGAAGAAATCCAAGGTAAGTGACAGAAGGGGAAGAGATTTGAGCTTTGACAGGGGATACCCGGTAACCTCTGGAAGCTAGAAGGTTAAGTAGGGAGGCAGTGTCAAGTTGAGACTGTTCCCACCAGGGACTGCAGAGTAGAAGATCATCCACGTATTGTAATAAGGTGGACTCGGAAGCTTTGTGGCAAAACTGTTCAAGTGAGTTGTTCAGAATGTCTTGTGTATGGGTCTGTCCAGGTTAAGGCAAAAAAATCTTGGGAGGAGGGGTCTCAGGAGGCCAAGGCAGGGCAGCGATAAAAGGGTGTATGGATTTGGGACTAAGGGATGGATAGGGACGATGGTCATGTTGATGAGGCGAAGGTCTTGGACGAGACGGAAAGATCTGTTGGTTTTTTGAACAGCTAATATGGGGGTATTAAACGGGGAGTGAGTGGGTCTGAGGTAATTTTTGTTTAAAAGATCTTGAATGATGGGTTGGAGGCCTATGATGGCTGAAGTGGTTAGGGGGTATTGGGCCTGACAGATAAACTGAGAGGGGTCACGTAATTTGATAGAGGCAGGAGGACATAGAGCCACGGAGGGGCTTGTAATGTCCCAAACTCTGGGATTACAGGGTGTATGAGGGCGGAACTGGAGCTTTCATTGGGTAGAGGGGGGTCGTCGGCTATAAGGGCCATCAGAAAGGGAGTACTGGGGGCTGTGGGAGTGGATATAGTTATGGAATCATGGAGGAGAGAAAGGATGTCCCATCTTAGTAAGGGGATGGGACACTGGGGCATAACCAGGAAGGAGTGGGAGAGACGTATGGGATTGTCTTGGATTGTGCATAAAAGGGGGGGGTTTTAATGGGAAAATCTGTTATCTCCTACCCCGACTATAGGAGTAATGGCAGGCGTGGTAGGGCCCCGGTATTCCTGCAAGACTGAGAAGGTGACTCTTGTATCCAGGAGGAAGGAGATGGGGCGACCGTCTACTATTAAAGTAACTCTGGGCTCTTGTTTGGTGATGGAAATGGTCGGGCGAGAAGCCCCTGGGCCCCGTCAATCTTCTTCTGCCAGCCCCACTACGGAGGGCTTAGGATGGGGGTTGTTCGTCCAGCCTCCCCTTCGGGTGGCTGGGCAATCAGACCCCTAGTGGCCCTTTTTGTGGCATCTGGGGGATGGGGTGGTAGCCCTTGACCAATGTCCTCTTGTCTGCACTTGAAACAAGCTCCTGTGGGGGGCTTGTTTGTAGAAGAGCGCCCAGGTTGTGGTTTTATCAGCTGGGCCAACATTTGGAAATTGGCCTGATCAGCCTTTTGTTTACGGCATTCTTTCTCCTCTTCCCGGTTATTGAAGACTTTAAAGGCCACTGTTACGATCTAAGTCTGTGGGGTAGCGGGGCCCTGTTCTAACTTTTTGAGTTTAGCTTTAATTTCGGGGTAGCTTTGAGCTAGGAAGTATGTCATAAGGACATGTCTCCCGTCAGGCGTTTCTGGGTCCAGGCTGGTATACTGTAATAGGGCTTGAGTGAGTCTGTCTAAGAACTCGGAGGGAGCTTTTGAAAATTGACTATTTACGAGCTGCTTTTTTCAGACCTGCTATTAAGCAGCAGGTGAAGATATCTCGAGAGCGTAGACTCACGGTGGTGTTATAATCTCAGTGTGGGTCTTGTTTGGGGACAGCGGTGGGGCCAGGGGGATAGGTGGGGTCAGTCCTGTGTGTTTCGGTGGCGTGCGTTCTTCTATGCTCTTCAGGAGGGAGGGTATTGGCTAGGAGCATGAAAATGTCATGATGTGTGAGGCTGTATGACTGGAGGGTCTATTGAAACTCTCTGATATATGTTGTGGGATCAGTGGAAAAGGAACTTAGGCATTTCTCAAGTTGGGCTAAATCTCTTAAGGAGAAAGGGACGTGAACGCGCACGATGCCTTCAGATCCTGCCACTTCCCGGAGGGGGGGGGGCGATAATTTTGGGAGGCCCTCGGGACCGAGTCTGAGGAGGACTGAATGGTTCTGGCTCAGTCTGTGGGGGAGAAACAGGTGATGGGGGCAAAGACAGAGGAGGCTCTTGGAACTTAGTTAGAGGGGGGCTGAAAGCCTCAGGCTTGATCTGTAGGGGGGTGAGGTGGGGGAGGAGATGGTGGTGGAGGAAGGGGGAGGGGCTGTTGTAGGAGAGGAGGGGGGAGTGAATGGGAGGCTTCTGCGGGAGAGACGGCTTGCAGGCTAGGAGAACTTGGGGGGGTGGGGGGAGGAGGCCGAAAGCTTCGGTATAGGGAATCTCCTTCCAGTTTTTCAGGCACTGGCAGTAGTTAAAGAGATCGCGAGTGATGTTAGGATCAAGAGTTCCCCCTGCGGGCCACTGGTTGTTATTGTCTAGGGGGCATGTCGGCCAATCTTGGGAGCAGTATTTGCGGAGAAGTTTTGGTTTTATATCAGGTGTCAGGGAGAGGGTGGCTAGATACTTGAGCAGGCATTCAAGAGGTGAACTTTCAGGGAGGGATGAGGAGGCTCCCATGGCTAAAGGACAGAGAAGGAGACAAACAGGGGAAGACGAACGGAGACCCTCGGACTGGGAGCAGACGGCAAGGAGACAAAGGGCGTCCCCGATGATCCTTGGTGGTCTGCGGTAACTCGTATACGAGTCGTTTTCTTAGGAAGTGTGGGTCGTCACCCAGACTTCTCTAAGAAGGCAGAGTGCCGGAGTCCAAGGTACCTAGTACTAGGAATTTTCGGCGGACGGAACAGATTTCGGCAGGCAGAACAGGAGGAGGAAGGGGGAAAAGGGAGCGTTCTAATCCCCAAAAGAGTCACCTCGTTTATGGCTGTTGGAGGAGGGGCCTGAGGGTCTGCAGCAGCTGTGAAGGCCGGAGGCGGCAATTTATGGCTGTTGGAGGGGGGCCTGAGGGTCTGCAGCAGCTGTGAAGGCCGGAGGCGGCAATTTATGGCTGTTGGAGGGGGGCCTGAGGGTCTGCTGCAGCCGTGAAGGCCGGAGGCGGGGAGAAGTTCCCTCCTCGTCCCCGAGCGTCAGGGCCTTGCCGGACGATCACGGTCAATGGCACTGCGATAGCTTGGGGAAGAGTGGCTCACTCCGGTGGAAAACTTACCCAAAGGCCAAAGAGGAGTGGTGAGTGTGAGGAGCCAGCGCCGGAAAAAGAGGACAAGGGCAAGCTGCTGCTGGTGTTGGGGGGAAGACGGGGCCCAGTTGGGGTGTCCCGTCTCCCGGGTTTCGGCACCAAAGAAAGGAAGGGAGCGACACACAGCACCAATTCACCGGAGAATTCCGCTTTACTGGGGAAAGGTGCTGGGTTATATAGGAAAGGGCATGGGGTGATTGTGGTGTTACTTCTACGGAGCTGGTGGCTATTGGCTAGGTGCTGGGAGTGGGAGTGGGGAGAGAGGTGATTAGTCTTTAGGTGGCGCCGTTGGGAACTGAGGACCTGGAAGAGAAGCCGGAAGTTCGCCATCTTACTGGTGGGGGCCCTTCACCCCCAGGCACCAGCACCACTCCCCTGCAACTCCTAACATCGCTCCAGGGGCTGAGCAGCTCCAGAGAGGAGAGCTTCTGGGCACAAGAGCACTCCACAAGCAAATACGAAACGTCAAAGGAACCTGTTTCAATGCAAAATCTCAACACCAGAAAAAGGCTTGAGTGAGACTGAACTAATAAATCTTTCTGAGATTTCAAAATAAAAATCATAAACATGCTCCTGTAGATACAGAAAAGTATTCAAGAACTCAGGAACGAATTCAGGATGGAGATCCATCATTGAGGAACACAGTGCAGGGTGTTAAAAGCAGATTAGATATGGTGGAGGAGACAATAAATGAAATAGAAATTAGAGAAGAGGAATGTAAAGAAGCTGAAGCAGAGAGGAAAAAGGATCTCTAGGAATGAAAGAATATTGAAGAGAACTGTATGATCAATCCAAACAGAACAATATTCATATTATAGGGGTACCAGAAGAAGAAGAGAGAAAAAAGGGATAGAAAGTGTCTTTGAGAAAGTAATTACTGAAAACTTACCCAATCTGGGGAAGGAGATAGTCTCTCAGGCCAGGAAGGTGCACAGATCTCCCAACAAAAGGGACCCAAAGAAGACAACACCAAGACACATAACAATTAAAATGGCAAAGATCAAAGATAAGGACAGACTATTAAAAGCAGCCAGAGAGAGAAAAAAGGTCATATACAAAGAAAAACCAATCAGACTACCATCAGACTTCTCAGCAGAAACCTTACAGGCAGAAGGGAATGGCATGATGTATTTAATGCAATGAAGCAGAAGAGCCTCAAACCAAGAACACTTTATCTGGCAAGATCGTCACTTAAATTTGAAGGAGGGATTAAACAATTTCCAGATAAGCAGAAGCTGAGAGAATTTACCTCCCACAAACCATCTCTATAGTGTATTTTGGAGGGACTGCTATTGATGGAAGTGTTCCTAAGGTTAAACAGCTGTCACCAGAGGTAATAAACAGGGATAGACAAAGAGTGTAGAATATGATACCTAATATATAAAGAATGGAGGGGGAAGAAAAGGATGGAAAAAAAAAGAACCTTTAGATTGTATCTGTAATAAGATACTAAGTGAGTTAAGTTAGACTCTTGGATAGTAAGGAAGTTACCCTTGAACCTTTGGTAACCACGAAACTAAAACCTGCCATGTGAATAACTACACACCTACTGATAATCACCCTAAATGTAAATGGTATGAATGCACCGATCAAAAGACATAGAATCACTGAATGGATAAAAAAGCAAGGCCCAACTATATGCTGACTACAAGAGACTCACTTCAAACCCAAAGACACACACAGACTAAAAGTGAAGGGCTGGTAAAAGATATTTCATGCAACTAATAGGGAGAAAAAAGCAGGTGTTGCAGTACTTGTATCGACAAAATAGACTTTAAAACAAAGACAGTCACAAGAGACAAAGAAGGACATTACAAAATGATAAAGGGGTCAATCCACAAGAGGATATAAGCATTATGAACATTCATGCACCCAACACAGGATGTGAAACAAATATTAACACAATTAAAAGGGGAAATAGAATGCAATGCATTCATTCTAAGAGACTTCAACACTCCACTCACTCCAGAGGACAGATCAACCAGACAGAAAATAAATAGACAGAGGCACTGAACAACACATTAGAAGAGATGGACCTAACAGACATCTACAGAACTCTACACCCAAAAGCAGCAGAATACACATTCTTCTCAAGTGCACATGGAACATTTTCAAGAACAGATCATATACTAGGCCACAAAAAGAGCCTCAGTAAATTCAAAAAGATTTAAATTGTATCAACCAACTTCTCAGACCACAAAGCTATGAAACTAGAAATAAATTATGCAAAGAAAGTGTAAAAGCCCACAAACACATTGAGGCTTAACAATATGCCTCTAAATAATCAATGGATCAATGATGAAATTAAAAGAGATCAAGCAATATATGGAGACAAATGACAATAATTCAACACTGCAAAATCTGTGGGATGCAGCGAAGGGCATGTTAAGAAGGAAGTATATTGCAATACAGGCCTACCTCAGGAAAGAACAATCCCATATGAACAGTCTAAACTCACAATTAACAAAACTAGAAAAAGAACAACAAATGAGGCCCAAAGTCAGCAGAAGGATGGTAATAAAGATTAGAGCAGAAATAAATAAAATTGAGACGAATAAAACAATAGAAAGAATCAATGAAAGCAGGAGCTGGTTCTTTGAGAAAATAAATAAAATAGATAATCCTCTAGCCATAATTATCAAGAAAAAAAGAGTCTACACACATAAACAGAATCAGAAATGAGAAAGGAAAAATCACTACGGACACCATAGAAATACAAAGAATTATCAGAGAATACTATGAAAAATTACATGGTAACAAACTGGATAACCTAGAAGAAAGGACAACTTTCTAGAAAAATACAACCTTCCAAGGCTGAATCAGAAAGAAATAGAAATCTGAACAGACCAATTACTGGCAACAAAACTGAACTGGTAATCAAAAAATTACCTAAGAACAAAACCCGTGGACCAGATGTCATCACCAGTGAATTTTATCAAACATTTAGTGAAGACCTAATACTCATTCTCCTAAAAGTTTTCTAAAAAGTAAAAGAGGAAGGAATACTTCCAAACTCATTCTATGAGGCCAGTATCACCCTAATATGAAAACCAGGCAAAGACACCACAAAAAAAGAAAATTACAGACCAATATCCCTGATGAACATACATGCAAAAATACTCAACAAAATATTAGCATACCAAATTCAAAAATACACCAAAAAGATCATATGTCATGCCCAGTACAATTTATTTCAGAGATGCAAGGATGGTACAATATTGGAAAAATCCATCAACATTATCCACCACATCAACAAAAAGAAGGACAAAAGCCACATGATCATCTCCATAGATGCCGAAAAAGCATTCGACAAAATTCAACATCCATTCATGATAAAAACTCTCAACAAAATGGGGATAAAGGGCAAGTGCCTCAACATAATAAAGGCCATATATGACAGACCCACAGCCAACATCATACTTAAGAGCGAGAAGCTGAAAGCCTTTCCTTTAAGATCAGGAACAAGACAAGGATGCTCACTCTCTCCACTTTTATTCAACATAGTGCTGGAGGTCCTAGTCATGGCAATCAGACGAAACAAAGAAATAAAAGTTATCCGGTCTGGTAAAGAAGAAGTTAAACTGTCACTGTTTGCAGATGACATGATATTGTACATAAAAAACCCTAAAGAATCCACTCCAAAACTACTAGATCTAATATATGAAATTCAGCAAAGTTGCAGGATACAAAATTAATACACAGAAATTTGTGGCATTCCTATACACTAATGATGAACTAGCAGAAAGAGAAATCAGTAAAACAATTCCATGCACAATTGCATGAAAAAGAATAAAATACATAGGAATACACCTACCAAAGGAAGTGAAGGACCTATACACTGACAACTACAGGACACTCATGAGAGAAATTAAAGAAGATACAAATAAATGGAACTGCATCCCATGCTTATGGATAGGAAGAATTAGTATTATCAAAATGGCCATTTTGCCTAAAGCAATCTACAGATTCAATGCAATCCCTATCAAAACACCAACAGCATTCTTCATGGAACTAGAGCAAATAGTTCTAAAATTCATATGGAACCACCAAAGATCCTGAATAGCCAAAACAATCCTGAGAAGGAAGAATAAAGCAGGGGGGGATTACACTCCCTGACTTCAAGCTCTACTACAAAGCCACAGTAATCAAGACAGTTTGGTACTGGCACAAGAACAGACACATAGACCCATGGAACAGAGTAGAGAGTCCTGATATAAACCCAAGCATATATGGTCAATTAATATATGATAAAGGAGCCATGGACATACAATAGGGAAATGACAACTTCTTCAACAACTGGTGTTGGCAAAAGTGGACAGCTACATGCAACAGAATGAAACTGGATTACTGTCTTTCCCCATACACAAAAGTAAACTCAATGGATCAAAGACCTGAATGTAAGTCATGAAACCATAAAACTCTTAGAAGAAAACATAGGCAAAAATCTCCTGAATATAAACATGAGTAACTTTTTCCTGAATGCATCTCCTCGAGCAAGAGAAACAAAAGCAAAAATGAACACATGGGACTACATCAAACTAAAAAGCTTCTGTACGGCAAAGGACACCATCAACAGAACAAAAGGCATCCTCCAGTATGGGAGAATATATTTTGTAAATGACATATCCAACAAGGGGTTAACGTCCCAAATATATAAAGAACTCACATGCCTCAACACCCAAAAAGCAAATAACCCTATTGAAGAATGGGTGGAGGATATGAACAGACAATTCTCCAAAGAAGAAATTCAGATGGCCAACAGGCACATGAAAAGATGCTCCACACCACTAATTATCAGAGAAATGCAAATGAAAACCACAATGACTTATCACCTCACACCAATTAGGATGGCCAGTATTGAAAAGACTAAGAACAGCAAATGCTGGCGAGGATGCGGAGAAAGGGGAATCCTCCTACTCTGCTGGTGGGAATGTAAGCTAGTTCAACCATTGTGGAAAGCAATATTGAGTTTCTTCAACAAACTAAAAATAGAAATACCATTTGACCCAGGAATTCCACTCCTACTATTTTACCAAAGAATATAATTTCTCAGATTCAAAAAGACACATGCACCCCTATGTTTACTGCAGCACTATTTACAATAGCCAAGATATGGAAGCAACCTAAGTGTCCGTCAGTAGATGAATGGATAAAGAAGATGTGGTACATATACACAATGGAATACTATTCGGCCATAAGAAAGAAACAAATCCTACCATTTGCAACAACATGGATGGAGCTGGAGGGTATTATGCTCAGTGAAATAAGCCAGGTGGAGAAAGACAAATACCAAATGATTTCACTCATCTGTGGAGTATAACAATGAAGCAAAACTGAATGAACAAAACAGCAACAAACTCACAGACTCCAAGAAGGGACTAGTGGTTGCCAAGGGGGAGGGATGTGGAAGGGTGGGTGGGAGGGAGGGAGAAGGGGATTAAGGGGTATTATGATTGGCACACATGGTGTGGGGTGGATCATGGGAAAGACAGTGTGGCACAGAGAAGGCAAATAGTGACTCTGTGGCATGTTACTATACTGTTGCACAGTGACTGCAGTGGGGTATGGGGGAGACACGATAACATGGGTGAATATAGTAACCACACTGTTTTTTCATGTGAAACCTTCGTAAGAGTGTATATCATTAATACCTAAATTAAAAATTAAAAATAAATTTTAAAAAGTACTTATATCTTATGAGTATGATTATAATTTTTTGAAAGGTCATTTTAGTCTTATCTTTTTAAACTCTTTGATTTCATATGTTGACAATGTCGTTATTCATATTATAAAGTATATGTTGTTCTCACTGCTTTAAATTAGATCTCAAAAATGAGATTCTCAGGATTTAACTTATTAAAATCATTAATTCATATACATAATGTATAAAAATCAATTTTTAGCTGTTAGTGGGCTGGCACAATATGAAAATCATTAAGTTAGCTCTAAAATTTTGATTCAGAACTTTGACATTATATTTGAGGCATTATCAATGATTTTTCCACCACTTAAAAAGAAAAAGCTTTTACTTGCCAATTATCATCTTACATCTATACATTTAACATAGCTCCAGTACTCATCTTTGCACATATACCGTCTCATGGCCTACAGTTTAAAGGCATAAAGGGAAAAGTTCCCCAACTAACGCATTTTCCACAGAAAAACTCCATTAAAGAAAAGATGATAAAGTAATATTTCAGTAAGTACTTTTTAATAAGAGAAGTTCACCAGAAGCTAAGATTAAAATAGCCTTACTAGAAGTGGGTAAGTTGGACAGGAGATAAACTTTTCCTAAAAAACAGCATGCCCAAGTTCTCATGACACCTAAAAGGCAGTCTAGAGTAGTCTTCGTCAGATAGGGTTTCTGCAGGGTAGGCCTAATTTCCCAGTTCTTTAGTTTGTTATTTCTCTCCAGGACAAAATACTTGTTCTTGCAAATCAAGAACAAAGACTGCACCCATTATTTAAAATCTATTCAATAAGCATCTTTTGAAAACCTTTTCAGTTTGTCTGTTTTAAGCTAAAATATTTTATTTGTTAAAATCTACATATATGGCATATCCACAGCAACAACCTAATATTTAAAGTAAAATGAAATGCTAATTATTTAAGGAATGATTTTGACTGCATACTAAAACATTTAAGGCTTTATTGTGTATTTAATTCACCTTTCTTGTTAGTAGTTTATTTAGAAAAATTAACCTTACACGGTCTTAATAACTTAGGCAAAATGTTTCGTCAGGTAATTATGGGGATTCTTAAACACGAGTTTAATCAATTATCAGGAACAAAATTTTCATCTCTGAAATAATAAACATAATTTAGAGGCTTTATTTAAAATATAAGTGATATAGAGATCTTGTTAGCCAGGCATTTGGGACTCATATTTTTGAAGCTGCACCAAGAAACTCACTGAAGTTCCTTTGTATTTGCTACAAAAACCACATCTGTAAAGCTTCACCTACATTTAAATTTCCAAACTAAAAGAGAGCTAAACCTAAAAAGGACTTGTGTGTCAAACTGAGAGCAAGGTCCTTCTGGATTTAAGATCCCTTTTCCCTCTCCCAATCTTCTGCAGTCTACCCCAAATCTGACAGTAATTTTAGTGGCTCATATTCATTACATCTTTCCAAAGAGTGCAAGTTATTTTTACATGAAAAGCTATTCTTTTTGAACTACATGCCATTAGTTTATGTGAAAATTAAATTATATAATTATAACAAGTTTATTCAGTTGATATAAAGGGCTCTACAGCTAACACTTGGCAACACAATAAACACTTGGAAAATACATGATTAACCAGTGGGAGTATTAACATGCAAAAATATTACTATCCACATGCTACAGATACACAGATTCTCAGGGATACCTTTTAACTGCCTCTTCTATAAATTTACAATTTATAAGCAACCTGAAATTTACTCACCTTTTTTTCCTTGAGAATTACAGTTTTATTAAATAGTTAAGCCTTATGAATGTAATCCCAAGAAAATTTTATTTAAAATGGAAAAGAATTTTCTTTAAATGGTAATAATAATATTGAAGTAGCATGTATATTTAAAAAAAGCATACAATGAAAATAACACTGAATTAGAGTTCATAAAATTTATATGGCCCAAATGTATTTCTACTAGTTGATCATGTCATTTTGGACAAAAGCTAAAAATGATCTCTACCTATAAAATCTGACAACTTGTAGTTTTCAGAGATGTTATTAGGAATATAAATGAACTCTTTGGAAGACAGATTCCATGTGACTAAGAAATCATCATTACTGAGAATTACTCCTAAAATGAAACATTAGATAAGCAAACAGCAAACATGTCAATAAAGTACTTACTGTTTAAGTTTTTCTGTGAATATATATTGGGTGAAGTCTTTCATTGATGGAGCAAAATACATAGTATCCTTTAGTTTAATACCTTTACTCTCAATATGCTCTGAAGAATTAAACCGTAACACATAAAATGGATGTGCAACAGGTCCAAATATCTCAAATATCTATAAAATAGAAGTAACATAGAGGCCTCCTTTATTATGTAAAATAATAACTGGAAAAGTTAGTAATATTTAAAAGGAATCACTGGTAACTGTTTTAAGACGGTAATTTTGTCATGTTAGAGCAATAAAATAAAACTGCATTTATATTTAAGCCACTTTTGCATACTCATAAAGTCTTCATATTTCGATTATAAATGCATTTGCTTATTGCAGAGGTCATTTTTATGAATTTAAAACAAGTGCAACAAATTTGTTCCTTGCTAAATTCAAAACATTTTGGTGTACCAACTAGATGCAAATTATGAACTGTTCTTTATTACTGTTTATTTGATTTGTAAGGTATGAAAAAAAGAATTACAACTGATAACTTTTGAGAAGTAAAATGCTGTCATTTGAAATCATGACATAAAACTTAAAGCAAGCTTCTTTTTCTATGGGTAATTCAATCACTTGGCTGTTTCCATATAGTGGTTAACATTTTTATAAACCACAACTTTTTCTAATTCAAAAGTAGTAAAGTAGATTTGAATTTGAAGTTGCTTATTTCTCAAAAACCAAAGATGCTAAACAGCCTTTAACTTTTATGCAGTTTCTTTTAGCACATTTTATTTCCAAAAAATTTTTTGAATGATAAAAGGAAGCTTCTCATTTTCACAGTCTTGTCAAAATAAATACCTGAATTTTTGAAAATAATGTTTCTGATAACAAATATATGTATGTTATAGAAACTAGACCATAACCAATGTCAGTGTAGGTTTTCCTGATCTTTTTTCTATTAATAAATGTTTTCTTGAGAGTACATTACAGTCTTGTAAACTGTGCTCTTTTAAAACCTAAAGTTGCATTAAGGTTTTCCATATTATAAATATTCTTCACAAGTCCAATTTCAGTGGCTATATAATATTCCTTTACAGATCTATCACAGTTCATTAAACTTGTCTTACAGGACATTTAAGCAGCTTCTAATTTGTTCAATATAAAAACTGATACCATGATAAACATCTTTATTTAAATTTCTGTACTTCAGACTTCATGAAATTGATTCGTAAGGGACAGAATGATTAGAGCCAAAAGTATGATTATTATTAAAACTCTTGATGTGAACTATTAAATAACTTTTCCAAATAGCCTGCACCATTTTAAACCAAGTACACCGTAAGTACCTGTTTTATTACATCCTCAGTTCTTGATTTTTGATAGTAAATGTTCTCATTTTATTCTCTTTAGTACACCATTCAAGCTTTCGATAATTTTCAGCAAGACATAAAACAGCTCACCCATCAGTGTACTAACAGCAGACCTCTTCTAACCAGAATTGCAAAGAAAAGAGATTGCAGCACATTACATAATTAAAGTAACTTATTGTCTTACCTGTCACTTTTTAAAAAATTCTTTAAAATAATTTGCATGTTTTTAAACCCCATTGACTAATCAATTGTGATCTTGTACACAGAACTGTTACCAATAGACTACTTTCCCAGATAGCATGACTGTATTTCCTAACCATGAGAAACGATTTCACTAGGGAAATGTCTAACAACTTTGGGCTTATGAAACACTGTTTTGAACTAAAATGAAAGACATTCAAAATTCTTGGATAAAATCAAAGCATACTTGTTGCCTATTCTTAAGATCTGAAGTGCTGATGAGCCACAGCTACAATAATTCATTATAAAAGTTTTAAGTAAAATAATACCACATACAGCAGGTTAACAGGAAGCTGTACTATGGAATCAGTATATGGTATATACCAATACTGAAAGAGATTTATGGCCCTGTTTCAAAGAGTCACAAAAAAGCCTGAGAACAAAAGCAATTTAGCTATTCCAGAGTTACAGAAAATAAGGATTTAACAGTATTTTAAACCACTATCAGCTTCAAAGTACAGGTTTAAAACTGGCTAATACCTGGCAGCTAAACTGTGAAGAGCAACTATAGACAAAAGTAGGGTTGAAGCCAGCTCACTTCATCTCACAATTCCATTAAACCTTGTAGCCCTGCTCAGTCTTTCCAATGACTGTGGATTTTGCAACTTCTGAACTATCCGACTAGAGGGGAAGGCATAGACTGCAAGGACAATGTAAGAAACAGAATTTAGCCTATAATGTCTAAGATTATTTACTTCAAGGTGGACAGGTAGCTTTCTTTATATCTTAAGTAGTGATATATGTTCTGTATACTCATACACTCATATAAACATAAACATACATCCAACTAATATTTATACTTGCCCTGTCATTTCAAAGTGACGTTCTGCTTGGCTCTATGGTATAATACTTACTATCTCTTATTCAAAAACAGTATCTCTCTGCTAAAAGACTTCAAAGCTTCCTTTCAGACAAAGGGGTCACAAACACATACCACTACCACCACACAGTACAGATACAGCATAGGGTCTCCTGGGGAAAAAACTGACAAGCAGAGACGCAAGACCACGCTCAGGTCCCCAGATTCTCATCCCACAGCATAGACTGGGCTTAGCTGTTCTGTACTCAGCATGGCACAACTTCCAGAGACTGGGGGCCACCCGGGTCAGTTGGCTGGACCTGCACAGAGAGTGCTCCAAGACACAGGATAAGCTAAGCTGCACTCTCCTCCCCTCTCCACACACACCACGGTACTTATGGACCAGCCTAAGAGGGATTAGATAACTCCTACTTTCTCTAGGTATCAAGAAACACATCAATGAATCTCTAGGCCCAGGAACAATGCTGGAGGGCTGTGCATGTGAAGGGGCTTATTTAACTGATATTCTCAATCCTCCACGCCCCTGCCATTATTCTGGGGAATCATTCAAGGTGTTTAGTTAGCTTTATCATCAAGTATTTTTGAAAGATTTGTCACTTCTTGAATTTACAAAGCTTTTTACGTAAGATTTAGAAATAGGTTTAATTTTTTTCTTCTAGATTTATGTCACATAGCTAAAGTTAGAAGCATAAATGTTGCATTTTTATATGACTCCTTTCAAAGTCAAATGACAAAAGAAATATTAACATTATTAATCATGATTATAGTACTGAAAACTCAAATGTATTGGGGGATGTAAGAAATGTGAGTTTGGAGGTTTTTATAATTAGCGAAGTATTGGATATATTGGAATTAAAACTGCCTAGGTTAGCTACTTAGAGAAAAAGGCAACTGTTAGGAAAATCATAAATAAAAGGAATTGGTTTCCATTCATAGTCAGAAAATCAAGAAATACATTTACCTTGCCTCTTCTCCCCTCTTTTCTACTAGTTTCTTGAGGACAGCAAGAAGTGTTTTGGTTTTGCACCAGTGCAAAATACGGTTTCTCTGAAAGAAGTATACCAGTGGCATGGAGAGCCACCAACAGTCCAGTCACCTACTCACTCCCATTCTTCTTCTCTCTGAGGGTATCTCAAACCCCTTTCAAATGGCACTGGCCATACCCATACTTGAAAGAAAAGTACTAAGCCTAGATATTTCAAAGGGAAGAAGTACACCATCCTTCAGGCATTAAAGAGTCTTTCTCCCCTTCATAAACTTTCTCAAGAATTGACAAAAAATATTAGCTATAGGCTCCATTAATTCTGCCACTGCTTGCTTTGCAGTCCTAAGTGACTAATTTCTCTCTGGTAAACTAGCCTGTCAACCTAAAAAACATATGTAGATATTATAAGGTGGCAAGATCCTGATAAAAACCTAATTTCTTTCTAATTTGTGTTAGAATAGTAGGAAAAGGCAGAGAAAAGGGAAGTCATGTGACCCAATAATATAGTTAAAAACATGCTTTTTTCTGATGAAATGTTAATTAATTGCATTTCCCAGAACAAGAACAACAAAAGCTAAGTGTTGCTTCTCTGGGAAAAACTAAACCCCAGAAAGCTGCTTCTCCAAAGATAGCAGCTGGTTCCTTGTTTATCTTCAACTTAATAAACACATAGCACATGTAATTTAACAAAGCACTGTGCATACAGTGGGCAATACAGAGGTGGATAAAACTCTGTTCTTACTGCCAGGAAAAAAACAAAACAAAACAAAAAAACACTTGGTTGGTATTTATATTCTTGATCTTAAAGGTTTAACGTCCTCTGCTAACTGCTCAGAATTGAATTCTTCCCTATTAAGGATGGAAGTTCCTTTAGTAAAACATTAAAAGGGAACCAAGCTTATAGAGAGTTCTAAAGTACACATAGTCAGAGTTCCCTAGAAGGTGACACTTTACTGCTATCACAGAAATCCTTTTCCATGAAAAAGATTCCACTCTCAGCTTCCCTGAGGAAGCTGAAGTCCAAAAAGTTCTGAAAGGCCTGTTCAAAGGGACTCACCAAACAAAAAGGGTCAGAACTACTACACTATGCAAGGTCTCCTGCACGCAACTCTCTCAAGTGCCTGGAGGGTGGGTGGGGAACTGTGTCTATTCAACATGTAAATCCACTGCCTACCTGACAAACATTAGGAAAGAATTCTGTACAGATGCATTTAATGACTCGTGCGGCAAAGCGCAATAAGCAGTATTTAACCAATATACAGACACAAAATATTAAAGAAATTGAGAATTAAGCTCTAGATTGCTCTCCTACAAAGTTAATAAGCTCTTATTAGGACAGATAGGGAAAGTCAGAAAAACTAATCAACAAAGAAACAGAATAACGTATAGGATGTGAAGTTACAAACCTTTCCTGCTGCATTTCGATCACTTTTAAAAATTACCGTCTCCTCATTAACTGGAGGTAGGTTAGTCATAGATTCAATTATTACTGAAAAATGAAACAAAACAGATTACTTCAAGATTTAATCAGAAGATAATGTAAAATTTAAATGGTTTAGGCTTTAATTCAAGCATAATTTAAAATGAAATTTAACATGAGGTAATATACCTCTGTAACTTCCTGATAAACAGTCTATTACCAAGTAGTTCAGGGAAATACACTCTACATACTTTTATTTAATGCAGAAAATAAAATTCCAATAAAAAAAGTGAAAGTATAAAAAGCTCACAGAAAATTTTAATCGTCCATTAAAAATTCAACTAATTCAAGCTGTGTGCATTTTCTTAAGTAATTTTTACCCAAAAAAGTTCAATCACATTTAATCATAAAACTCCTGCTTTAGAAGAAATTAGTTTTCTTTCTCTCTCTAGAAATTCTTTTCTACAAAGAGCCAATTACTAATTGATATATGAAGAAAGTAAAATTAAAGAATTCACAAAAGGATCTTCCCCTGATCAGGTCAAGAATGATAGGGCTCACAGTAATTTTTATCACTTCCCTTCTCAAAAGAGCATTACCTCAAACAGCACTATAAGTCTAGCATAATCTTCAATTCTTGTTAAGTGCCACAAATGTTAAACAACAGAGCTACCACAGCAAAGAGAAAAAAAATCACAATAGGTTCTTAGAAAATTAGAGCAACAAGCAAGAATATTCTGTCACATTACACAGAGAATGTCATGTCCACTTGGGAAATGAAATACATTAGTTTGGATTATTAAAATTGTTAACTTGGTCTGAATTGGCTTGGTCTGGATGTTAATACTGATATTAATGGGATAAAATATGAAGTTGTTGGGTTATAACAGAATTAAATATTGTAGATTTCTTCTAGTCCTCAATGTGCAGTTGGTATAGGAAAGGCCTTAAAGTTAATGCAGCTACCATTAACTTTCTAGTAAGATACACCTGAGAATAGAACTCAGAGTTGAAAAAAATCAAACAGAGCTTTTGAATTGAGAAAAAGACCTAGTCTACCAGCCCTTTTAGTTTACAGGACTTACAGGACACAGAAAAATTCAAGTCACTTGCTGTTATGATCAGATGTATGAGTAATTCGTAGAATTTGGATTTTTTCTTTTGACCTTTAACAGTGCCTACAGCAATACTTAAAAAAATTAATACTTACATAATTTTGTACTTCTGTAATTAACCAAAATTCCAATGAAAGTGAAATATTTTTATAAAAATCATAATTATTAAAACTATGATTCTTGAGTCATTACATTTACTAGTCTTTTAGTTACAGTATTTAATAATATGCATAAGCCAGTCAAACAAGTATTTACCTGATTACTTAGTGTGAGCTGAGAATTTATTAGATTTGATATATGTAGAAAAAATTTAGGTCATAATTTTTATCCTCAAGTAAAAAAATGTAATATGATACATATGGAAATTTTTAAAGATACTGTTTCAACTAACACATCCTGATAGACTAACAAAATTCTCAAGGTGTTGGGA
The DNA here is from genome assembly GCF_030020395.1 of Manis pentadactyla. Taxonomy (NCBI): domain Eukaryota; kingdom Metazoa; phylum Chordata; class Mammalia; order Pholidota; family Manidae; genus Manis; species Manis pentadactyla. The sequence goes on from NC_080019.1 coordinate 36,726,452, forward strand.
ATAAAATTGAATGAATCAAAATTGGTAAATACTGCTTGGTCTTATAAGCCTAAATATCATCATTTGGACCAAATCATAAAAAAGAAAATACATGTATTAGTATGTTAGGCAAAAAAAATCTGTGAATTCAAATAACCCAAAAATGAAAAGAGGATATGGCTTTGTATTCTGTAGTTCTTCTAGAAGTTATGCTGGTTTGTTTTCCTTTCTTTCTTTCTTCAGTTTGGAAAATATGAGAGGCTAACCAGTTATTATCCATCTGGGTAGAAGTGGAGAGATTTCATGAAATCAAGGATCTTATAACTAGTATGTATTTTTTATTGATAGTCTTTGAACATTTTATATGATAAAATTTACACATTTATATGATAAAAATCAAAGGCAGTAGGCAGAATAACACCTCTCTTGCCAAAAAAACCAGATATCTACATCCTAATCCCTAAACCTGTGAATACGTTACCTTAATTGGGGAAAAAAAGATTTTGCAGATGTGATTATGGTTAAGGACCTTGAGATGTAGAGATTATCCTGGGTTATGCACATACAGCCAAATCTAAGAAGTCATTAACAGCAGAGAACCTTTGCAGGCTGTGGTCCCAGAGAGATGTGAGGATGGAAGAAGTGTCACAGAGAAGCTGCATCACTGGCCTTGAAGATGGAGTGGGCCACCAGCTGAGGAATGTGGCAGCCCCTAGGAGCTGAAAGGGACAAGGACACACTCTCTCCTAAGGCCTCCAGAAAAGAACTCAGCCCCAGTGGGCCCCTTGATTTTAGGCCAGCAAGACCCATATTAGATCCACATTATTCACAAAACTGTAAGTAATAAATTTGTGTTGTTTCACCACCAAACTTATAGCATTTTAACAGCAATAAAAAAATGTACCAAATCAAAGACCATTCTGGAGAAACATATCAGTAAAAGCAGACATGTTTATAATGACTATGTGTTTATGGTTACTTGTGTAAGAACTGAATTTATTTGTTCCAACTTAATGAGTATAAAAATCAAGTGTTATTACATATTTCACAGAAAATTCAGTAGTCACAAATTCTGATTCAATTAGTATACATGCTTAGATATAAATAATTTTTATTGATAAAATTTACATACATAATTGTTCAATAATACTTGAGACCATCCCAAGAGGCTTTAATTCAATATCTTCAGGCAAAATAATAGTGAGTTCTTCAACAGAAGGTAGTTCCTGTAATATAAAAAAGTATTAATTTTCCTCCAGCTTTAACAACTTAAAAAAAATGGGAGTAATATACACACTTACGTAATACGCACATTTATGAAGATACAACACTAAGTACTTATGCCATCTCTTTTTAGTGTCTGACAGCATTTCTTCCACCTCCAACATCTACCCAGATAAGGGACACAGTTGGTCTAGTGTCTACACCCTCATTCCAGCAAGACTAAGAACACAGACAAAAGTATCATTCTAGATTTTTCTAGTCACACTTCAACAAGACACCAAAAAGAAAAGTTACTGTTAAGGAATCCAAGGTAAAGAAAAGAAACAATTCAGACACATAATTCTCAGAGACATTCCATTCAAAGAAAAACAATTCCACTGGTCACTACAATTTCTCCACAGAAGGGTTCTCTCTCTTAGCTGTCTTCATTTGGTTTATCAATTAATTTGACTGAGATTAAGTAGCAGGACAGAGAAGCAGCAGTCTTTTCTGGGGCTGTATGAAAAGAAAAGAAAAATCTGACCTCTTCAGGAAAAAATACAGAATTCTTGAGAAACAATGTAGGATTCAGCCCCAAAAAGCTGAGGGTGTTAAAAAAAGAGGGTGTTACCTCATATCATCTCTGTCTTTAGGTTAAAAGCTAAATTTCTTTATATCTGAAGATTTCAGTTTTCTGCCCCAGCTGCTAACTGTATCTCAGTTGCTATAGAAACTAGATACTGAAGTACAGATGAAGAGAAATCTAGGAATAAAACTGCCATTGGGCTTTATATTAAATAAACAGAGCTTTTATTCTTGAACTTTTCCAAATGATTATAATTAACTCTTAGAAGGAAGTTTTTCCTTAAGAAGGTGCAAAGATCCCATTAATGGTATGTTAGGAGTTAGTATGGGAGAAGAAAGACAATTTCTGGGGGCGGAGCCAACATGGCGGCGTGAGTAGGACAGTGGGAATCTCCTCCCAAAAACATATATACTTTTGAAAATACAACAAACACAACTAGCCCTAAAAGAGAGACCAGAAGACGCAGGACAGTGGCCAGACTGCAGCTACACCAGCGAGAACCCAGCGACTGGTGAAAGGGGTAAGATACAAGCCCCGGCCCAGCGGGACCCGAGCGCCCCTCCCCCCAGCTCCCGGCGGGAGAACAATAGGCAGAGCGGGAGGGAGACGGAGCCCAAGACTGCCGAACACCCAGCCCCAGCCATCCGGGCCAGAGCGCAGACACAGTACATGCCCAGGGGGCCCTGCATACTGGGGGAACAGGGAGTAAGACCTCTGAGCGGGTGCTGAAGCTGATGCCCCTGTGACAAAGAAAAGCGGGGGCTTTTTGAAAGTCTTAAAGGGACAGGGACTTAACAGCTTGACGGAAACAACCCAGGTCACAGTACAGCAGCTGGAAATTACAGGGAAAACCGGGTGCACTAACCCCCTGGGCAACAGCTCTGAGACCCCTCACGGAGGCAAACAGTCAAGCAGCCCCCCCATCCATTACCCCACCGGGCGCTGCGAAAGCAGAGAAGCAGCCTGAGACAAATTCCGCCCACAGAAAGGGAAATTTCTCCCTCCCGGCCAGGCAAGACACAAAGACCCACTCTACACGCAATTACCCAACACAAGCCACTAGGGGTCGCAGTTGCCCCAGTAAAGAAAGGCCAGTAGCAAGTGAAAATTTTGGCCCTCCCAGCTGACAGTCAATAGCACCTGTCAACATGAAAAGGCAAAAAAATATGATCCAGACAAGACTAACCCAGACAGCTTCAGCATCTGCTACATCTTCCCCTGAGAAGGAATCTGGGGAGATATTTAGCCAGTCTACCTGAAAAAGAATTCAAAACAAAAGTCATAACCATGCTGATGGACTTGCAGAGAAATATGCAAGAACTAAGGAAGGAGAATTCAGAAATAAAACAAGCTCTGGAAGGACTTCAAAACAGAATGGACGAGATGCAAGAGACCATTAATGGACTAGAAAACAGAGAACAGGAACGCAGAGAAGCTGATGCAGAGAGAGATAAAAGGATCTCCAGGAATGAAAGAATTTTAAGAGAGCTGAGTGATCAATCTAAAAGAAATAATATAAGAATCATAGGCATTCCAGAAGAAGTAGAGAGAGAAAAGGGGATAGAAAATGTCTTTGAAGAAATAATTGCTGAAAATTTCCCCAAACTAGGGGAAGAAATGGCCTCTCAGACCACAGAGGTACACAGAACTCCCATGACAAGGGATCCAAGGAGGGCAACACCAAGACACATAATAATTAAAATGGCAAAGATCAAAGACAAGGACAAAGTATTACAAGCAGCCAGAGAGAAAAAAAAGGTTACCTACAAAGGAAAACCCATCAGGCTATCATCAGACTTCTCAACAGAAACCCTACAGGCCAGAAGAGAACGGTATGATATACTTAATGCAATGAAACAGAAGGGCCTCGAACCAAGACTACTGTATCCAGCACGAATATCATTTAAATATGAAGGAGGGATTAAACAATTCCCAGACAAGCAAAAGTTGAGGGAATTTGCCTCCCACAAACCACCTCTACAGGGCATCCTACAGGGACTGCTCTAGATGGGAGCACTCCTAAAAAGAGCACACAACAAAACACCCAACATATGAAGAAGGGAGGAGGAGGAATAAGAAGGGAGAGAAATAAAGAATCATCAGACTGTGTTTATAATAGCTCAACAAGCGAGTTAAGTTAGACAGTAAGACAGTAAAGAAGCTAACCCTAAACCTTTGGTAACCACAAACTTAAAGCCTGCAATGGCAATAAATTCATACCTTTCAATAATCACCCTAAATGTAAATGGACTGAATGCACCAATCAAAAGACACAGAGTAATAGAATGGATAAAAAAGCAAGATCCATCCATATGCTGCTTACAAGAGACTCACCTCAAACCCAAAGACGCGCACAGACTTAAAGTCAAGGGATGGAAAAAGATATTTCAAGCAAACAACAGAGAGAAGAAAGCAGGTGTTGCAATTCTGGTATCAGACAAAACAGACTTCAAAATAAAGAAAGTAACAAAAGACAAAGAAGGACATTACATAATGATAAAGGGCTCAGTCCATCAAGAGGATATAACCATTATAAATATATATGCACCCAATACAGGAGCACCAACATACCTGAAACAAATATTAACAGAACTAAAGGAGGAAATAGAATGCAATGCATTCATTCTAGGAGACTTCAACACACCACTCACTCCAAAGGACAGATCCACCAGAAAGAAAATAAGTAAGGACACAGAGGCACTGAACAACACACTAGAACAGATGGACCTAATAGACATCTACAGAACTCTACATCCAAAAGCAACAGGATACACCTCCTTCTCAAGTGCACATGGAACATTCTCCAGAATAGACCACATACTAGGACACAAAAAGAGCCTCAGTAAATTCCAAAAGATTGAAATCCTACCAACCAACTTTTTAGACCACAAAGGCATTAAACTAGAAATAAACTGTTCAAAGAAAGCAAAAAGGCTCACAAACACATGGAGGCTAAACAACACGCTCCTAAATAATCAATGGATCAATGACCAAATCAAAATGGAGATCCAGCAATATATGGAAACAAATGACAACAACAACACTAAGCCCCAACTTCTGTGGGACGCAGCAAAAGCAGTCTTAAGAGGAAAGTATATAGCACTCCAAGCATATTTAAAAAAGGAAGAGCAATCCCAAATGAACGGTCTAATGTCACAACTATCAAAATTGGAAAAAGAAGAACAGATGAGGCCTAAGGTCAGAAGAAGGAGGGACATAATAAAGATCAGAGAAGAAATAAATAAAATTGAGAAGAATAAAACAATAGCAAAAATCAATGAAACCAAGAGCTGGTTCTTCGAGAAAATAAACAAAATAGATAAGCCTCTAGCCAGACTTATTAAGAGGAAAAGAGAGTCAACACAAATCAACAGTATCAGAAATGAGAAAGGAAAAATCACAACAGATCCCGCAGAAATACAAAGAATTATTAGAGACTACTATGAAAACCTATATGCTAACAAGCTGGGAAACCTAGGAGAAATGGACAACTTCCTAGAAAAATACAACCTTCCAAGACTGACCCAAAAAGAAACAGAAAATCTAAACAGACTAATCACCAGCAACGAAATTGAAGCGGTAATCAAAAAACTACCAAAGAACAAAACCCCAGGGCGAGATGGATTTACCTCGGAATTTTATCAGACATACAGGGAAGACATAATACCCATTCTCCTTAAAGTTTTCCAAGAAATAGAAGAGGAGGGGATACTCCCAAACTCATTCTATGAAGCTAACATCACCCTAATACCAAAACCAGGCAAAGACACCACCAAAAAAGAAAACTACAGACCAATATCCCTGATGAATGTAGACGCAAAAATACTCAACAAAATTTTAGCAAACCGAATTCAAAAATACATCAAAAGCATCGTACACCATGACCAAGTGGGATTCATCCCAGAGATGCAAGGATGGCACAACATTCGAAAGTCCATCAATATCATCCACCACATCAACAAAAAGAAAGACAAAAACCACATGATCATCTCCATAGATGCTGAAAAAGCATTTGACAAAGTTCAACATCCATTCATGATAAAAACTCTCAGCAAAATGGGAATAGAGGGCAAGTACCTCAACATAATAAAGGCCATCTATGAAAAACCCACAGCCAACATTATATTGAATAGCGAGAAGCTGAAAGCATTTCCGCTGAGATCGGGAACTAGACAGGGATGCCCACTCTCCCCACTGTTATTTAACATTGTACTAGAGGTCCCAGCCACGGCAATCAGACAAAACAAAAAAATACAAGGAATCCAGATTGGCAAAGAAGAAGTCAAACTGTCACTATTTGCAGATGACATGATACTGTACATAAAAAACCCTAAAGACTCCACCCCAGAACTACTAGAACTGATATCGGAATACAGCAAAGTTGCAGGATACAAAATCAACACACAGAAATCTGTGGCTTTCCTATATACCAACAATGAACCAACAGAAAGAGAAATCAGGAAAACAACTCCATTCACAATTGCATCAAAAAAAATAAAATACCTAGGAATAAACCTAACCAAAGAAGTGAAAGACTTATATTCTGAAAACTACAAGTCACTCTTAAAAGAAATTAAAGGGAACACTAATAGATGGAAACGCATCCCATGCTCGTGGCTAGGAAGAATTAATATCTTCAAAATGGCCATCCTGCCCAAAGCAATATACAGATTCGATGCAATCCCTATGAAACTACCAGCAACATTCTTCAATAAACTGGAACAAATAATTCAAAAATTCATATGGAACCACCAAAGACCCCGAATAGCCAAAGCAATCCTGAGAAAGAAGAATAAAGTAGGGGGGATCTCACTCCCCAACTTCAAGCTCTATTATAAAGCCATAGTAATCAAGACAATTTGGTACTGGCACAAGAACAGAGCCACAGACCAATGGAATAGACTAGACAACCCAGACATTAACTCAGACATATATGGTCAATTAATATTTGATAAAGGAGCCATGGACATACAATGGCGAAATGACAGTCTCTTCAACAGATGGTGCTGGCAAAACTGGACAGCTACATGTAGGAGAATGAAACTGGACCATCGTCTAACCCCATATACAAAAGTAAACTCAAAATGGATCAAAGACCTGAATGTAAGTCATGAAACCATTAAACTCTTGGAAGAAAACATAGGCACAAACCTCTTAGACATAAACATGAGTGACCTCTTCTTGAACATATCTCCCCGGGCAAGGAAAACAACAGCAAAAATGAACAAGTGGGACTATATTAAGCTGAAAAGCTTCTGTACAGCAAAAGACACCATCAATAGAACAAGAAGGAACCCTACAGTATGGGAGAATATCTTTGAAAATGACACATCCGATAAAGGCTTGACGTCCAGAATATATAAAGAGCTCACACGCCTCAACAAACAAAAAACAAATAACCCAATTAAAAAATGGGCAAAGGAACTGAACAGATGGTTCTCCAAAAAAGAAATACAGATGGCCAACAGACACATGAAAAGATGCTCCACATCGCTAATTATCAGAGAAATGCAAATTAAAACTACAATGAGGTATCACCTCACACCAGTAAGGATGGCTGCCATCCAAAAGACAAACAACAACAAATGTTGGCGAGGCTGTGGAGAAAGGGGAACCCTCCTACACTGCTGGTGGGAATGTAAACTTGTTCAACCATTGTGGAAAGCAGTATGAAGGTACATCAAAATGCTCAAAACAGACTTACCATTTGACCCAGGAATTGCACTCCTAGGAATTTACCCTAAGAATGCAGCAATCAAGTATGAGAAAGATCAGTGCACCCCTATGTTTATCGCAGCACTATTTACAATAGCCAAGAATTGGAAGCAACCTAAATGTCCATCGATAGATGAATGGATAAAGAAGATGTGGTACATATACACAATGGAATACTACTCAGCCATAAGAAAAGGGCAAATCCAACCATTTGCAGCAACATGGATGGAGCTGGAGGGTATTTTGCTCAGTGAAACAAGCCAAGCAGAGAAAGAGAAATACCAAATGATTTCACTCATCTGTGGAATATAAGAACAAAGGAAAAACTGAAGGAACAAAACAGCAGCAGAATCACAGAACTCAAGAATGGACTAACAGGTACCAAAGGGAAAGGGACTGGGGAGGATGGGTGGGTAGGGAGGGATAAGGGGGGGAGAAGTAGGGGGGTATTAAGATTAGCATCCATAGCGGGGTGGGAGAAAGGGGAGGGCTGTACAACACAGAGAAGACAAGTAGTGATTCTACAACAGGTTGCTACGCTGATGGACAGTGACTGTAAAGGAGTATATAGGGGGGACCTGGTATAGGGGAGAGCCTAGTAAACAAAGTATTCGTCATGTAAGTGTAGATTAATGATTAAAAAAAAAAAAATGCAGTTCCTATGTGGTGACCTCTAATGAGTTCGACACAATGATATAAAGGACATATAAATGTGTAGGCAAAGGGTCTGTTTGTGTTTATACAGAGGATCAAAGCCTAATTGGGCTACCCCAAAAATGAACTAAGATACGATATGAAAAAGAACTTCCAACATCAGCACTCTCGGGAAGACTCATGACAGAAGATGATCAGAAAAAAAAAAAAAACAAAAACAAAAACAAAAAAAAAAAACTTCAACAAAGATCCACACACTGTCACAGGTGTAGAGGCACTCATCCCACCAGTTCCTGGACTTGCCATGGGAAAGATGAAGGAGATATCTAGGCTGGCCTGTGCATGCAGTAAAACAAAAATTGGACTGGATCTATACTGTTGGAACTCAACCAAGAATTAGGAGAAGTGCAAATTGTAGCACTCCAAAATCTTACAACCACAGACTATTTATCGTTAAAAGAACATATGGGATATGAACAGTCCCCAGGAATGGGGTGTTCTAGTTTATCTGAATTCTCTCAGACTGTTTAAGTTCAGTCGGACAATATCCACCATATCATAGATAAGTTTTCACAAAGGCCTAAGGTGCCTAACTGGTTTTCTTGGTTTCACTGGAGATGGCTGGTAATTACAGGTATGCTTTGGTTAGGTAACTATATTCCTATTATGTTAATGTGTGTGCACAATTTAATTAGTCGTTTAAAACCTATCCATGCTGAAGTTACTCTACAAGAAGATATGTCAAAGAAATAATCAATCTTCCCAGGTTTTCTTCTGCCTGCTACTTCTGTAGCTTTTCTTCTTCCTACCTAATCACAACCTTTAAATAGAACTCGTGCCACATGTCGAATTTACCGAGTATCATAATTCTTCCAAGTGGTAAAGACACCTCAAGACAAATGCTGGGCATAGAAGCCACAGGGCATAAATATGCAAAGAAGTAAAAAGCTAACCTTTTCAAACGATAAGGCTTCTCTCTCACTTACCAATCTAACATTTCCCTGTATGGCCCCGGAAGATGACTGGTTAGCCAGAGACGGGTAAGATTCCTCAAGGGAGGAACAACCTAAGACAGGCACAGTCGCAGGGGGCCATCTGGTGAGAAAATGGGGAGCAGCAGAGGTGAGGCTTAGAACCTCCCCCCTCATGTTCTGAGAGAAATCTTCTGCATACATGGATGTTTACTGCCCTCGTCTAGCGCGGATTAACACATAGTCTACAGGCACACACCTGATCATCTACATTTGCTCTCTTACAACACTAAACTCTGTTTTCTACCTTTATCTCGTATCTACCTACCACTTCAGCATTTTATTAAAAATAATAATAATAGAGAAATGTGGTATCCACATATAAATCAAGTTTAAAAATCAAATGAATATTCATATTTGAACTGACTGTGTATAGTTCATAATGCATGAACAAAACCGAAAGCTTCTGTGATGACTGCCCTTGCACTGTTCACCATGTAACTTATTCACTATGTAAGAATTTGTACTCCATGTAAGAATTTGTTCGTTATGCATCAGAAGATTGGAGACTGACGAAAATTGGGCTTGGGGTGGATTAATGATTGTGCATTGAGTATTGACCCCCCTATACAGAGATTTGTTGTGGTTAACAACTATTTGATCAATAAATATGAGAGATGCCCTCACAATATATATATATATAAAATATGAGAGATGCCCTCACAATATATATATATATATATATATAAACACACTTCCAATTGTAAAATAAATAAGTAACCGGGATGTAATGTATAGCATAAGGAATATAGTCAAAATATTGTAACAACTTGGTATGGTGATACCTGGTACCTAGAAATATCATGTATATAAATGTTGAGTCGCTGTGTTGTACACCTGAAACTAATGTAATGCAATGCTGTTGTCAACTACCCTTCAATAAAAAAAAAAAAAAAAAAAAAAAAAGAAAGACAATTTCTGGAGAAATGTTGAAGAAGATAATTTTTGGGAAAATATTGAAAAGAAATGGAGAAATGTCAGAAAAAAACATAGTGTACTGCAGATGAACGTGTATCGTGGTTAATCATTTTCTTCTTAAACAACATTTAACAAAATTATATAACCAGAGTTAGAGTACAACCTGCTTCTGGGAGATGTCATATTCTGATCAAGGATTACTAATAAAAGCAAACTCTAAGGATCTCAACTCAATGCAGATTTACCTCTGTATGGTTAGTCTGTCTGGTGTTGGAGGAAATTACTGTGTTTTTATATGTCAGAATTTTTCTAAGCACTTTCTAGAAGAGGACCACCACTTGTCATTTTATCATATTAAATATACCAAGTCCTTTCTTTGCAAGACCATGGTTAGAAAGTGGTCCATGTGTTTATCAAAATAAAGAAGGGAGTACAATTGTTACAGCTGGTATGGAATAACCTTGTTAAAGAAGTTCTTAGTTAAAGAAAACCTAAACCCTATTAAATATAAGACTGAAGAACTATAATGTTGTGAGACTGCAGACAGGAGAGCTTTAATGATATTTTAGAGAGCAACTGTGATAGAGATCTCACACTGATTCTGGTTCTGTGAATGGCACCTCTTAGAAGTATAGCGAGTGGCATTTCTAAAGCAGAAGCATGGTGATGAAATCTGCTGTTACCTACCTAAATTATGGTAAGATTCAAAGTGAAAACTTTCATTGCTTTTGGACTGTGATAATGCCCAGTAGGTAAATAAAGTCAGGAATGTGTTGAAGAAAAGGTAGGGAGATTTCAAAAGAGAAAGCACTGTTAGAACTTTTATGAAAACCTCCAGACTGGGTTGGAGGGCAAACCAACCACATGCCATTAGCACAAAGGCACAGAATTTAAGGTTACTCTAAAAAATAAATGCTGGTTGACCACACAATGAAAGCTCTTTATTTTGTATTTTCTATTAGGAATAAAGGCCCATGCAATATAACTATAGTTCAGTACATATATAAATCCTCATGCTGTTGAGATTTTTTAGCTTTAAATTATAAAAGTAATACGTTTCTGTTTTACAAAAAAGGAAAAACTCAAGTACTACAGAAGGATGCAAAGAAAAAGCAAAAATTCTCCCATTATTCCTTACAACCTCCCAACTTCTCTCCATAGCTAGCTATTGTTAGTGTAACTTTCAAATACATTTACTATGCAGATATAAACTTTACATTTCTAATTTTTTAATATTCTATTTATCCACTTTGAAATGCAAACTACCCTTTTTACCTATTACATTTCACACATCTTTCTACATTAAAACATGAATACCTAATTTTAACACTCATGGTATTCCACTGTATAGATGTACTATAATTTAGTACACCAGTCACCTAATAAAGCACTTACCTGCTCCAGATTTTATCATTGAACAGAATGATACCAGTTTTCTACATACATCTTTGTGAACCCCTGTGATAAAGTCTTCTAAGTAGAACTGCTGATCCAAAGGAATGATGAGCATTTTCAATTCTGACAGATGCTAAATTTATTTTCAAAAAGGTTACTTCAATTCACACTTTCACAAACGATGAATGAGGGATTTTTCTACATCCTTGCCATCACTGAGAAGCAAACTTTAAATCTTTCCCAGTCTGGTAGGTCTAAAATAGTATCTTGCTTTAATTAGAATTTATTTATTAATCAGGACAACTGGACATCCTTGCGTGTTTCCTGGCTATCTGAATGTGTTGATAAATTTTTTGAACATTTTACAATTTTTTTTTTTTTTGCGGGGTGGGGGGTATGTCTTTTTATTAATTTATAAGATAACTTTGTTTTAAGAACATCTGCACTTTATCAAGTATGTTGGGAATATGAACACTCCCTTACCTCTCAGCATGTTTTTCAACATTTCAGTTGTTCAACAAACTTTGGCATTTTAATTTTTATGTAGTCAAATATATCAATCTTTTCTTTTTTTGGCTTTTCAGACTTGTATCACATTTAGAAAGACCTTCCCTATACCAAAATCACTTAAAATTCACTGACATTTTCAACTACTGTTGCATAAAAGCAAGGCAGAGACTGGCATTATCTTTATCAAAATTCCTAGTCTATTATCCCCACATGTTGTAGAATAATCCCTCTTTTCCCCTACTGACTGAAAAACAAATGTTAACATAATACTAAACATATTTATATATTTGGAGTTTTTACTGAAATTTCCACTACCTCTACTGATCTACTTCAGTATCAGTACTAAACAATTTTAACAACTGTACCTTTCATAACATGTTTTAATATTTTTGAATAAGGGA